>NW_020450728.1:0-356508 GCF_003343035.1 Apteryx rowi
TGGAGATATTCAAAATGCGCCTGGATGCAATCCTGTGCAATGTGCTCTAGGTGACCCTGCTTGAGCAGGGGGGTTGGACTAGATGATCTCCAGAGGTCCCTTCCAACCTCAGTGATTCTGTGATTCTGTGATTTTGGTCTACTCTAAGTAAAGTGAAGTATAACATTCCAATCTTTGAAAAATATAACAGACCTGCAAGATAATACCTGCTATGGTTTCACCTTGCATGAATGAGGGAAAATGCTCTTCCTTCTAGTATATTCTCTGCATTTCTGTAGCTGGTTCATTTTCAAATGCAACTGTTGTTGGGATTCATGTCCCTAACATGTATTTGCAGAGATGTGCAAACCAATCAGTCTGACCTCTCTGGCTCTGCAGCTGCATCAAGGGGGTTGGGGTTGATGTGTATGGAGTGATCTTGGCCTCCTGAAGAGAAATATGAGGACTGCAACTGAGACTATATGTATACTTTTTTTCTTTCAGAGAAACTCTCAAGAACCTTGGTCTAATCCTGTTTCCATCCTGGGCCGGGCTGGGCTAAGAAGACAACGTACATTTTTAGGGGAAATGACTGAAGTTAAGTGAATGGGCAAAAAGCATGCAGTGATGACACACAGCTATTCATGTCAATTCTTAAGTTCTCTTGGTCACTTTGTTTAAAAAAACAAATTAGACTGGGACATTTTTCCAAAACAGTGTTGCCATGTAAATCTACTGGCCCAATGACTAATGACACTTACTCAGGCCTTGTATGTAACATAGCTATATGGAGACAACACAGTCCCTTTGGATTGTCAGCCATGGAGCTAGAAGTGGAATTAACCCTAGTGTGGCATCTTGCGTACAGTGAAGTGTATTTGCTTTGATGGAATGCCCATGACCCCCTGTTTTCCTTATTGCTCTTAAAGTTTCACCTCCTGATACTGAGGTGTATTGGAGAAGAAAAATGTCTCCTTTGCGCACTAGGTATAAACAGATTCAATTTAAATGTGCCACTTTGCTCTCACAGACCCAACAAAAAGTCCCTTAAGGTTTAGGTTTATCAAGTCTGTGAACTTTACACAAGATCCAAGGTGCTGACATCTCTGTATGATTCATAAAGAAACGTTCTGTTTGCACATGAGTATGAGCATCGAGAAGTAGAGTTTAGAAACGGCTTGAAATATAGGACAGAAATCAAATGCAATAATGAAAAGCATTTGATTTTCCCATAAAGGTAGCAGATACAAGGTCAGCAAGTGAAACATGAATATTCTTATTACTATCAGTGCTTCAGTCAGGCTATCAATCGAAAGCCTTTGTTCAGAGGCTTGTGACTCATCTGTAAGTATTTACCAAGGTGGCAAAATTGTCACTAAGCTTGTGCTTAGAAGAGGAGGGTTTTCTAAATAAACTTTTTATCAGAAGAATATGTTTTCCATCTTAAATTTGTATGAAGTGGTACAGGAAGTTCCTACTTTGAAGTGGAATATCCTAATGCAGAAGTCCATAGGACTGAAAACAACAAATGCAGAAATGGTGCTATTCAGTTTTGCGTTTATTTATTTATTTTTACCAATCTTGGGTCAAAACAGATTTCAAAGGAGAAAACAACCTGCTTTCAAATACATAAGAATAATTAAAGCATAATAAAGCAATTCTACTATATTCTCAGGAAAAAAAATTATATGTTACAAGCAATCTTATTTTTCAAAATAATATTTCACTTGGAAACACATTTAAAGGAACTGCATGTTCTCATAAGTGTAGTCACACTAGATGTTGTTCATTAAAATGGTTCTACCTTTTTGAAGTGTGTTGAGCCTGCAATGTCTATGCATGTGAGTGAAAAACTTGTAAACGGCTGATAGTACAGAAGTTACATTACTGTTGTAAATCAGTCTTTTCTGTGGTTAAATGATAGGGTTGAGAAGGGTGATGGTGAGGCCAGTGGCTATCTTTCCCCTCCACCTAATTTGAGGGAACATTAGAAGATGAATGAGAATAGGATTTTCTTAATTTTAGGGCAGGTTCACAGAGTTTTGTTGCTAACTTTTTTTCTTCCTAACTTTTTGGTGATATTGACTTCCACTGGTATAAAGTAATGTAGGAGATACTACACTTTTCAGAGGCAATGTGCTCCTAGACTGCAGAAGCAGGATTTCCAAGCACACAAGACAGCAGCCACCTCAGAAATTACTTGGGAACAGAATTCTGGCTCTCTCTATTCCACCTTTTTACCATATGTCTGCTTCTCATGTTGTAGCGACACTAATGAACGTTAATGGACCTACAATGATAAAGAAGTTCTGCTCAAACCAAAAGTATATACAGTACAGCATCACATATCTCCACAGCAGGATAACAACCAGAACTGATGCACAAATGGTCACTGACAGATGCTAGTGAAAGATCGATGATTTTTCCTATATTTTTTACTTTTCTTGTGCTTTTTATTCCTTTTATTTTTTGGCAGTCTTTGGTGACTTTCAAATTTAGATTTCAAAATGTGAATGGGAAATAAACCCTCTAATTGTAGGGATGCACATCCACAATCCTCACTCTAAGTGAAGAGTAGCACATGGTCAACATCTCTGAATGGTAAAATAATTTTATTTAGGTGTTTCTTTTTGGGAAGCTATGAGAGTTTTATCCTATTTACCATGATCAGTGAAATAACATCCAGGAACTGCCTAAACCATTTAAAATCTTTCTTCCAGCACTGCATATTCTTTAATTGTTGTGAAGCGTTTGGTCAAATAGTAAGATTATATTTACATTCCAGCAGTGATTTGTGGCCTCAGTCAAGGATCAGGGCTGGATGATGGATTTTTTGGAATTTGTTTTGTTTTTGTTAAATTAATAGGARAAAGACTATTATGACCCAGCAAGTTTATAATCAAAGTGTACAACAAGATACAACAAACATCAAGAAAAGAGGAGGGAGGAGAAAACACTTTTTCTGCACGAAATAGTAATTTCCACTCTTTACCTGTTTGGACACTGTTTCTTCTGGGACATAGATTCCGGGAAAGATTATTTGCAAGTGAATGAGTCCTTGATATCGCAAACATCTGGAGAGGTGACAAAATCCACACATTTGCTTTAGAGAATTGAGGGTCCAGGGTTTTGCTTATTTATAACTGCAGCCTCATGTTTGATTCTCCCTTTTTGACTACCTTCTTGTCTAATGTCATAGTGGCAAAATGGCAGTCAGGCACTTCTGCTTTTATATTTACAGTAACTTTGAATGATCATATGGGGGCTCACACAGGAAAGCATAACTTACTTTGAACCTCCTACCCTTTCCTCATGTATGGCTTAAAATAAGTACGCGCAGTTATCAAACTCTTGTCAGGGCTTGTAACTTGTCTGCAATAACAAGGTTAGCCAGCAATAGCAGTCTATGTTCTGTGGTTGCATGCCAGTAAAACACTGACAAACTGAAAACTGTAATGAGAATAAACACATTATGAATATACCAAGCACACTGACATTTTGCGTTAGGAACTGCGGTCACGGTAAGTAGCCTTGTCCTAACCAACCCGTCTTTTGAAATACGGCCCCATTTTAAACTTATCATGTGTTCTAAAGCAGTGGTAATAAATGTGTCCTGTGTGCCATAACCCTAGGTTTTCAGGACATGATTTGAAATGATTTGCCTGCCTGGTGTATTCCTAGTTCCCCTAGTAAACAAGATTGAAAGTTAATAACAAGAATGGTTTCATAAATGAAAACATAAATTGTTATGGAGCTGAATAGAGTTATAATTTATAGGCAATCAGAATCTTCAAGCAATAATTGTTCTATTATTTTTGTTTGGGTTTCTTTTGGTATTTTTAATTTTTTCTGCAGATATGGTTTGGCATGTGTTGATTAATAAAACATTCACTGAAAATCATTTTCCAGCCATGAATTCTCCTAAAACGAGCTCAGTGATGTTCTTTAAATCATGTAGAAGATTTTATGGACAGGAAAGTGTAACTTCCTGGGCTGGTAGATGACATGTACACACACAGTAAGGGTTTTTAAAAGTGGATTACTACATCATTCTTTGAAGCTATAGGTCTAAATTTGGTTATTTATTTTTACAAGAGAAGTGAACGAGGTTGTTTGATTCCACTCTCCAGCACATTTTAGTTCAGAGTACAGAACAGCGCAGTCACAGGCACTTGGTGCAATGGGCAGCCCCTGGCAAGCAGAAGCATAGCTCTTAGCAAGCAGGTGTGTCGCAGTCAGGAGTGAGCTAGATTGGCAATGCTGCACGGGGAAGTTTGCACAGCAATTGCCAGCACTGGCTGGAGTAGTCATTATCTTTCTGCTTTGCGTGAACATTTTCAATATCTATTTAATTGTCTTCCTCCTTTCTGCCCCTAGAACAGGTGAGGTTCGGCTGGTGCCTGTAGAGGACATGTCACACAGAAGGGGAACTGCAGGTTAGGAAGGAAACTTGGGACCCCGGCGTAATTCAAATAACCCAGGGAGATGCTGCCTGTGGCTGGGAATGAAAACGAGCTCTTCAGAGACTCCAGAGCTGTTTGTGTTGTGGAGGATCGACTCCCAGCCGAGCCCTGGCATCCACGCAGGACCTGACAGGCTGCCTTGTGGGTGTCCTAGGCAGTCCAAGAACTACAGCACTAGCCTTTGTTGTCACTCAGATTTGGGGAGCAGGATGTCAAAAAGGCAAAGGAAGGAGGTGTGGCCATAGACCTATTATCCCTCCTTATCAGCCCATGGAGCTGGGCCAGTACCTGAGGGAAGAGCGTGGAGCATGATTGCTCACCTCCCATGGAGAGAGGGTGCATGCCTTGGGACTGTAGCTGGGTGGTTTTACTATCCTGCCAAAAATTCAGAAATTTCCTTTTTGTATAAGGATGAAACAAGCATTTTAAGATGATTCTGGAGAAGCCAATAACCTATGGGTTATTAGGACACTCACCTGGACAGAAACCCAGGCTCCAAGCCCTGATTTTGTTTGATAGAAATGGGACATTTGAACCTGCCATATGTCACAGGTGTTCCCTATTCACCATCCTACTTGTTTTGGGGGAGTAGGATTTTCTTCATCTCTCTACACATCTCTTTCCTCCACCCATATGAATTATTTAGGCAGTCATAAAGAGGCCAGGCAGAAGAGGTGAGAGACACTATCTTGGATTAAGGGAATCTGAGACTGTGGGCCCAACACGAGGTAATGTTTTGTCATTACCTCACTTCAGTAACGTCCCTTCCTCTAGAAAGACAGGTGATAGCATAGGGAGAAGGACTGTGACATTCCCTAAAAGAATGAACAATTCCATCTTGGTTTTGATGGCAGGGTTGACAGGCAGTTGGTCACTAACACTGAGATGACAGCATCTATTTACAAGGGTGCATGGGCAAGGCTGCCTGCCTCTGGAAATCCCTTGTGGAGAACGGACAGTAATCAYGTTGTCTAACTTCAGCGCCCTGAACTAACCTATGTGGGTACTTCCTTCTTCCTGTAGACTATATAGAGAAATTAGGCTCTCAAGTCAGCTACCTGAACGTAGGAGTTTAATGCCATTTGAGATACCCCAGCATAGACTGCCTGGCCGGCAGCTAGAGCTTCAGAAGGGCACTGCTCTCTCCTGCAGTGCCTGTGTCATGCCTGTCAGCCTTTGGCTGATGTCTTGGCTACCCTAAACTATTCCAAGCCCTAGATGCTTAACTCTGAACCAAGTAATTGAACCCCAGGCTCCTAACTTTAATTGCCTTGAATCTAGATACCTAGATTAAAGTATGTCTATATAGGTGGTATGAAAATCTTCCTCTTTCTCCCTCCCCGGAGTCTGAGCAGATCAACTGGGAATCATAATCTTGCAATCTGGTGCCCTTGGGAGGAGTATGAACTGGGTCTGGAAAGCTCATGCAGCCCATGGGAATTCATATCAACACTATGCTCCACTGGTGAAGGTCTGACAGCAGGACTTGCATCATGCTTCCATCCAGTCTCTCCGCACTTTTCTATTTTATTTTCTCTTCTCTCCCTGGTGATTGTTGACTAGCCTCATCTGTGATTCTGGGCTCAAGCCTACATTAATGCAATTTCTTGGATCACCTTCGGATTTGGCTTTTTCAGTAGAAATATGGTATTTGCTCCTTTTCCAATCAACAGACTTGCCTTCTATTTCAGTAATTTACTGATACGGATGGCATTGAACTGGCTTTTGGAAAATACTAAATAAAACAGAGGAAAGGGCTGAAGTAATAGTATTAATTTACTCATTTTGCCTTCCCAGGATGTTAAATATAGAAGCAATACTCCAGAATAATTATCTCTTGAGTGAACTGAGGCCTGAGCATTTACCTCAGGAACAACTTTCCTAAGAAGACTGAATTTTAGCAAATGTTTTAACTACCTGTTCTGTCAGGTTGTCTGCTCTATTGACATGTTTGGCACACATGTAATCTTAGCTGGAGCTAAGGAAAACTTTTTCAGTGATTCTCTGCTTTTCTACAGCACAGCCTTTGGCTACTCTTAGTAGCCAAACTAGGGGTAAACCTATGCTGCAGACGGTAGCATCTCATGGTGCTGTTCAGTAGTGCAGAGCTTCATGAAGGTTAATATACTCTGCTGAAAAGACTTTGGCTGAATTAGCCAATGGCCACTGTCTCCTAATTAATTGTACGTGATTTAGTCCAAAACCAACCGGCAGTCACAGTAGGGGCTGTGTTACTAAACTATCAGTGCACTGTCAAGCAAAAAATGCTTCAGGTGCATGGCAAAGTGGTACCCACTCAGTGCTTTGCTATAATTGCACAAACGTAACTAATGCAGAAAAAGGTGTTGTAAATCTTTTTCATCAAGTCTCTCATCGTCCTCTTGTCTTTCTCCAAACTGTAATAATGGCCCCCAAAGGACTGAAACCCATATTAAAGTAAGAGGTGGTAAAGTTAAATATTTTACAAAATAAAATACAACAGAAACCTGAGAGAAAAATTAATGCTGGGTAAACCGTACCTTTATTGTAGGTTTCCTTCCCAGTGGTTCAGATTATAATAGCATTTTGCAAAGATTTTTAATAAGTATGGATATGGGAAAGAAATACTGCCAAGGTATCTGCCACACAGAGCTCAGTAAAACCATGCACATATTCATGTCAGCAGAAGTATACTGCCTGGCACTGAGGCAAAGAGTTTGCAGAAGACAGGAGTGCTCTAATCTCAATTCAAAAATTTTTGGATTTAAATATTATTTTGTTCCTATTAGATTAGGTCTTAGAAGTTATGACTGAGAACAAGACCCTAATGTATATGTGAAGAGTAAAGTGACACTCTAAATAAAAAGTTATTATTTGAGCTCAGCAATAAGTGCTTTTCAAATGGCACTAACATATTCAAAAGTTACATTTCTGTTCCAGAAAGAGATGAACAGTCGTAATCTTAAAGAGTTAAGTTATAATATTATATCATTGATAAGCTCCTCTTCCCTTCCCTTTTCCTCTAAGCTCTGGTAGGCATATTAAATTTCCTGCAATCCAGAAGTGTTCAGTAAATCTGGACTTATTGTCTATCTCAGAGATGTATACTGTCCTTAGCTCTTCTTTTAAAATCTCTCTAGAGATAACATCACTAATTTTATGTGGCCAAAAGAGTCCCAGCTGCTTATCAGATGGCAGGAGAGGCTCTCAAATGTAATCAGTCTAGTACAACCCCACATTATCTGACAATGAAGCCACCCAAAGAAAGAGATGGCCRGGATGGTGCCACTGAAAGAGGACTGCGACTAGAGCAGAGCAAAGAAAGTTGTCCAAGTAAGTGTGTGAAATGGAGAAGCAGATGAGAAAATGATGCTGAAGTTTCCTTATCTCCAGGTATCAAAATGAAATTTCCTTGAATAGGTGTTTTGTAACTGCTCTCTCCAATCCAGGAAACTATGCTATACTGAGAGCAGAAAGTTACAACACTCAGGTTCAAGTCCAAAAATCCTTCTGAGACTACCATTTCCATCGGGCAAACTCTTAAAGATTTATTTTGTTAACATTGGATCTTCTGGTCTTTCAGGCACATCTCTCTAAAAGTGTATTTTAGCATAAGTAGCATAATAGCCATTTTGTGAAAGTAACAGAATCACAGTAGAGTGCGTGTTATACAAATACTTGGCAACCAAAATGCCATTGCCATTTTATTGAAGTAACTGTCACATGACCTTCCATCTATTCTTTTTTTGCACAACATTGAGAACTGGCTTTGACAGCTATCCCTGCAAAGCATTTAAAAAGACATTTATTAGTAGGTAATCTGCTTATTCTCAGTGTTGCCTGCTTCACCTGTATACAATTGTATACAATGCACACTTTTTCATTTCTATTATTTAGCAGTTTTTTGAGCATTCTGTTTAGACTAGGTATAGACAGCTTTAGCCAGCAGCAGAAATATTTAAATGGGATAAATTTATCTTTCAGAAACTTACACTTGGTCTTGCATGTTTCCTCACTATTAGGGCTAGCTCTCACTCCCTCTTTCTTTTTAAAATGAGCAGTCTTGCATTTTTAGATATCCTGCCAATATAGTTGTAAGTTTAGGGTGTCAATTTTTRCTTCTCACTCAAAATCTGATACACTTATTCTCCATGAACTTGAAATTATCTTCATAATGTTTAGTCCCATCTGACTGTAGAAAATCTATGAATTGAAAAAGGCATGAAGCACTGCTTTACAATGCTTATCAGTAGTGTTTTTTCTGATAAGCTGATTAATCATTTTTGTCTTATTTATTTTAAATAAAAAATGATAAAAATTGGTCTCCAAGAGCACTGAAAGAGCAATACTTAAACCTTGACATAGTCAGAAAGGCTATTTTTACTTGGATCATCGTAAGTATCTGGTTTATCTCACAGTCCAAAATATAATTCTATTGGCACAACCTGGGGGAGGCAAACTGTGAAGCAGGGAGTGGGAAGGAGGAAATAGAAAATTTCTTCACAGCCAACTCCTTTGTATCATTTAATGACAACTTGTATCCCTCCTATCTTTACACCAAAAAACATCTACTCCGAAATGAGTGGACCTTTTCAAAAGAAGACTGGCTGGACTACGTAGGGAGAGCGGGTTACAGCCGGGGCTCTACTTTCGCTGAGCTTTTTGCAGGCAGGATGCAGGGCCTACCACAAGTGATACGCGCTTTTTTACAGCTCTCCCCACACATCCACAAGGTCAGATAAAGTTTTGTTCTTTGGTAACTGGGAACGAATCACAGAGTAGTCAGCTCATCACATTTTAACTCATTTTGTCTCTGTAACTCCTAGCCATATGCACTGGGAGGAAAGAAAAGACTTCAGTGTAGCGCTGGTTTGCAATGCGGTTCTCAGAAAAGCATAGACTAATCTGAGTTGTCAGGTATTGGTCACCAAGACTAATTTTGATGTGCCCTCAGGGCTTCCACCACTCAAAGGTACTGATGTAGTCACTATTTGCCCTTCACAGACGTTTGGAGGAGACATATTACAATAAAACACAAGAATGGTTTAGCCAACAACATGTGGGGTAACAGCGATGAGCATCACAAAACAAGCTGCCTGTAAAACAGCTGAAAACAGCTGCTTAGGGATCCCACTTTTTGCACATAGTGGGCACAAACACCTGGTTGTCACACTTTTTTCCTGGTAGGTTATTACTTTTAAATTCCATACAGGACTTGAGATCTCTCGGTATGCAAAAGCTTTACTACTACTGCTTATGGGAAGTGCAGGACAAAAAGTATTACCTTTCACAAAGGAACATCACAAAATTTATTCTCTCTAAAAGAAATAACAAATTTACTGGCATTTTAAAGAACATGCAGTATGACTTTAAATGAAGATGCAAAACACTGGAGAAACTTTAATTTTATCAGCTGCTGATGACACTGGTATCTCCTTGCAGCAAATGTGGATTCACAGGAAGATGATGCTATCTTTGTGTTTGTCCACAAAAAGAATGTATTAATACATATGTGGTTCATTACTTTTAAAAGGCAGACCATCAGATCAATTTTGAGAGATAAGCAGCCTCTCCCAAATATGCAAACATTCACACATTTGCAACTTTCTGCAAGTATTTCTAGGTCTACAGTTTCTTAGCATCTTTACATCAAAGGACAGCCTAACAATTTTTTTTTCTGGAAAAAATCAAGGACTTTCTTGTGTTGTACCACTATCACACTTTTAATTTAAAATCAAATAACAACTAAACTCAACTATAAACATCCCTTTACTATTGTTATTACTCCCACTTTGTTTGATTCCTTCCTCATGTCAGTGGATATGAATATTGGTAATTAAATTTTGCAACTGTCTTACTGGCCACCACAAAGCTGAGAAGCGCTGACCTACATCACTTACTAATTTTCCAAACACAATTGCTGTGATTCATTATGAAAATCGTTCAAAGACACTCTTCCCATAATAACTTTCACAACCTGGCAACATTATCATAATGGCAACAAAAACAAACTAGAACTGTTCCAGTTCCTATTGCCATAGTATATGCACACAATATATGCTGACATTTCCAACATAGTGCAGTGTGAGTGACTCAGCCATGTTCTCCTATGGCAAGTGATGTACACTGTACTAAATTGTCTGTGTTTAGTACCAACTGACAACATGGGGATGTGGGCAAGCATTGTGTCATGGAAGGGATGTTATTCATTTCCTCCAACTCCATTCCCAAAAGACAGCAGAAAAGACATGTGAATAGTTTCAGCTCCTCAATGCATAGAGCCTTTGGGAATGTGAGTTTAAAGCAGACAAAAACATGTGCAGCCCAAGTAGTACAGGAAACAGCTAGAGATGAGAATACAGCAGTAGTCTGGACAAGGTAAGAGCTAATAAGTGACCAAGCTATTACCAAGAATTCTCCTTCTCATAAAATTAACAAGCTCTTCTCTGACACATGCTGTTGCAAGCAGTTTTTTAGTTCTTTGCAGACTAAGATTACGCAGTGTATTTTTTCTAGTGCTTATAGTTCTTCAGTGCCCATAACTGAAATTTGGTATTGAACACATATGTGCAGAGATGTGTTTTCATTGATTTACATCACACATTTAATAAAGCTTAATATGATATATTAAGGTTACTGTTCTAATAACCAAATGTTTTCCATTCCTTGTTCATTGCCCTCTTTTATCCTGGCATGTATGAAACTACAGCTTGACCCACAGTCTGCTGAGGTCACTAGGGGTCATCCTTTGGCATCAGAGGGCTTTGGATCAGTTGTATCAGGTCCTCAGGACACAGACCCAGTGCTTTGAGTTTATTACTGCTTGCTTTAGATTGGCAGCACTTGGTAAACTCGGTGAGCTTGTTGGGTCAGGGACTGCCTGTCATGGGTTCATAACTGTTCCTTATTGCACAGTGGAGACCTTGCTCAGATCATGGCTTCTACATGACACTGTAATACAAAGAACAACAAGTGAAATTCAGACTTTGAAACTATGCAATTAATTTCCATTCCAGAGAACTAAGAGAATCCAGCAATAATGGATTCTCAAGTACAGAGGTGACCAACATTTCTAAAATTCATCAACATGCAAGCTTTTGCTGAGTAAACTATAAACTTCCACGCTATTGCAGAATGACTGTCAGTTCCTGCCTCATAAGATCTAAACGTAACTTTTTTCAAAAAGTTAATCAAAGTACACCACCAAGAATAAGTCATTTCAAGAATTATCATCAATGAACTCATTTGAACCAGCCCAGCTGCTGCCTGCAAATTCAAACAGATGAAGCATTTATTCCAGGCACTCTACCTTCCTTGTTGTCCACCACGCCTTTTGGAAAATGGGGAGAGCAACTGTTAAAGCCACAGAGAGGTTTGCAGAAAGGTTGACACCAAAAAAGTGCTTTTCCTGTCTTGATGTGCTAATTTTATTTTCACATTTATAAACAGTGGCTGGCATATATTTCAGCAGGATTGTTCTTCTGGCTTGATTTACATTGATAGTGCCAGTTAAAGAAAGTTTCCCCAAAATTTCAGATTGTCTGCGGTTAAAGGGCCATGGCCATAACATTGAAAAGAGTGTTTTGTTTTGTTCATTTACAATAGCTCTCTTTTTTTTAAATCTGTGACTACTTTTTATTAAATGAAAATGTCTCTCTCCACAGATGAGCTGCAGTAACTTTTAATGAGACTAGTTCTGACAGTTTTTTTGTGTATGTCTGGACTTTAAAAGAAACATTATCAAAAAAGTTGCAAAAGCCACCAGTGCTTTTAATGTTGCTCATCCCTAAAATAGAAACTGTGATTGATCCCTACAGTAGAGGAACAGCTCTTTAATATTTTACATTATTCACCAGGAGCATGTAAATGTAACAACAGTACATCCCATGAATCACAGCATAACTTTATAAAAGTTTTTTTATAATAAAATGCACTAAAGGTGGAGGATGCATGTAAATGGAAAGAATAAGTCACATATTAGTTAATGATTGTGAATCAAAACGATCCCGGGTAATTAAGTAAGTCTAAAGGTGTTTAAGTACACTGCAAGAGAGCCAAAGAGTGTAAAATGCTTCTTCTGGGCTCAAAGAAAGTGTAAATCATACCAATTTACTTTAGAATTTGACCCAACCCCAGTTTAAGGTACAGTACTGTGTAAACCCATAAAGCCAGCTATCCCAGGCTCTCAGTTTGTTGAATGTTTTAATTAAAGCGATTCTGTCAAGGTATTTCTCACTGTTAAGAAAAACGTTGTATGCAAAACACCTAGGGGGGATGAACTCACTTTGCCTAATTAAAAGCCCATTCCAAGTCCATTTCTCATCACGGTATGCTACTGGCTTCTTGTTCTTTTTAGGAGATGATCACAGAGAATAATATCTAATGATAAAATAGGGAAATAGAAAAGAAAAAAGCAGCATTGGAAAACAAATATGGACATAATGTAAGGAGTGGCTTGGATAATAAGGATAGAGAGTCTGAAAGGATAGTAGTAATACTTTCTAGATGTGTTCCAAAGAAATATCTGGCACATTAGATAGCTGTATGTTTTCCCCTACCTGCTAAATCACAGTACAGTCATAATTCTTACTTGGAAAAAAAAAAAAGATTTAAATTACATCAAAGAAAAGTCTACAAAGTCAAGCAAGCTCTGCAAAACCTGTGGACCACAAGAAAAATGTAAGATGTTCACAGACACTGAGTTTGCTCAACCCTCATCATAATCCCTTTCAAAATGCAACCTGAAGTTTGTTTGCCTATGAAAACAAGGCCTTTTTCTTGTCCCTCTTTCCGTTCACAGATGCAGGCATGTTTTGGCTTGTTATTGTAGTTCATGAATGTTGGCACTTCTATGAAATTAGTGCTACAGATGCCATTCGACAAAATGTAAAATTTTACATAAACTGACAGACTTGGAAAAAATAATATAAATTAAAAGAAGATAAACATAGCATTATGAAGCTCTATTGTCTTAAACAGTTCTTCTGTTAGTCTGAATGGCTACATAATTATATCAAGCCATATGAACATCTTATTTCTTTAACATATATTCCTGAAACTGGACAACTCATAATAGTACAGCTCAGGAGAATGACATCTGTCATCCAGAAGGTTCTCATTATAGCTTACTTTATCAGTTCAATGAAGAAAAAAATCAGCTACAAATCAGAAGCTCTAATTAATGTTTTAACTGAACTTAGAATAATATTCTAAGGTCCGATCATAAGACAGTATGAGATTAGGCAAAAGCTATCCGCACTAGGTGTCACTTGTCACTTTACCTGGAGACCTATATGATGAGTCAGGCTGTTCTCATACAGAACAGGACAGGTGTAGTTTAAAAAATACATCCCATAACACATAAATCATATGATATAAATTAAATGGTCTGTATCATATGGTTTTTAGTATTAGGGAGTCAAGATTTCTAATGCCAATTGGTAGATTTTTATGCTTTTCATTGGGCCTTTTAAAAACAAGCTATTTGATCTTTCTATCTAATTGCTCTCATGTTAGTAATTACACTGGTTTAGGAAAGCTCCAATTCTTAACTGTGCAGACAGGAGAATGTACAGTTATGACATTTCTGCAAAACCTTCATGAAAATGATGTGACCCAGGGCAGTGAGGAAACTCTCAGAAAAGCTTCTGAATTGGGGCAGTGCCGTGCTGACATGGCTGCCCCGTGCCAGCTCACTGTACTGGTCTGGGTGGTCGCCATGCCCTCAGAGCCAGAAAGCTTCCCCAGACCTCCCCTTGCCTGAGAGCGGCAGGGGAATTTCTAGCTCTAGTGCTTTTATAGGCTCCATCTCAACTGTGTTGGAGCATGTCATGGACTTTTGGTTATTTGCTTTCTCAGGCAGGGAAGCTGCTTTTGGCAGGTGGCTGGCTGAGGGTCTGCAGGGCTTTCATGACTCTCTCAGAGTCACCAAGCAGACACATGAAATTCACATCTCTGTATCACACACAAGAGCTGTAGGAACTTCTCTCCTACTTACTGTAGCTCTGAGAAAGATGGACATGTTGGGGATGGAGACAAGGAAATATTTTATCTGCAGAAAGCCAGCTGAAGACTGTTTTGCCTCCTTTACTCTCTTCTTTTCCTGCTCCCTGTTCCACCAGCTCCATGTGGCAGTGCAATGCATACAAATGCTTTGTGGGGATCACCTTTTTTTTTGGTTTGTTTACAAAGCTTTCCTTCAGGCTGGGTCATTTCAGTCATTGCTTTATTGAGCAGCTCCACAAACAGTTGCACAAGCACAATGGAGAGGGCGAAGACTATGGTACAGGATGCAGCGGTCGTTAAACCATCAGAGAGAGGGGAGAAGTGGGAACATGTCAAACACTGTTTCTAGTGTAATATGTTGGAATAACAAGAATCTCTTGTTCTAGTTTAGCCTTGCTGACTGTTCCAGAGAGGAAGGTTGGAAATGGAGGGGGAAACAGAAACTTCATTTCTTCATCATTTTCCTTCTTGCCTACATGAGCAGCTGAAGTTCCTGGCAGGAGCTTCTGCTTCCTCGTCACCCCCACGGCCAGTGCCATAGTCCTACAGCAGGGAGGCTGCAACTGTTTCAGTTCCCATTAGACATAATGAAAATCTCATCCACTGTGGGAAAGATCATGCTCGTTTTGGCTGATTAGGGAAGAAAGGAGCTTAGGAGGAAGGAGGAAGAAGAGGCCAAGGTGGACAGAAATATCAAAATAGTGGGTAATCAGCTGCTTCAGTCATTCCCCTCAGAGACACAGGACTGAGGAGACTCTCTGTGGTAGCTGTGCAGTGTGCAGGGACCATCTTTCACAACTCAGTGCTGGAAAAGCAGGTTCGGCGGGGCACTTGGCTGTGACRCTCCAGGAGCAAGAGGCAAGGTTTGCCCATTTCCTTATGCTTTTTGGCTCGCCACACAAAGCAGTGGGCTCCAAGCGCTCAGGTGCGCTCGGTGCTCCTTCTGGAGGGACCAGGTTGGTTTCTGTTTCCTTTTCAAGCACTGCTCTGTGGTTTGCATGCTGGCCCCACTGCAAGGAGACAAACAGCAAGAGGGAGCTCCAGGCGCTTCCCTTCCCCCCTGCTCCTCTCAGTCCCTCCTGTCTCATGGCCTCCACACACCTATCTCTTGTCCGTGGTAAAAAAAAAAAAGCAAGCAAAAAACAAAAAACACAAAGCTGAACCCTTTAAGCAGGTTAAACCCTCTTTGACTGAACTTCATCACTCTTGAGGCGTTATTTCCCCTTGCAGTTAATATTCGCCAGTGTGGTTGCTACTAACTTTTCATGGAACTTTTCATGCTTTTTTCTCTATCCTTGTATTATTCAGCATAAATCCACATTTGTCAGTCTTAAATACCTTTTCCTATCCTCTGAATGCTCTTTTCTAAGCTGGGACCATCGTCTCCCTCTCCCTCCGCTGGCAGAAAGGCGAAGGGGAGCTTTCCACTTGCTGGGGTAGCTGTGGGGGGCTCCCGCCGTGCACTGGGATGGCCTAGGGTGCTCGTCCCGCTACAGCCAGGACTGAAACGCCGGCAGGAGCAACTCGGACAAAGTGATGCCGTGGGGATGGGGCCTCCTGAGAGTGCTCTGTCCTGCCTCTCCTTGCAGGCCGGTAGTTAAAATGCCATAATATGGGCCAAGTGCTTTACCTAGGGGACTGTCATTATCTTTTCCCATCCAAGTAAAAGCTTTTTCTGCCACACTGCTCCACCTTCCTCTCAGTGTTTTAGCTAGAAAAGCTCAAGAACTCGTGGCAACACTGATGTCACCTCTGGCTCCTGCCGAGTCCGTGATGCTCTCTGCCTGAGACTGGCACAGAGCAGGCAAACAGGGCAGACGGCAGGGACCGAGCAGGCGTGTGGACGCGTGCAGGTGCCGGAAAGTCAAAACGGGGACGGAAGTGAGCGGCTCATGCAGGGGGAGGCTGCGGCGGCCAAGGGACGAAGCCGGCAGGGGAGCGGTGGAGAGGCCGGCCAAGGGGCGCACGGCGGGGTCTGGCTTGCGGTTCTTGCAGCCGACCACGAGATGGCTCCGTGCAGAGTGACCCGAGCCAGCGCTGCATCCCCAGAGGCCATGCTGGGCGAGAAAACAGATCCGCATTTCTTGTTCTGTCATATTTTCAAGGCGCTTGCTCATCCCCGGGGCTGCCGAAGGACAGGCACACCCCTGCAGCGGCGCCAAGAGTGAGCCRCGCGCAGGAAAGGGAAAGGCTCAGCTGAAACTGCCCTGAGATTTAGGCCTGAGACGAGACTCAAAACACCTGGTCTCCCCGGAGGTCACACAAATGTTGCTAGCTTTCCCTCCCCAACACGTTGAGTGCACAAGCGGATAGCTGATTTTCTCTGGCAAATATATCTGCGGCTCTGTTTGAAGAAAAAAAAAAAAGAAAAAAAAAGACTATCAGTAGAAAATGGGTGGCGTGACTAAGTAAGTAAAGGTGAGAGAAAAACTGCAAAGACTTTCTGGGCTTTGAAAGTTGGAACAGAACTTTTTTCCCTTGCTCCTTTGAGGTTGGCTATTTCTATGAAGAAAATTCTGCTCACATTACAAAAGGGCAATGTCAGGGGGTTTGACTGTCATTGAGGTTGAAATGAACTTTGTCACCCTGTTTAAATATTTAAGTCTCCTGACACAGGCAAATACATCATGAAGTGCTAAAAAATATATTTAGAAATACAGCTGCCTTTGAGATTAAGCATTCCTATTCCCACTGCATCAGTTCACTCTGCTCAGGCAACCCTGAAGTATAGACTGTGGCAAGAAACTGTGCACCAGAGAAGCAGCTCCATTAGCAGAATCTGGCTATTTGTGCATTTGAAGTGACAACACTTTGTTTTAGGCTAATAGTTTCAGCCTCTCCATTGATTTAACTGATTTCCAAGAGGTTAGACATCATACTGATATGCATGTGTCAGTTTTCTTTCTGCATCTAATACGCCTAATGTCCTATTCCCTCAAGCAGCTGTATTTTTATTACAATTTCATACCATTTTGCATACTAGTGCTATTTAAGGGATTTTTTGGATCTTCTCTTAACAGTCTATCCTTCCCTGCACAATGCTACTTTGGTTGTATCAGCAGTGCTAATTTAACTTTGAAGTGAAAAAATGGTCTTCAAAGCCCACTCTGTAACACAACCCTGCTTTGAATGCAGCACTAAAGAAGGTCCTGGATGCATTTTAAAATAAAAGACCATTTTTTTTAGATTGAGTTTGGCAAAATCTTTAGTTGGAGAATTGCTGCAATGGAGCTTGTGGCAGAATACAGTTTTGTGTCAGTGCGTTTTCTCTGAGACAGTCTCAAAGAGTGATAGCCTCTTGCACAGCCGTAGGTGTGGAAGGCTGGCACTGGATGCACTATATGAGTGGGAGCAGGAGAAGAGGCTGTCATAATTTAAAGTCAGGGACAAACTGTCCACACCGTATCCATAGCAAAGACAGATTTTCCATTTAGATTTCCCCCCACCCCAAGGAGGTGGAGGGACTGGGACAATATTGCACCATTTTCTTCTCTTGTGGACCTCACAAAAGTCTCTGTGACCAGGAGCCAGGGAGTGTGGAAGAAGAAGCTAGACACTTTGAGGGAAATGATACCATATGGGTAATGCAGCCCAGCATGAATAACAAAGCTCCATTTTGCTGACAATATCTGAACTTCCAGCTCTGACTCAGTGCAGGCTTGCTTGTGGTGGGCTTAACCGGTAACACAAATAGCTTCCAACCTCCAAATGCTTGAATGATGCTACAGATTTCCACAGCTGATAAACCGTAAAATATTTGTACATCCTTATGGATTGTTTTGTACATTTCTTGAGGGCAAAAAGTATACAAGATGGTTTGTTTACAAATATATAAAGCAAATCCTCCCATACCTGAAGGAGGTGACCTCTCAGGTTGTGTTTCTGTCCTTTACAGCAATATGGTTATATGGGTCTGATTTGGAAAAGTGCAGAGTGCATGCAGTTCCTGATGAAATTAATGGAGGTTGCAGATTCTCAGGGGTATTGAAAAAATAAGAATGGCAGTTTCCCTAATAGAGTGCTTTTTTGGGTCTGTGACTATATCAAACCATACATCACATATTGACATTTATGTCCTTCAGCTGTATGACATCACTTGTCACTTAATGTAAATTTGTTCAAGCTAGATCAAAACCAAAGCAGATCCTGAGTCTGAAATCTGAACTCCTAGCTACGAAAGAACATCCTCTTATTGACTGACTCATAATTTTTTTGCTCTTATGTTCAAGCTAGTGAAAAATGAATATGAAACCAGGAATTAAGACACAGGTTAAAACCCGCATAAGAGAAATAGTAAACAAACTGTGAAAATCTAGATCCAGATCCCACCCACTTTTAGTCACAGAAATAGTCAACTCATAAATAAGTACTGTCAATGAGCAGAGTGGGATGGGGATTCTTTCAGTGTGACTCTGATATATTTGGCCTGTGACTGGGTTATATGTATTTGCTCATGTGTCAGTAGTGTAGACACTGTATGCACGACAAACATTTTGGGTCAGTGGTTTAAGCCATCTAACAATGTATTTTGGATACACATTTGTTAAAGCTTTATCCTTTGTGAATAAAGGAACTCACATTTTTAGTCTGCCATTAATATTTTCAAAGATCTTCTAGGCAGCTATCTATCCACTCATTTTCTGGTTGACTTTGGTTTGGGACAGTTTTGTTGTGAAATGTTGCTTTAGAAAAGGTGGGATGTATTTTTGGTTTGAGGTGATGAGCCTGTGGTCCTCCTACGCATACCGGACATGAATTCCTTTCTGGCTACGCGGACCAGCTGCCAGCCAAGTTCTGTCTCCTGCACTAAGTTTCTGCATTAAGACAGACAGTTTGTTCACATCTGGAGAATAGCTGATGCAAAATGTCATGATGACAGAGGATGAAGCAAACCCACACATAATTCAGATATATATGTAGATTTGAAAATAAGGGCTGAAAACTTGAATATGACCTTGTCTTCATCAGGAAGTCAGTAGAGGAAATGAAGTGATGGTATGACATCTTTTCAGCAGACTGGCTGCTCTGATCTAAATCAGCTTTCTTGAGATTAGCAGTTTCAAGTCTGGATGTTTGGAATAATATTTGTGAATTCTGGCCATCAAATATACATGAATTATCATACACAGAAATAGATCTCACAGTCATTGAGGGAAGAGAGCATTTTTGAAAACAAGGACAGGTTGAGTGGAAGGAGAGGCATGTTCAAAGGAAGCCCAAGACTCTTGGCTCATCTTTATTGATCTGAGGGGAGATGCTCTGGGAAAGGGAGATACCATTGTGTGGGTTAAGGTGACAGCTTTGAAATATTTCCTCTTCTTATCAGTCTGATGTGGAATACTGTATGTGATCGCATCTGTGTCTTTTTACGGATAAAACATAGGAGGCGTTTGGGATGAGGAGCTCAGTTAAAAAGGAAGAGGAAAGAAGGAAAAGAATAAAACTGAAAGGCAGTCAAGCTACAAAAATGTAGCAAGAAGTCTTCAAATAGGAAAAGAGTAAAGATATGGAAGAAGTAAAAGTTAAATCAAATTGTTTTGAGGTAGGCATGGTTTGGGTTTTCTTGTGTACTTGCTGGAACAAAAAGAAAGTTGAAAAGTAGAAATTCCATGCTTAGCTCAGGAGTCCTCATATATAAGACAGCTGCAAGCTGGGAAGGTACTTTCAAATCTCAGCTTTACAGGAGCAGTGTGATCTAGGCACAGACAACATACAATTTTATTTTCAGCTTTGGTCACTGATGCAGACAGGGGTGAGTTTATGTGCATGTGTGTGTATTTGTGTGGTGTGTATATAAATAAAATAGCATGTAGTGAATTTACCAGGAGTTTTCACAACAGTTGTATCACCTAGCTTTGCACAGCAAATGCATATGTATACTGACAAGCAGGTAACAGGAAAAACATGAAGTTCATATAATATCTTGGTTGAGAGTTAAAAGTCCGGAAAAATCTTAAGTTATTTTACTTTAATGTTACTTGAATGTGTGAGCTGAAACAGCATACAGTATTATGTACTGAACATCAAATGTGTAGGTTTTATTTATGACATATCTGATTGTAGTATAGCTTATAGAAACCATAATTATAGACTTCCCAACTTTTGTCCATTAGACTAATTTTTTAGTTAAAACACTTCACACTATCATAGCATTTTATATTTAATTTTTATTTTAAAAAGTAACGGAAAAAATTTGAAAATACACAGTAAAGAATGTATTTAGATTAAATCACAACCCTAGAGTACATGAACCAGTGTTTGCATACTACTGAGTATTCTTCTACATAACAGTGACTTATTCCATGAAAATAAGCTACAAGGTTGGGGTCTGGGTACTCTCCTTTACAATGATACAGATCAGAATAGCAGATAAACTAGTTCCCTTGTGATATGATCTTAAGATGGGGGAAATGCAGTCAGTTTTACAGTGATTGGGTGGACGTAGGGAGATTTTTAAGGCTGACACTGTGTGAGCAGCTGTACATATCTATAACCAAAACTAGGGAGTTAACTGTTTCACATACAGAGTGTCTGATCTTGTACAAAAGTCCAAGACACTTTTGTTACAGTAAAAAAGAAAAACAAGCAACAATGGTATTTATCTGAGCTTGGTAAAATTCACTAAATTACATAAGGCTGGCTTTGTCTACCACTCTGGGGTGAGGATTTATCAGTGGGAGAGTTTGGGGGCAGGTTGGGGAAGTGCCTTCTCCTCCCCATCACCAACAGGGGAGATCCTGAGCTGCTCCACAGCCTTGATACCACTGTGGTTTCATCTAGTCCTGAAAATCCTGCCCTGGAAGAAATTTTGCCTTCCACCAGTAGGAGACCTGCTGGCATAACTGTGTCTAAGTAAGAAGTGACTGTGGGTTTGGTATAGTTTTGTAGTATATACCAATAGCCAGACTACTTCACATCCTTTTGTACAAAAGAAGTGCATGAGGATGAGGCTACATGGTGTTTTGTGACTAACCCCATGTTTTATCAGCAAAATCTTGAGGAGAAAAGATAATGGCCTTTCAGAAACTGAAATTTCTTGTATTCTGACAAGGAAAGACAGAAAACTTTCAGAAGCTGTCGGACTTGATGAAGTCATTGGTTACCATGAGCACAGCTGAGGTAAACATTCACAGACGCACAAGCATCAGGATCCGGGGGGGATCTTCACTGACTGCAGCCAGTGCAGGCAAATCCCATCCCACACCAGGTAAGTGGAGAAGTAGGCAGGCCCACGGACCTAGCACAAAGGAGCTCATTGCCTAGGTCAGCATAGTTCAGCCTTGGCAGCTATGCGGACAGGATCCCCATATTTGGGGCCTCCTTGAAGGTCAGGATAGTGGTAGCTGCTGGATTTCTGGGCAGGGCTGAGTGGATGATTTGCATCCTGCTCTCCCAACTTTCTTCCTGCCCTGTCCCATCTACAGCAGGCTGTGGCCAGGTTATTCTCCATTTTGTCTTTATTAAAGCATGGAAGCATCTTCACCTCCTTCCTCCTCCATTCATTCTGGCTGCGAGCTGTTTGAAGCATTGCTGCCCTTCCTTTCCTCCTTCACTCAGATATGACAGAAGCTCTTAGGGGCTGTATATGGGCAGAGGTTGTACATTCTCCTTTCCTTCTCCCTCACCCCTATTTCTGTGGGATAATGCAGCCGTCTGGGGATCTGAGTCAGCCATGCATGTCTCCCCAAATACCTACTCCCCTTCTCTCCATGGAAAAGTCAGGGTGCCAAATGAGACTTGGATACCTCTTGCAGGCTGCCTCTGGTATCAGTCTGGTCTAACTAGGTGCACACAATACTTAGTAGGCACATGAGAGACAGGAATTTGTTTAAACCCGCAGTGAGGTATTCATACACATGTTTAACTCTCAGGGTGAAAATATTTTCCTGGACTTAATATGATCATCCCTTTTCTTAAAGTGAGCATGTAGGGTTGTCCTAAAGCAGGGTTCAGTCTTTTCACATTGCCTTCACACAGCCTCAGGTTGTGTGATAGTTCAAATATAAGAGTTCTGTCACCATAACAATGAGGGGAAGAAAATACAGTTACTGTATAATGTTAACTATACCTTTTGTTTTAACAGCAAGCAGATAAATTAAATCTTGTTCTCATATTAAGATATTAAATAAATCTGCATTTGGGGTGACCAGTTAGTCACATGATGTTCTCTGCATCTCTTGGCCAAACTTCTTGTTTGGCTCACAAAGTTTAAACAAGTATTAATTAGAAGTATTAATTAAATCATACATTTCCTTTCCAAGGTGATAAGGTACAGACCTTTTGACTTTGTTGGAAGATTTACCTAAATAAAGGGAGATCAAAGGCCATATTTGTCCTTTTGTTTATCTAGTGTCATAATATTGTGCTTTATAGTTTTGTCTGGTATTCAAAGATCTAAGCAACTTAACTGGGATCAATCAGAAGCACTGATCCCTACCTCAGCCTTACCCTAGACTTCTCCCTCACAGAGGCTGTAGAGCTTTAACACTTTAACACTCTGGCTCCAGGAAGAGTCTGTCAATATTTTTCATCTGATACAGTGTATGTGTTTTTATATACATGAAAAAGGCAGGTTCAGCAATATCAGACTACTTTGAGAATTTGATTTCTTTTTGTCAACTTGCTTGTTTATACCAACTAAACAAAAAGTAACCTTCCCTAAACCCCTGAAAATAAATAGTTTTGTTGTTTTATTGGAATGTTTTAAAATAAATGTTATCATTTTCTGATTTGAAATTACTTTACTTGTTCAATTTTCCTTGAAATGTATTATAAAAAAGTAAAGAAACTCTCAAAATTGTAATGTAACTTCTGTTTCAGGTTAAGTTAAATATTTTGTGCAGTTTAAAAAGTTGTTTAAACAAAGTTAGATTTCTTGAACATTCTTCATTTTGTCTGAATGTCCAGTAAACAGAAAAGTCAGTATTCAAACAGATCTAGTCACTGGCTCTTTTCTTTAATTTAATTCTCTTTCTGGAAAAAGCTCTTTTTCTGGCACTTCTTACACCCAGAGTAATGCAAAATAGAGAAATACCTATCACTATTCCCTTTTTTGATTTCTTCTGAACTTGTGAGTATTCCTCGGGATTCAGTCAGACTCCTTCCTGAATGTCAAGTTTCTTTTTTCTGAAAATCACTTTTACAGTTTGGCCATCTCTTTTTATTCTGATCGTCCCAGAATTTCCAATGCTTTGACTCACTTTTCTAGCTTTTGACTCTCCTGATCAGCTCGAGAACAAAGTGGCTTCAGGTGATTCATTGCTCCATCCCATCTCCTGCAAACTAGACTGAAAAAAGAAGCTGATTGTTCCACCATTCTGTCTGGCCAAGGACCATTTGGGTGTCTGTACTGATCGTATCAGTACGGAATGGATACTCAGGATCATTCTTTCTCACATTAGCATGGAAAGTAGAGATCAAGCTATACCAGGAAACCATCTGTAGATCATAAAGAAAATTTGAAAAATCAGTCTAGAATTTGCAATCTGTCTAGAATTTGCAGGTTCTCCAAACCTTCCCTTCCAGCTCCTTTCTCTCTCCCAGAAAGCTGTAGGGACACCGCAGTAAAGACTGGTAGAGCTTGTGGTGACTCCAGCAATATGCAAAGGGAGAAGCAGTGAGAGAAGCATACATCCTGTGTGCCTGAAGCTTGAAAAACAGCCCATCAAATTCAGGAAAGTTTTAAGATGCCAAAAATAGCTCATATTGAAAAATGCTTTTCCACTAATAGCAGTAACAACTGTGTCACTACAGAGATGCACAAGGACACTTATTTGTAGTATATTAAAAAACAAGAGATCAGAAATCTGTTAGTTCTGAATAGATAAAATATTTAAATGGTTATAGCTAGATGGACTACAGAGATATTAATCTGATATGTATGCATGCACTGTACATTTTTATACCAGAGTTGCAACATAAATGACCCCATTAAATCCTGTTATTTTCCTAATCCAATAAGGGCTTAATCTCATTGCAAGTGTTGGAAATAATTATTCATTTATACACTTGTTTTTACCACACATTTGATGTCAACAAGGAGTGTGCCTTTGACTAATCAGTTAAAACAGCTGGTGGATAAAGTAGTGAATGAGAATCAAGAATGTGCTATTCCTCGGAATGAGATTGTTGATGGTTTTTCTTTGGTCTGAGATGTTATTGAATCTACAGAGGAACGTTGTCTTACACAGAGAAAATGCTCTGTAGGATAGACTTTCCTCTGCATTAACAGCTACTCAGGACAAGGCTGAGATGTAAAGAGCTTTGTGATCCTCAAGCTGCCCCAGCCAGGTGCCTTACTTGCCCCTAACACATTGTATTGTGCAGCTGTGAATAGGTGAAGATGGACTCCGCTCTTTTTCAACACTTTCCACTTTTCTTCCYTCCCAAATGTCTACCATACTGAGAGGGGCGAAGAAGGCTATGAGGGGTGAAGAAGGTTATGAGTTTCACCAGTTGACAATTCTCTCCCAGTGGAGGAAAATCTCACAAAGACAACTGCAGGGAGAATCTTATTCTTTTGTGCTTCTCGCTCCATGCACAAACTGCAGCAGATACAGACAGTGCCTCCTGGTCACCAAGGACTTCTTTGATGATCAGATATTCTTAAATTTATTCAGGTCAATTCTTTCACACTCGTCCTCACCCCACTTTGGAGACATTTCACTTCCCATTTTAGAAACAATTTTTGTGCGTGTTAGGACTTACACTGGGCTTATGCTTCCAGCCCACCAGCGTGGTAGGACACGGGGATGGTAGTGGGTGTCCTGGTGAAGGGCGAGCCCCATGGCCAGGGGCCTTACCCCCAGAGGGCAGCATGATGGCACTGACTGGAGCTGGCCTGATGCCACCTTGGGTAGAGGGCCATGGCAGTCATGCCCTAGGTGAGGACAGGGGGAGAGGCACAAAAAGAATTGACTTTGCATTGCGGAATTTTTAAATTCTATCTTGCCGCACTTTTGCATGGGCTTATTACAGATGTAGATACAATTACTTGTCATTAAACAGAGGTACTATCCTTTGCCAGAACAGGGAAAAAAAGTGATGCTTTTGCCATCACTGCTGTGATCTGCAACATAATGAAATTATTAAAGCATCAGGTAAGAAAGGAAACATTTTAAAGGTTAAAGACCTTCACAGTGGATAAGCTTCAAGTTATTTTTAACACAGGTGTTTCTGTAATGGTGCTACACCCTATGAGGAAACTTCATAGTTCTCTGTGACACTCATACTAGGGGTTACGCCTGTGCAGAGTAGTGGCTTAGTAACTTTGGCTGTAATGCAATAGGTTTAAGAACACTTCAAAGTTTATTCCTGCCAAAGACTATCTCCCCTTTTACAGTCTGTGCTTTTCACATAGGTGTTTATTTCTGTATTTATATTTACAACCATTCTTATAAAAGGGATAAACTATATTTGAGATTTTTGGGGGGCTACCTGCATCTTCTGGGTTATCTCCATTGAAAAAGTTAAGAACAGGGAATCAAGGGGATATATCAATTCAGAATAATGCATTCCAAGGTATGTTAATTCAGACAAAACAGCTGCAAGGTTTCATACAGTCAGTCCATCAGTTCCGCTGTGTCTGATAAAGACATGTAAAGATCTAAACCTTATCTAATATTTAGAAGTACTGCATGGATCGTCACATTAGAAATGCTGCTGACAGGGGCACTCTTAGTTGTCAAGCTCAGTAATGACAGTATAATATGGCCAATGATGAGAAAAGTTGAGGACAAAGTCAGGAAAATTAGAAGTGTTCTGACACTTCTGAGCAGGAAAGAAATTCTTATTGCTAGAATCTTTAGATTATTCCATTACATTTAGATAAAGTTTTTAGTGTCAATGCTGGGCAGACTTATTGGTTTTCTTCCAATAACTCTTTTCTTTCTCCCTCCTGCACATTGTAGTAAGCAATCTGAAGAAGAAAAAATCATGCATGACCCTTCCTGCAATGAGATAGCATGTTGCACACGATTCCTAAGGATCGGTAATGTGACAATATCACAGCTGCTGGATGCGCAGTCAAGGGTATATCTCCAACAAAGGCTGATTGCACTGAAAGCAAGGGAAATGTTTTTGCCAAGTCAAACACACTTCATGTGTGTGAGTATCCATTTCCAGAATGCAACAGATACTGTTGGTGTCACAGAAGAATACTGAAGAAACACCACAAACTGTTGAAAGACTGTGACCAGGCCTTGACATTTTGAAATTTTGGAAAACATTATTTGTATTCTTTCTGGACACAACTAACTATTGTTCGGCCAGAATAAGCAAATAGAGGACCAGTTCTGGATACTGTCAATAAGATAATTTCCTCCATCTTCCTGGCAATTTTAGCTGAATTATGGTTTTCATAATTTGTCTGTGAAGGTTTGTTACTATTTTAGGTTTCTCAAATGGTAGTTTACAAATAAGATGGTGTTTTAGAGTCTTCTTGTCAACTATCATTTATTGTCTGACATCGTTTTAGGTCAACTTCCTAAATAGTAGTTCTCCTGTGTATGCACATTTTTATTTGGAAAAATGGAAGACTTGGTTTTACTCCTTAAATTCAGTTTGGGTACAAATCCCTAGATCAAGACTTGTAAGTGCAAGCTACAGTTTAAATAATTTTAAAGTTCCGTTATTAAATATGCATATTGTTGTGCCAGTATAAGAATCAGGAAGCAAATTATGAAAGTCTACATTGTGTGTGTGGATAAAAAGACTTGGCATTARCCTATTCAAAATGATTCTTCTCTCAGTGGCTTAACCAAGGCTATTAGAGGGACTAGGTGTCAGAGTCAGCATTAAAACAGAAAATGGAAAAAGCGTTTGATTGATTGGTTAATCTACTGAATAGCACTGACTCATGTTAATAAGCTTAGCATCTTATTTGTGGCCTCAGAAAACCAAGTCTCTATTTCCAGCTCTGCATTTGGTCTACTGGATGACCTTGAACAAGTAGCATTGCCCAGTGGTTGAGTTTTCCCATTAAAAATGGCGGTAATATTTCCTCACCTTTGTAAAACTCAATGAAAGCAGTTAATGAAAAGCATTTCATAGGAGTCAGGTATTATTCCTACTACTGATCTATTATTGTGGTAATTCTTGTAGGCTATGAGAGAAGAAATTTCCTCTGCAAGCATGCAGCCAGGAGGGAACTTGTAGCTGCTATAGCTACAGCTAATCAGTAGCTGCAGAATGGGCTGAGGTCAGATCAGCAATAGCTACAGATTTTCACAAGTCTTATAAGCTACTTTTGGCTGACAGGAGAGGGAAAGACCATGAATATCCCAAGGAAAAAAAATGGTGACAAACTTTCCTCGTAATTGGTTTGCATCAGTCAGAATATCTGTGCAACACAAAGGTCAAGCAACTTATTTAAAGAAAAACTATGTGAATCAAAGATTAGTCTTGACATTTTCAAAACCTCAGAAAATTAGGGGAAGGGCTGCAGCCCTGAGGACTGGGGTCCCTTAGGCTGACTGGAGAAGTGATTATATTAAACATTTTGAGACCTGAATGATCCATTCTGTGTTAGAGAAGATTTACAAGATCCTCAGAGTATGCTTGAAACATCTGACTGAGAGAGAGTTTGTGGACTTTCTGCTTTCTTGATAGGGATTCTCAAGGGCACTATTAAGGAATCAACTATTGTGACTGATGGAAAAATAAAGAAATTGAAGAAGAAATGAAGATAAACTATAATGTGGACTTTTTCCTGCAGTCCCATGATATCTTCAACATTAAGTGATTTTGGCAGATAATTTCTACTATGAAGCATGTGGATAGCCAGAAGGCTATTAAGAGAGAATGATGCTATAATATAAGCATGGAGGATTCTTATAAAGTGTATCTTTCTCTCATTCAAAGTACATGATGAAAAATGATATGTCCAGAGTGCTAACAAATTATAACAAAGTATAAATTCTCCCTATATATATATAAAACTAAACCATCTTTATTATAATAAGTCATCATTAACCCCCCCCCACACATATTTCTTATTTGTAAAAATAATTTCAACTATATCCTTTAGCTAATCTTTACTAGCTCCATAAGCAGATTGACTATATGCCTAGGGTGATGATATGTCTGGTCAGTTAGACCAGTGTGTGGTAGATGTAAAACACTGAAGTTGGAATGCAGAATTCTGATGGAGCAAGACTCCATGTTCTCTTTGGACAGATGAAAATGATCTCATAACGTGCGAGATGATAGGGAATAAGACATCTCCTCTCTTCAAGGTGCAAATTAGATCTACGTGATGTAATGAATATGCATACGCTGCTAAATGAGTTCTCTCTCTCCCRCCTCTGTACATTGTTTACAGAGACTTGTTTTATTAGTTTGTTTTTTGCTGTTCTATCAACTATTTGTGGATATATTTATTTACTTATTTTTATTTATTTTCTTCATAATTTTAAGTGGCTCAGTAAAACTTTCTGAAGCACAACTGTGAGCCCTTGGATTAGTCCAGAGCTGTGTTCACTGTGGTAAGTGGTCACCTCAGTCTCATGATGTTGCTTCCAATATCTGCCCGAACAATTGCAAATATAATGTAAATATAAAGCTTCTATTTCTGTTGTAAGAAGGGTGCCCAAAACAATTTTTTCCACCTCCCCCATAGACTCAGCAAAAGACTTTCCTTCTCCCTGTCTAGCTCGTATTCTTTGACCATGATGATTATAAGAATACTTTAATAAATATTTCACACCCAAGAGTATGTTCATTTTCCACTTTTTCATTTCTTCCAGGCTAAAAAATGCAAGAGCAGTTTGTGGAGTTAGTTGATGTAGACTGGCACTTAAAATGACGTTTTACTTGTGCTTATTTTAAACCTTGTTCTTCCCCAGCCAAATCGGCCAGACTTCAGTCTGTAACCAGTTCCTTTCAAGGTGTATCTACCTGCAACTGTGCCAGTACTCTGGGCAGGAGGATTATGTGGTACTAGCTGCAGTAATGTCAATACTGATGCCAATATTTTTATCTGCATTAATGCCTATGCTTTGGCCTTGCATTTAAAAAACAAAAGCCAAAACCCGATTCTTTCTCATGGCAGAGATGACATCAGGCACATTACAGAAATATTTTGAGTGCCATTTGCTGAATTTATTGCTATACATTTTTTTCTGTCACCATTATAGAGCATGCTGTTAACATGTACAAGTATCACCAGTAATGAACATACACCTTATGTGTACTTATTTGGAACTCCCAAATGGGGACGGATCTGGATAGTAAATGAAGGCATGTCTCAGACCCTGTAATTGTAGGTGAGCAAGGAATCTGGCTGAAGCTGAGGGAATATTTCACTGCTCCCTTTGTTTAAATCAACCTTTCTGTTCTATCTGTATATCCAGCTTTTCCAGTCAACTTCACATGCAGTGAACAAAAGTACAAGTCTCGGAGAAATGGAAATGATTTTTCTACTTGCTGTCACAGAAGGAAGATGTTGTGTATGCAGAGTTGGGATAGGTTCCTATCGCGATAAACAAAACCGGCTTTTCAGCTGGTGCCTTACCATGGCAATCTGCTTCAAAGGAACTGTCATTTTTGATAAGGATAGTAAGAATTACTGTCGTCTGCAGAGATCAATATGCCTCTGGGTTGTATAGTATATTATAATGGAAGGATTTATTCTTTAAAAGATGAATAATTATTCCACTATAGCTTTTTGTTGTTGTTTTAGAGAAAAAATAAATTTTGTACCCTGAACGATTATAGTGTAGCTCTTTAGCTCTTTTCATACRCAAACTTGTGACACACTTTTTTTTTCTAGCAGGGAATCAGAGAATGTAGCCTGTTAGTGGAATCCTTCACATGGCAAGTGGATTGGGGAGGGGGGCAGCATGCATGCACATGCGCGCGCACGCGTGTGTTTGTGTGTGTGTGTGTGTGTGTGTGTGTGCGCGCACATGCCTCTCTGCAGCCAAGAGCCAAAGCAAAACCTCACAGTCTCTCAGAAGCTGCACTATCAGGCGATGGTTATTATGGAGAGTTTCTCTGTGGCTGAGCCAGTAAGAGCTGGGTGCTAAACTTGTTTCCGCTTGAAGTTGCTCTTTGCATACTTGTTAAGGCAGAATGTTCTACCTTTTCACCTCTGCAATACTGGGTGTGAAACATGAGCCTCTAGGTGTTTCCTGGCTGGCAAGAATTCAACGGTAATAAAATTACTACTAGAATAAATGTTTCAGAGGCAGTTATCCTCTCTCACCTGTTTGTAATTTTTTATTAATTATTACAAATGTATTTAAGTACACTACCTGATTTTAATCTGCTGTATTCCCAGGATTTACATATAAAGGTCTTTTTCCCACAGAATAATGAATAATCGCATATGTCAGGGTGTGGTGTTAAAATATTGGAGGTTGGTGATACACCTACTAGCAATCGTTCATTTTGTAAAAGCTAGATTCTATGAGGAGTTTGCTTTTCATGGCCCTGATCCAAAAATCCGTTGAAATCAGACTCCTATTGAGTTAAAAAAAGCTACGGATCGGGTCCCAAATGTTCTTTTATGGGAAGTGTTTGTAGTGCCATTGTTAATAATATAAGCAGCACTGGGCGTGTGAACTGTATAAGTAGAAATTTTACTTTTCCCAAAGCTCTTGCTCACTTTTATGCATTCTTTACTCAAGCAAACAGCAGGTGGCTTACATGAATAGTGGGGTTAATGAGACTACTTAAGTGAGCAACTCTTCATCAGAGCAAGAGCTAAAAAAAAATCACAAACTGGTCCTCAATATTAGAGAATTTAGGACTTCTCAGATAGGATTGAGGACTGTAAAGGATTAATATTATTACATATTGAAAGAAAAACAGATTAGGATAGTGGGGGTTGGTGGTGGTGGTTGGTGTTCCAAGAGCAGCAGAGCTAATGAGATCTAAAGCTTTTGTTTCTTAATCCCTGAACTGAATTAATCCCTCTCCCTTCCCATGTGACATCACCCCCCAGGTGAAGGAAGGCCATGGGACAAGGTGCTCGCTGCCTGGCCAGCCGGCTGCTGCCAAATGCAAACTAAGAGAACTGAATAGCAAACTTGCCTTTCTCTTAGCATGCACACCAACCTTGTCACTGCTTTCCTTCCACTTTTGATTGTCATGAGAAATATAGAGACACAGTCATCTTTTTTTTTTCAGATTGGATCGAAATAGGACAAGGAGTTCAGAAATTACTTGGGAGAATGGATGGAAAGGTAATGCAATCATGTAGCCTCTCCTTCCTAACAAAAAAAAGACACATCCTGAACCCCTCTTGAACAGGCCTGAACTTATCTTGCAGTTTTTCCCTGTTCAAAGCCCAAAATAAATTGTGTCCCTCATAAGTCTTAATATACTTCACTTTCAGAATAATTTACCTCAGAAATAGAAAGCATGAATAAGATAATAAATTAAGAATCATTTACATTAGGAGGTGGATCATATAAATTTTTAAATTTTCTTCGTAAATAATCTTTGTGATTTCTCATCATGCCATCTTTGTGCCAATTAGCATATTACCTTTGGCCATTGTCAAACTGAGAAGTTGAAAACAGATTATTTTGTATGGTTTTAAGTTTTGTTCTGTGTTTTATTTTCTGCCTTTGATTTCTACATTTACTGGTTTGTCAAAACACAAGCAACAGAAATATCAATGTATTGCAAGAGCTATAGTTTAAACTGGATGTAGTATTTGTGAAGGAGACAGCTTGCAACTAGCAAAAATCTTGACAAATTTTGAAAAGACTTGATTTTGAATATTGATGGATCTCAAACTGCAGCTACGCAGCTGGGGGCCAGTGTTATCTGGGCAAGTGTCAGGTAGAATTTCATCTCATACTGGCTACTCAAAAACACCTAACAGTCTTGTCTAGCAGACAAGGTTTATAGATATGAGCAGTTAGTGTTTGAAAGTTAAGGAACTCACAAAGACCCAGCAACAAAGCAATCCAACAGAGGAATCTGCTTCCCACTTTCAAACTCAAAAAGTGATTTCTCTGAAGCAAAAGTGACATCAAATGCTTTTTTAGATAAAAGATACTACAAATAAGAAAGATCCTCCAGGAGAGACTTTAAAGTGTCTTTCAAAATTAGCAAGCATAAAAAGCCCATAGGTCAAGAATCAAGTTTTCTCCTATAATCGGTATTCACAAAGATAGCATTTCAAACTCAAGCTCCTGGATCTGACCTTGAAAAAGTAATTTCTTCACAAAACATGTTATACTACTGTCACTATTCATCCACCTCTAAACATCTGGCATCAGCCAAAGCTCAAAGAAATCAAACAATGAGCTGACCCTTCGAGAAAAAAAAGTAGGAGCAGCATTAGGACAGGTCCAAATGCTGGAAAACRGGCAGTGATGCTCGAAGCAGAGTATTGTGTGGTCAATGATTTTGACAATTGTAAAGTTTAAAATAGATTGTATTATAAAAATTAGTATACTTATAATGTCTATTGTATATATAAACATGAGCATTTTCTTGCTGCTGAGGCTTGCAGATTGCCTGGAATTAACTAATATAAGAGTTAGTAGAAATTATATCCATAACAGTGCCTCCTCCAATTTTGTGCTTGAAAATAATTTCAATGATTTATGAAGTTGAAATGCATAATAAAGGTAACTAGTAAAAACTGACTGACTTCTGGAAATGAACAGAGACCTTGAATGATTTCTGAATTTTCTCTCTTGTATTCTTGTCATGAATTGTTGCTTCTTTTTACTCAAGACCTTCCTGATTACAGCAGTACAAACCTTAAGTGACCTGGGTCTGGTGAAGTCCTGACACAATTCTCTGAAGACCCCACAGCCTTTCTACTTTAAATTTTTCATTAACAATGACAACAGCTCTGATTTTCCCCACAATATCATATCTAAGCATTCAGTGGCTATTAATAAAAACTTGATATTATTCTAGTCACAGTAATTGTTGTGCATGCAAAGTTTGAAAGCTTTAGGTTAAGATGGCTTAAGATGGCAACAGAGGTAAGTGAATCTCTGAAATCAGAAAATTCATCATGGATGCAATTTTATTTTCTCTGCAACTAATAACTGTAGTACAGTACTGAGCAATCAAAYTCATGATCGTATAAACAACCCTAGATAAGCTGAAGGGCAGAAATCAGACTTTACTTCAAGACTGTTAAGATTTTGAGAATGGATAATTTTGAGCTCCTGGTCAGGCAGGCTCTGGAGCGTTTAGCCTTAGGAAGGCTAATCAGTTGAAATTGGAGCAATGATGTGTGGTACGTGCAGCTCTTCAAATGGGCACAAAGAGTGCAATTTAGCTCATTGACGTTTAAGCCACAGTAGCTTGGGATGGCTCAGGAATCTCGCTCTTCTACCACTGCAGCCATGCTTTACATTAGATTTAGAAGATTAGGAGATATATGTGACTCTTGTGGGCCTTCCTATGGACTTATCAACCTAGAAGAAAGGATCCTGTCTTAAGTTAGGGGCTCTTTTATGCCCTACCACCATGGAAGAACCTACTTCTGCCCAAAGTGGTCACCCTGGAGAATTGCCAGCTGGTGCAAAGCTGGTGAATGTCTCCTACCTTGGCTGTCCTCCCAAGTGAAAGTTGCACTAAGAATAACAGGGTAGTGTTAGGATGGTGGGGCATGGTGGGCTTATTGGGATGTCATGGCAGAGCGGAGGCCTGTCTGCCTTCCATTCTGCTGGCAGAGGCCTTGATAAGCACCTGTGGAAGGAACCAAATTAAAACAGCTTGTTGGCGGATCTCAGTCTTGCCCAGTTTGATGTAGATGAATCCAAAATTGAAGACTGAGTTGGTCTCAAATTCTCACTCGTAACAAGCAGATCTTGGGCTACAGAAGAGAATGTAACTTGGAATATTAAAACAGGTTGCTGGTTGCCAGATCTGTCTTCTTCTAATGATGCAGGAGATGTTCTGGACATGAACACTCCTAGAGGCCCCTGGAGAACACTCCTTTAAAATCATCGGGTATTAACTTTAATTTTCCTTTCTCCTCTCTCTGAGAAGTTATTCATACCCTGTGGGAATTTGATGATGTTCATGGGCATGACTCTGGTTTATTAATAAGATGGGCACTTTCAGGTTTTCATCAAAATCTGATGCTTAGTTATATATCTCAAGACAGATTTAAAGAATTTTTTTTCAATGATGCAAATGGTATTTTGGTACCTATATTCCTGACTGAGTAATGCATCTGAATTCCCTATCATTTATTGAGAAATTAATGTCTCCAAACTATCATAGTAGTTAATGTGTCAAAACAGATAAAGCTTAATGGASACCAATCAGTTTTATGGACATCATATATCTTCAGATATGGATTGTGCACTAATGTAATCTTATGAAGTGTGGATTAGGTGATTTAACTCAGATTGATCTGTGAAAAACAAACGGGACTATATAGAGAAAATAGAGATATATAGAGGAATATATATAGAAATATATAGAAATATATAGAGAAATAAATAGGAATATATAGAGAAATATATAGAGAACTGGACTTCTGGATAGAGGTTTAAGTATGGAGTAGAGCTGCTGTGTTCAGAGAAGTTGCTCAAGACTCATTTGGGTGTAAGTGGAATCGGAGTCTGGCTCTAGGAGTGACTTAACAGTGACTCAACATGCTGAATTGTTGCTCCAAATAGTAGCTATCAAAGGCATCTTGCCTTTGCGTAAATGACTAATATAATTAGCTTATAGCATCACCATAGGCATTGGCAAAAGTAATCATCATTACTATCCATTGTGTTCACAACATCTGAACCATTCATTTGGAAGCCTGTAAAACAGAAACTTCTATCCATCTCAGGAGAACTTTGTTTTCACCCTCAACACATTTTCTGCAGGGGCCTGTTTCCCATGCCTCCCCATCCTCCTGCCCATTCTTAAATTGCTTACAAAATGTAATTAGCATTGTTCCTGCTTGCTTCATCTTTTTTTTTTTTTTTTTAAAGAACTGAGGCAGAGATGGGAAAAACGTGTTTTTACAGTAAATAAAAAAAAATCCTTTGTACACAAAACCTTGTCCTGCTTGGTTAGCTCAGTTGAACACATGCAGAAATAGGCTCATAAAATAGGTCCTATTTTGCTGTTAGTTTCATTCATGCAATTCTGAAGTTATATGGGTGTAACCACAATCAGAATTTAGTTCATTGTATGCGTAAAAAGAAAAAGAAAGTACTGGGACAATTTGATGTTTCACTTTTCTAGCAAAATTGATGTGCTTCCATAGCCACGAAAAATACAAGGACATGACTCGAATGGGTTATCAGCACCATGATACCAAGATAGCTAATCAGACACTGAATGTTTCTCTTTTAAAAAGAAATTGAACATGATGATTAATAACGTGATGGCAGCACTATTATTTTACTATATAGTACTCTTTTAAAGTTATTAGATGTTTGTGAAATTGCAATTAAAAGCTTGCCTTATTTTCTAATACCCTCTCTTTTCTTCTTTAACTAAAACAACTCTTGCTGTGAACTTTGCGTTTTTTGAATTGTCTCAGCTGTGGTGTTAAGGAAGGATTTGGTCCTTTTAGATCCAGAGACTCCTGTTCTTGCCCTGCTAAAATGTTTAAGTCACATCTGAATTAAGACCGGATTGCTCAGCACCTTGCAGGATTAAGCATAGTCACACCTTCCTGTTTCTGATTTCAGTGTAATAGTGATAATAGCAATAGTATTAGTATAATAATTAACTCCAGTAATTACTGAAGAAGTGCCTCTTCAAACAGCCAAATAGGAATTCAGATCTAGTCATTCTACCAATGTTGACAACAGAACTACTGTCTTTCTGGGGCTGTCTACTGCCTGCTGCTTTGGGTAGTGATCTTTCACATTTCTGGAGTTCAGTTCAGGTTGTGGGCTATCCAGGAAACTAGCTAGTGTCTTTGCGTAGATCGCACACAGCAGATCTGGTGAACTGACTTGCTGAATAGTTTGGGGATCAGTCTGTGTGTATGCGCTAAGTTGGGACGTTTGGGATGTGCTGTGCTAGTTATGTGTGCACAGTGTTGTCCAATATATCCTGTGTTGGACTTTCTGCATGTGCACAGGTAGACTGCATGTGTGAAGTTGGTCTTAGCTGTCTTCTCTCAGACATTCTGCTTTTACAGCTGTGTAAGCCCCTATCTGCTCTGGATGCCCTTTCCAATGGCAGGTTTGTCTCCTCTCCCTCCTGTTCCACTGTCCTTTTGGATCTTCCAGGAAAGGAAGACATGATGGATTTCTATGGTACAACGAACCACTCTCAGATTATTCCCTTTCCATGGTATTGATTGATCATCCACAGTAACCTTCTGCATGCAGCTTCCTGTTCCTTCAGTGTTCTCCATAAGTTAGACATCAGCTTTATTTCTTTAAGATCGGAGGATGTCTTTCTTTTCATTATTTATAGTACATGTGCTTTGAGTAGGCAAACAGCCACTGAGGTGATGCTTTTTTATTAATAATGCAAACACTGTACAAACTTAGTGGTTTGTTTGTAATCTGGTATGATTTTTTTTTAAATGTCAGATTAAAAAAAGACTGGGAAAAAAGTTCTGAAAGTTCAGAGAAATGACAAACAGGTAGATGCCCAATGATAAATTCATTTCTACAAAGTTATTATGTAACCTTTCCCCCCTCAAACCATCCACACTCAAACACCTACATGTTTAAAAATGGGTACTTTAAGCTGTGCTCCTAGATTATAGAGACAAAAACAGCAAAAAAAAAAAAAAAAAGTAGAGACCTTACTTCCAGACTTGTAAAAATATTCACAGTCCACAATTTAAATCTGTCTGAAAAGACATCAGTGGTTGTTTTAAAGACCCCACAAAAACCTAAGAATTTTAAAAAGCTCATATTTCTCTATAAATATAATAGAAGCTCTAAGATCCAAAACTCCTTATATGCTTGCTTTTGTATTTGCATCCTTGTTTCTTTTAAATAATGCTCCAGTTTTGTAAATATTATTGAATTATTTGTCATACAGACCAGTTCATGGCTGTAGTCTGATGGTGGTAAGCCAGCTAAGCCAAGGCTGAAGGATTCCACCAGTTCTTGCTTGGTGCTGAGAACTGTTGCAGCTCTGCTCATGGCCCTTTGTCCTGGGACCCCCAGCTGTTCATGCAGGCTGATGACAAGCAGYTGAATTTAAAGCAACCTGAGTTAACGGCATTCAGGTATTGGTTTATCTCTCAGCTTAATAGTGAGAGAATGACAGTTGAGATGGATGTGCATAGAAAAGGCACATTTTTTAATCTCTTGAGCTGTGTGTCTGAGTACAGGATCTGGTCCTATATATAAGCTCAGCTGTGGAAGTTTAATGCAATAGCATTTAAAAATAATGACCACCAAAAAGCAAATTAACATAGGAGAAAACCATTTGGAGGTGTTCAGTGGTGCTTTACACCAGGCAGGATATGCAGTTTTATATACAGTAGCTTAACATTTCCAAAGGGCATGGGGAGATGAAGGATAAAGGATAATCTTATGTCACTTTAAGGTATGTGAGCTTTATGGATACTCATTTGCAGTTGGAGAACCCAAGCAATGCTATCTTTCAGTCAGCTTTTGCTTTACTCAGAGTTTTCTTTGAAGTGTCATGGCAGAAAATTGACAACATTAAGAACATAACTATTTATGTGCTTCTTTTTGAAGAGATAAATTAAAAAACCCAATCCACATCAAGCTTTTTGCAACACCATACACCGTTTATGGCTCTGACAAACAATGCAGAGATTTGAAACCTGCCCGAAACAAGTTTAAGAGCTGTATTGCTGTAGATTAATGCATTTATAACATATTTTATTCAGATTTATCTCTGCTCATATGGAATGATGTATTTTTCCCCAAGAACAATACAGATAAAAACTGAAGATTACAGTTTGTGTTAGAATGGGTAAGCACAGATAAGGGTATTTCTCTTTGTGGAAGATGAAACAAGTAGAAGAAGAGTCTTAGAACAACAAAGACACTCTTTCACAGCAGGGGATGTATTTGATGACCTACAATAAATATTATAAATGCCTGGAAGTGCTTTTATATACAAGTATTACTTTGTAGTAGGCACTTTGTAGTATGTATTTGCTTTTTTCTTCCAAAACAAATAAATAACCGGCTAGAGAAGAGTTATATAACTGTAAAATTAGGAAGATGATGAAAATGTAGCATTGTCATTAGTTACTGTCAAAGGAGGCAAAGACACCAGTTGTCTAGCAAAGGGCCACAAACTCATCATCGATTTGTTTGTTACAACTATGTTTAGGACTAATGTAAGTACTGAAATAGATAGGTTGATATAAGCAGCAACTGTTAACTACTGAGTATAAGTTACAGTGGAAAAAATATCATATGATAAAGCAGTACGGCAGAATCCTCCCAGTTAAAAGACAAATTTAAAGGGGAGGCTTGAAGTGCAGAATGAGTTTCTATCTTTGGGGTCATGTTAAGACTAGATTCTACAGATAATCCAGAAATCTGGTCCTTGGCCTTGAAGTCTGTTGGTCTATTTAAAGGGACCAGCTTGAAGGCATTTCACCTTTGGCTTAACAAGGGGCAGTAAAAGCCCCAGCAGTAGCACTTGAGAGCTCTTGGAGAGTTTTCCAGGCATCTTCCTTAGCAAAATGAGGCTAGGCTTCCAGTTGCTTTTCTTTGTATCATGGGATAACTTGAATCAATGAAAAAGAGACAGCAAAGGTCTCTCAGTGCATCCCCCTCTAGGACATCTGATATCTCAGTTCTGTGATGGAGCACCCTTGCTTCTGAAGTTAATTGGAGAGAGACTTCTCATTAGAGAGATACTTTCAACAATCTAGAAAGAGGAAGCAGGCCAAGATGTGAAGCAAGCCAGCTGGATTTTGATTTATCACACTCACTATGCTTTTCCTTTTGACCAGTAGTTCTTGAACCTGCATAAAGAAATTTAGGAGCCAAAGGGCTGGATGGATCATAGCCTTAACAAAAAAATTCTAAAGTGCCCAAGGATTTGGGGCATTGTATCTTTAAGACTCCCAGTTGTACTAGCCGGAGTCTCATTTTCAGGGTTTCAACCTGGAAGTTCTAGATACATGTTGAAAACCAGCACTTACAGCAAATGAGTGCACTGGGGAATTTGGTAATTTCTGTTTACATGTGAATTTTTAATTGAAATCACCTGTGACCTCTCTTCCAGCTTCTCAGACTGCAGTGCTGCACTTGTCATACCCAAACATGCTGCAGTGCTAAGGGACCTTGTGTTCAGGTCATTGTTTCAATACATTCTTCCTTGACTCCTGGGAAGAGWTGGGGCTCAGCTTACTTTCTTTCTGGCTTTTAGGAGATAACAAGGTTAGAAATAGGTTGCTCATGGAGAGAAGAGGACAGGGTGAAGGTGAGAGGAGGTAGGAATAAATGCCTGATATGTGATGGAGCCGTTGGAGTAACCGTTAGTTTCCCCAGCAGTCAGCAGTAGCCCATTCTTCCCCTCTGTCTTCTGAAGCAGTGTCAATGTGTTACATGTTTCTTTCTCTTTCCAAAACAGGAGATGAAACAGCTCCTTGAACAACCTTTTGATTATAGTGCTAAAAGGCAGCATATTCAGCTATTCCGTATGGGTAGAGCTATGAATAAGGGGTGAAATGACCAGAGAACTTTCCTTGATCAGGGAAAATGGAACCAAAGGCTCATCAGGAACTTCAGATGTCTCTGTGGAACATGTTGTTTCAGTAAGTGATCCCCTCCAGTGAGGGATCTGCACAGAAGTCTATAAGTAATACATTATGAGATTTTATAATGTAGGTGTGATTACATGTTGGCAGCGAACATAACAAAGATGTCCCAGTCAAATTAATCTGCTCCTAGAACATAACATAATATTAGACCTGTAGGAAAGAGTTAAAAAATGTAGGTAAATCTTAATTATAGGTTTAGGTGTCTCTTTTTTTTTTAAACAATTGGCTTTATTCATAGTGTAAGAATAACGGCATTTACGGCTAGCTTGAAAAACTCTTGCAATGTATTTCCTAAATTTTAATCACAGCTAAGTGGTCATCAGCCAAAACCTTCATATTAATAATATTTATTTTCTGTTTTAAAAGATGTATTTCTTTTTAAGCTAGATCTGATCAAAGTACACAACTCTTTTCGCCAAAGATTTAAAAAAAATTTTGTTTAAAATTGTCAAGATTTTTCATTAAATAAATTGAAAAAAATGTATCGTCAGGTTTATTCTCACATTGGTAAGGGCTTTTCTCCATTTTCTCACTTCTCTGTTTTTTTCTTTCTCTTGATGAATCCTAACTCATGTGCCACATTTAAAGCCTATGAATGTCTCACAGAGCTGGAAGCATTCTGGGCCTGCTAATACGTAGCATAGTGCACAACCCTGTGACTGCTCAGTTCTCTACCCGCCTACTTTACAACACAGGCTCATGGCCTTATCCTGAAAAGTGTTGAGGCCCTGCCAGTTCTAGTCTGGGAGTTGTTTAGTACCTCTGAATACTAACTAGGTTGTTTTTACCCAACAGTAATATGCGACAAATTAAACAATATAAATTTTATCTTGATCTTAATTAAGGCAACAGCAATGTTCCCATTAACTTCAGTGGGACCAGGATAATATCAAATATTATTTAAACATTTATAATAGCATTAGATAATGGGTTTAGAATAATTAAGAGTCTGTTGAAGAAATTTAGCTTGATGGTGGAAAGGCAAATTATGTCAAATGAACGGAAACTGTCGTTTATAGAGGCCTATTGAGATAGTCTTGTTTATTGAGGGAAGAAAGTGAAGCTCATAGGAATCTTTTTGGGGCAGCATCTGAAGGTCTTTGGAGGACTTAAAAAGAAGAGTTTGAATATTAAACAGACGTGTGAGGTGGGGACAGTGTTTTTCACCATCACACAAACTCAGCAATCAAGAGTTTCCAAAAATTAATTTTCGATTGGTAAAATGAGATCCTAGATTCAGTGTAGGCTGTTTCAATTAGGTCTCTGCAGATACACAAAATTAATGGGTCAAATAAGTAATTAATGATGTTAATATATCAATCACTTTTCTAATATATGTCTGAAATGAGTCAGGGGAAAAAATCTAATAATTAATTTGAAAACTGCTATGATGCTTCAATTGATTTTGGACTGGGAAAAAAAAGAATAATTAACATGAATCAGAAGAACAGTACCGCTTTTAACACTCCAAATGGAGAGGAAAATGAAGTAGAAATGTTATTGAAGTATTGTTTTTTATCCTTGTAAGGGGATTGGGAATGTCAACTATAATAGAAACTTATTCTTTGTTATAAAAGATCCATACTTGCCTAGTCCTTCCTCTCTTTTATTTATGTTCACAGTTCTTACACCTTTGGAAAGTCATGTCAACTCAGTAAGAAACAAGTGACTGTATGTGTTCTGGGTTTGATCCTTAACCCAGAGCTTTAACATTTTAAGCAATACTTTTCTCATTTTGCTGTTATGATAAAATAATGATGAACTAACATAAAAGCCATAAGTATCATCCAGTGTCTTTTAAAGCATGTGTATTTTGATACAAAAAGAAGGTATTAATCAAAGTGACCTCTGCTAGACTGCTCACTGGACAGGAGGTGAAAGAGAGGGGACACTGGAAGGAAGCGTGCATCACTTGTAAAAGTATTCTGTGTGTGAGCTTTTTTATGTTTTGAGGAAATTATTGAGATTTGTAAGTATGTTCATTTTTTGAGTAAAACACACTTAATGCTTACATGGGTAGAGATGCAAGAAGCATAAACTTTTAAGAAAAAAAAACCATAAAATTTCATTTGGGAAATACTTTGACCCTGCAGCACTACTGGGCTGCAATGTTATCATTATGAATGACAGTTCACCACTGTCACTTCACCTTCTTGTTCCTGCCCTTTTCCTCTCACTGCCTCAACTTTAAGGATCATGATTTTGTTCTGTAAGATTGGAATTATGCAGGGAGGAAAGTGAGGACTGCAGAATCAGTCCCAAATTTAGTAGGATTAGCCATGCAAACCACAGAATTTGGTGCAGATTGACCAGCCAACATGGAAACCAAATTAGCAGACAAGCAAGAAGCAAACAAAAACTTTGGCAACAAAAATCAAGATTCAGCTACCTCTTCCTTGCAAAGAGAGCTTACCATTACTATATGTGCATAATACAGACAAATAATGACCTCCCAAAAAATAATTGACAGAGCTAGGCTTGCTTTAGATGATACCCTAAGATTCTGAAGAATAGGATGTAGTGGAAAGTACTTAAAAGGAAAAAAATAAATGCAAGCTAACTCCATGTTTTTGAAGATGTAATTCTTTGACAGAAGAATGTGGACAAGTATTATTTTCAGCTACTAAAAAACAGCAGGATGAAAATAGTCTCCTGTGAAGTTGAGTTGTAGATATTGGTGTAGAAATATGAAATAACTAAGAAGTATTAGAAGGCAGATAAAGCCAGCTTAAAACAAGTATATACAGAAGAGTGGAATGTTACTCATTAGATGATTGAGAATTCAGTCAGTGGTTGCTCAACAGACTTTAGGGGTACACAAGCAACCCTGAAAATCCAAGGATTTTCAGCTAAGACATGGTCTTTCCTTGCATTAGAAATAGCTTTTCTCTCTTCATTTTACTCTCTCCTGGAAATTTCTGTTTTAATGCAACATGCACTAATATTGGTGTTTCTGTTTTTTGCTGTGTCAAAGTTCTCCTAATATTTATTCCAGTCCACTGCTGTTGGGCATGGTGTAACAGGCATGCTATGTTGTGTGTAGAAGAGTGATCTTATTCAAAGAAGTAGTTGTTGCTAGGTAGGCATTTTATTAGCACTCATGTGGAGTAGCAACTTGCTGCAGAGTGAAAGCTTTTCATCTGTAAAGTGCATCTAAAACTGGATCCTTCAACAGTGGACCAATGAGTTGGAAAACACATTTGGACTGCCTTAGAAGAAATGCACTAACTAAACAAGAAAAAAAGTTGAGCAATATTCCAAATAGCATTTGGTAGATTAGTGTCCAATAATTTATGTCATTTTTTGCACCATGTATTTCTTATAGTGATTCCTTATTCTCTATGTTCTGTGTGTGCACGAAACTACACAAAATATATAACTATTTCTTAAGATTAGTCAATGTTCTTTTAGAAACCTCCCCCCTGCCCCGCAGCAATGTTGCTTTGTGTTCTCTTGCAGTCTTGTGCACAGCTAATACTGAAGTCTTCACTCTTTGTGTGGTGATGACATCAGTTGATGCTGGTAGACAAACAGAGATGCTTTGGCATGATAATGCACTTCACAAGTTCAATTTCTAGTAGTTAAGCAAATATGGCCATGTTAATTTCAACTGCATTTAACACACAAGTGAAAATATCCATGTCAAGAGAAAAAATGTTTTTCCAGGCCTCAGAGAAGATGCAATAGGGAGGACAGAACAATAGGGAAGACAGAAGAACAACAGAGAGGAACAAAGCTAAAAACCTGAAAAACTTGCGAGCTGAAAAGCTTTAGAGCTTTCTTTTTTTCAGTTCAGTGAATTGGTTCTCTTTAATGGTTCACTAAATTGTAACTTGAATATACTCAGCTTCTTCCACTGCTGTACTCAGAGTATACACTAAAACTTCTTTGGCCAGCTTTGCAACCCATGCTGAGACCTAGCATGCCACAGCTATTTGGTAGGAATATCTGAGTTAACTTGTTTAATATGATTGCATCGCAGACGCAGCCTGTATCAGAAGCCTCAACTGCCTTGTTACCGCCCATTGGGCGGTATGGATTTTAATGGGCACATTCACTGGCGGTACTCCCTCTGTGGGATGTGTCTGCTTTGGGCAGCTGGGTTGCAGTGGGACATTAGAAAGTTACAGAAGTACTGCCATATTTGGGACAGCACAGAGATCACTATACAATTTTCAATGTAGATGATAAAATGGAGAATAGACAAATAGTTACTTACAACCTGTTCTGTATAAAATTGCAAGAACACAGAAATGCCCTGTGGGATCAGACAAGTGGTCCATCTAGCCCAGGACTCTGCTTCCAGCAGTGGCAGTAGACGTTACGCAGAGAAAGCACAGGAGCCTGCCCTCTCTCCGCAATCTGCTGCCCTCCCAGTGACTGTGGTCGTTGAATTARGGATGTTAGAGGATAAATCCCTGCCTGATCCTTTATTATGTCTGCTAATGGACCTGTTATCCATGAATTTGCATACCACTGATACAACCTGCCTCTACAACCTCCTGTGGCAGCAGGTTCCAGGAATTCACTACCCACTGGATAAAGAAGTACTTCCTTTTACCTGTTTTAAGACTATTTCCTGCTACTTTCACTGTGGGCTCTCTAGTTCTAATAGTACAGGCCTTGGTGAATGACAGTTCTGTATTCACTTGAACTACCACATTCCTGATTTTGTGAACCTCAATAATACATCTTCTCTTCAAGCTGGAATCCTTTATTCTTTGTTCGTAAAGCTACTGGCACATCCCCAGAATCATTCCCTTTATGTTTTTTCTAACTCTACTGTGCCTACTACCCTACTCTGTTTTAAGATGAACAGACTGGAACTACAGCCACACTGGATGCAGCAAGGTTTTACTTAGTGGCAAAATGATTTTTTTTTTGTTTTGTAGTGAATATCTTTCTTAATGACACCCAACATTTTTTGGCTGGTGTTGCAAACTGAATTCATAATCTCAGAGAGCTCTCATTGATGACTCCAATAATGTTTTCATGAGCAGTAACTATCTGTTCTGAGTACCACAACACATAAGCAAAGTTTAGATTATTTTTCCCTAGATATATTACTTTACAGTTGCCCACATTGAAGCTCATCTGCCGTGAAGTGTTTTGTGCACTCACTGACTGTGGCTTTTGGAGTTCCTCATTGTCAGTGTGGCATCTGACTATCTGAAAAAAGATTTGGTATTGTATTCTCCAGATCATTGATGAAGATGTTGAATAATACTGATTCCAGCACTGATCTCCAGGGGTTCCTGAGATTTATACAGGCACATCTACCATGTTATATGAATATATATTTTAACAAAACAGTTTTTACTTATAATTATTTGTTATTTATAATGTATTCTTAAATGTTAATAGTCCTTAATAGTTAATAGTCCTTCAGACTTCAAATACCTCTGCTTTCATTCCAGTGGTATTTACTCTTTTAGTTTTGTTACAGATAATTTGGCTTTATGGTTAATCTCATGGAAATGCACCATTACCTTCTGTGAAAGGCTATCCACTTCTCGAGGTCTCAGTACTAGCAAGAAGATTAAGGAAAGATTTAAAATTTGCAAATGAACTTTGACTTTGGTACAAACTGAAAATACCAAGCATTTGTCTCCCTCCAACTCAGCTTGTGCATTGTGTGACATCCCCCTGTCCTGACAGTAGAAGTAATATCAGAGAGAGACTCATCTGATAGTGTCCTTTTTGCCTGGAGTGAGGAGACTGCCTTTCCAGTATGTTACTTGTTGACTGTCATTTATTCTGCAGTTATATCAAATCTACTCTTGGACCTGTTCTTCCTTGGAAAGTGGCAGTCTGTGAATGACATTTTCAGAGCATACCTCAATCCAGTGATTTACTGAGGCAATATATCATCCAAGCAAGATGCTTTAACAATGCTTTTACTTACTAGATGATACCATCCAGAGAGAAGGAAATCTGAGTTGCTGCTTAATTGTGTAATAAAAGGTATGTCAGGAAGCAAGACGCTCTTGAAACACTAAACATGTTTGCCTCCAGGTATACTGGCATCCTTGCACCTTTGTTCACAAGCATGTTAGTGTGCTGAATAGGCCTCCATACCTGGTCGCTAAGGTCTTGGTCTCCTTGACAACTAAACTTTTCAAAGATTACATGAAAAATGTTTTCTTTAGCCCTCAAGCTGTTTTAATGTTTTAAAATGTCAGAGAAAAGATCCTTTAGTCCCAAGAGTAAGGAAGAGGTGGTAATGGAGAGGGAACAGAATATTTAAAAATATGTTTACAAAATAATTCAGCACCACAGGACAGCTCAGTAGGAATGCCCTCAAAAAGGGGAAATCTGAAATTAAAGTTATTAATAAAAATATTTTGTTTCAGAAAGAATTGGGTTTTGGTGGCAAAATTAAACATTTCACCTCTGATTTACCTCCCTGAATTCGGCTGAGTTTGGCAACAGAAATGCCATCTTAAGATGCCATTTAGCTGCCACTGCATGGTAAAATTCACAAGGAATGAGTTTCAGCTCATCCCCTTTTTGGTATTTTTATTAGAGACATGGGGTTGTGTTAGCTGGGAGATGGAATGACTTTTGGAGTTAGTGTTGAGGGTACATTTGCTTCTCTGGTGGATGAATGTAGATGCTGCTGAAGCTATGGGTTAGTTATAATAAATGCCAGTCTCTGTGTTTTGTTATAAGGTAAATAGCTGTATGCTCAAAGTTTAAAGTGAGCATTTGCATGTGGGGACAGCTCTATGTGCAAGAGTGGGCCCTTTCCTTCAGACTGGTTTCTCATTTTGGGCCTTAAAAAAAACATTGCTAAAGGTGTAGAAGGAGAGAAAAGAGCAAAATGTCAGTAGAAGTGGAGAAATCAAGCTGTTGAGGAAGTGATCTCGTATGCAGGCAGGCCCTGACCCAAGTTAGCACCTTGTAGCAGCACTTATGAGGGGTAGCTGAGCCCATAGCACTCCCTAGCAAGTGTGCTCTTCCCTAGGAGTGACAGGGAGAGGTGAAATGGAGAGAAGGGACTGGGCTTATTTCTATGACTCAGAGACAGGGAAGGTAAAAGCTCAGTGTGGCAGGAGAGGAGGTTGCACTGAGGGACCAGTGGGTGCCAAAAGTCTGTGCTACAAGGAGGAGCTGCTTTTCCCACAGGACTTGTACTCTTTACCAGAGGAAGCTGATGGTAACCTGGTGTTTTGTAAGTGCTTGCCAATACCTCAAATGCCTTCATCTGAACCTGTATTTATAGAGTTAATTAATGAGGAGTTGGTGAGAAAAACAACCAAAGGGAAATTTTGCCCCGGGGTTCATTATTTGCAGACTTAGGAGAAGACCATCTTATCTACAACCAACAGAAGACCCATCTGTGGGAATAGTAACCTCCCTCACCTGACTTGCTTTCCTGTAAAAACTAATGGTTTATCTCAGATGGTTATTATAACCTTGTATCTATCTTTTTTTGCCAGTCTTCAAATGCTGGGCTCCAAGTATAAAGGAGTTCTTTGTAGCTTTTTCAGATTAAGAGCCAAGGCCTGAGATCAGGAAGACAAGAAATGGGAAGGCAAGTGGTGGACATAAGGTATATGAATGACTGTGAATTTGCTCATCTTCAGCATATTCCCTTTTTTTGGATAATTCTCCTTTCTTCAGTTTAACCTTCCCTTTTTCTGCTTTTCATATGTGAGGCAAGCTGATGCCATTTCATTGGCAGTTGAAGTCAGACATTTGAGAGAGGACTACTGTAATTCTTGTTTGGTTCATTGCCTCCCTAACTCATTACATAAACTGTCATGATTCAGATTTGTGGAGTGCCACCCACTGGGTAAACAGTAAAGCCTTGTAGGAATGGGTCATATTGCGCAAGATTTGTGATAACTGATGGCAACTAATTGTTATGAGAGAAGCTGATTTGCAGCACAAGGTACCCTGATGAGTCTTCATTTAACAAACCTTGCTCTGGCCAGGCACCTAGACTTGGCTGATAGTGAACATCAGTGTATCCAGGAACCTTATGAATCTAGATTGAATTTTTGTTTTCACTTGTCCAAACTATGCTATTCTCTCTTCAGTTCAAGTCTGGCAATAGGATCAATTGATGGCTCTCTGGCTTTCTGGTTGAGACCTGTATTTCTTGATTCACCATTCAGAGTTATAGTGAATCACTACAGTTTGAATAGTTACATTATGGGTACTACCCCATCATGCTAAGCAATTCTGGATTAATCCACTGGTCTTTCCACAGAATCTGATTTAGTTCAGAATATTGCTGTCAGAGTTTGATTTGGTTTGGCCATTGTATTTGAGAGACTTGGACTCCATCATAGCAGGTGACAACAAACTGAAAGGTTTTTGTGATCACTGGTGCCCCATATTGGAGCCACAAGCTACTGGATGAGACTTGTTAGCTGCGAAATAGGATATTTGTGATGCTTTCGAAAGGGGAGTGCAGACACCATACCCAACCTGTTGAACTCTGCCTGAAGCAGTGATTCTTTTGGCTCTAGAAGATATTTGCTGCCCAACACAGAAGCTGGGGATGCATGGGGCTACCTCGAGGAAAGATTTGCTAAGGAATTAATCTACCCATCAACATCTTAAGTGGCTGGCCATGACTTCTTTGTCAAGAAAAGGCTTTGTGGGGGAGACTTAACCCTGTTCAAAACACAGGTGGGAGCTGGTAGCCTCTGCCTCTCATTAATGAGCTATTTAAAGCACTTGAACAAACATGCCTTTTCAGAGAGCACAAAAACATCTGACAGGGTGCTGAATGCAGATTTCCTTCTGTAGTTGGTACAGGTATATCCCGTCCTATTCCTTGCCTTTCTAATGCTCTAGCAACATTCCAGAATTTTATTTACAACATTTAGAAGGAGATGTTAAACCAGGATATAGTAGCATGTCTGGATAACACCCACATTYATTTTGGGAACCCAGGAATGACACAGTTGGCATGTTCAACTTGTCCTCAAATGCCTCCACCATAATAACCTGTTTGCCAAGCTGGAAAAATGCAAATATGATCAGATGGTTGTGGAATTTGTGGGCTATGAAATTACCCTTGGGGATGAACTGGGGAAGATTCTTTGTGAGGTTGCTGCTGTGGTCAGCTGAGCTTCCCCAGGGGTATGTGAAGGACATTTTAGCTGTGGTTCAGAGTTCAGAGTCCTTTGACAAATTTCACACACATTTGCCCAAAATGCAGAGGTCTCAAGACTATTACATTCAAAGAGAAAGCAGCCATATTAGTCCCCCTATTTAGGACGGGGCACACTTTTTTTAAGATAATCTCAAAGTCCAAGCACATAGAGAACCAAACAATGGGTTTTGTTATTATGGAACCACTTATTCTTTTAGTGTTTTGAGGTCTTCCTTTATGCTGTAGAAGACAGTGACAAAAATTGTGATGGGGTTTCTAGAAGAAAAGAATAAATTGATATGTAGTAGCAGAGAAGCTGTTGTCTAATATACTCTTTTTGCTGAGGAGATACAGTGAGCATCTGATACAGATACAGATACAGATACAGCACTGCTTCTCATCTTTGGGAGTTCTAGAGCATTGCATAAAAACATCTGTAATATCTGAATGGTCAGACTGTTCAATATTTGGGAGATACTGGGACAAGAAAGGGATAGTGGGGAACATTAGGAGGGATTCTATTTCCTGATGTTTCCTGTATTTCCACCCTCACTTCACTACATATTCTTTGGAATGTTTCCTCCACTTCATCTTTCATTTGAAAGCCTGTGTGGAGGGGGCACTGTGGGAAGGAGAGATGACAGATGCTACCAATATTTTGTTTCTTCCTCAGCAGTGCTTGACTGAAATACCTTGCCATTCAATATTTTCTAGGACTTCCCCTCTCTCATAAGTCCCCAGCCTCTGCTACACTCCTCTGCATTATTTTCCTCCTGTCCTGAAACCACCAGATTGTGAAACTGGGTACATAGCAGGATAATCCTTTTTTTTTTTTTTGTTAGCTTTGATATTCTGAGTGGAGGAAGGTTGAGAACACTTGAAGGAGGGGAAGCGTCTGTCTGAATGTGGCTGTATTAGGAGTTGCTCATGCTTCATATCAATTTACATCTGGTTTAAAGTCCTCTGAGAGCGTTATGGGTTTTATCTGATAGAGACAGAGGGTAAAAGTCTTCTATGTCTGAATTGATGATTGATTGCATACAGTAGTACAACAAATAATTCTTATTATGACTCATAATTCACCTGTGGGGTTTCCCGTGAGGCTTGAATAGATTTATGTGGGTTGCTTGGCTTTCCTTTTTACCTCTGGTTAGGAAGAGGAAAAAAATTTCCCATCTATATTATTGTTTTCACAGAGATATTTCTTATATAGAACTGCTATTAAAAACATGTTTTCAGTTTATAAAAAAACACCTATTTTATATTGTTGTGACATGGAAAGCTATTACGCCTGTTTTGTGTATCCATCTTTCTCAATATATGCTGTGCAACAAGGGACCCTGCCCCAGCTACAGAAAACCTGTAAAACAAGGCATATTACTGCTTATCTACAAGCACTTCATGTTACAAAGAAATTCTCTGTCTGATTAGCACCCAAGTATTAACTCCTTCACTGCTACTGGCACTAGAAACTGCGCTGGCTGTAGCAATTAAGTAATTATGTGGCTCTGGCATTTTGCACCTCAATAAAAGCATTGTTCTCCTTGGAATTCTCTTTCTTATTAATTTTCTTGACGCACCTTAAGCTTTTCATTAACTCAAGCATCTTTGTTGCCTTTTGGTGAAGTGATAATAAAATTACAGATGAAGTGATAGCAAAATGACTCAGCTAAAATGCAATTATTGTTTCTTCTGTACCTTTAATCAATAACGTTTATCTCTGAAATATAATCATATAATGGACTCTGTTAGTAACTGGTGGATGGACATGGCTCCTTTTAATGTCAATGGTTGTTCTAAGAGGTGTCAAAGGGAGAATTATACCCACCAAAGATGACATCAAAAGGCTGGGAATATACTTGTGTTCTTCTCTTTTAGTCTGTTTTTTTGTCTAATTACTTGCTGATTGTCCACTGTAGATTAGATTATATCTTGTTGCCATGTTGGAGGTACACTGGAACTGCAGCTCTATAAAAACCTTCAGGAGACATTTCCTCTCAGTCCTCACTTTCACTGGGAAAATGTACACTGCTGTATATTTCTCTTCTGCTGCTGGCCAGCTTTGCTGAAAGGTGATAGGAATAGTCAGGCCACTTTCTGCATTATTTTTTTCCTTCCTTTTAAGGACAAAAGCTGAAGGAAAGTGTGACTGATCTTTGCACAATCTATACACTGGGAGGAAGAAATGGAGTGATCTCTTCCTAATCCCCTTCTCTCATACACACAATTTCATGGTGACCTCAGGGGCAGCAACAGACTTGCCCTAAATAAGGGCTGGGTTAGAGTTCAGGGCTAAATTTATTTTAGGGCTCAAATGATAACTCAGCAAGGTACATATAGGAACAAGCCTTCAACATTGAACAAGGACCTATCCTCTTCTCTCCATCTATCCCCTCATGTCTTCTGAATGGGATAGCCAGGAAATCTAAGCGTAATTGTGCTCCAGAGTTCATTCTCCCAGTATGTTTGTGGCTCTTACCAGGTTTGAAGCTTATCTTGAGGGTGCAATTGCAGTTGGAAAAAAAAAAATCTCTTCTGCTGAGCTTAAAGCAATACATTGGAGATTTGACATGTTTGCCTGATAGTAAGGTTTTGACTTACACCCAAAGAATTCTTAACTAAGGGTTAAAATCCACAAGATGCCAACCACCTACTTACCTACGGATTTGTTTTACTGTTTTGGGTTCAGGTCAAAGTGATGTCAAGGGATTCAGTCATTAGAAAGATTCTCTCTTTTGCCCATGTGTCTTAGTAGATCCTGACAGAGTGTTAACTTCTGGAAGAGATCCTTATCTTGTGTCACAAAGCTTCACAAAATGCAGCCCACAAAACGTGCTAATAACCTACAGCTTTTCTATGTTAATAAAACCTGCAAGTTTTCAAAGGGAAGGTGAAATGGAAAAGGTCATCATTGCTGATATTCAACAGCTACAGAGAGAAATCTGTGATCAGATCCCTGGCTGGTGTAGGCTCTGTCCACAAGAAATTGCCAGCTTCTGTCTTCAGAGGTCTGCAGAGCTAAAAGGCCGTTTCTGAGCCTGATTGTGAAAAATACTCAAATTTGCTCATGAAGTCATTGCATCTACAAATAATAAACAGCAACTGTGTTAACCTTTCATAGCTGTTTCATAGCTTCAACATCTTTCCCTCCTTGATCTGAAAGTATCCCATCAAATGATTTCTGTTCCCATTAAATGGTGCTGCAAAGTGAGGAGAGTTTGCCATCTCCATTACTGTGCTTGTTCCAGATCACAGAATGAGTCAGTGGCTTGGGCTTGGAGTTGAACACTACTCCCTTGACTCTTATCTGCTTGCTCTAAACAGTACACAGTGGATACCTGTCTCCAAATGAATGTAAAAGGAAACAGAGATTGGCAGTTTATTGTCTCTACTCACGAATGTCTGTATAATACACAAACTTCATAACTGGAAGGTGGCCAGTGAAGATATTTTTACCATAAATATAAAGCAGCTATTAAGATAACAAGAGTATTACTGTTTTCTCCTGAAGTTTACCTGAAAATCACCCTTTCTGTCCATCCTGTGATTCAGCCACACTGTGGGCATGTGTGGATAATGTGGAAAGTCTACACAATCATCACTCCTCCCACTCTCACTCCTCCGCCCTTGGTTCTTTTATAGTCTTTTTCTTCTCTAGCATTGTGCCTTATTCTGTTCCCTGATCTGCTTCCTCTCTCCCACTGGTCCCCTTACCTCTGCTTTCTAATAGCTGTTGCCTCTGTGACCCCAGTCACTCCCCGTCTCTGACTCCCTGTTGCCTCTGTCTGTGATTTTGTACAAGTCATCTAAAGACCTGCTTCTAGCACTAGAGCTTTTAATCATACTATAAAACTAGTCCTCAGATAAATGGCATGTTCAGGAGGGTACAGGTCATTTCGGTGTGCAGTATGTGCATGAATATATTGAGAATACTTGCATAGTTTGTGTTTCTGCCAGAAGGAGATTTGCTGAAGCAAAAATGAGCATTTTCTCCGTCTTTAAAAAGTTCTTGTTTAATGCCAAATCTGCACACACATTTCTTCATTAGTTTCAATGGGCACTGCATGAATTGATAGCACCTGATAATGAAGTCATGCTTTATGTTTGGCATGACACAGAGAGCAGTGAGCTGCTCCCTTGCTTGTCACAGTGGTCAGAGCTGTGAAGAGGTATCCCACAGAGCAGTCCAGAGGGCAAAGAGCACGGAGGCATCCTGTGATGCCTCCTGATTACTGATGCATCCTCTTTACAGCAAGTCAAACATTCATAGGTCAAGGCAAGCAGCCCCATGGGAGGAGATGCAGGCTATGTCCACAGGGCAATGAAGAGGTTAAAGTGGTTCTTCAAGCTCAGGGTGTGACCCATGTGGTGTCATATTAACACATCTGATACCTGTGCATTAGTATGAGCAGAACAAGTAAAAACCTGCTTTAGAGAAATTAAATTAAGCAGTTGAAGGAAACAGTCATTTTAATAAGGAGCTTCTATATAAAAAAAATCCTGATACTTCATTATCTATTTATTCCTCTCAGTCACTCAATTTTATTTTATCCTTCATAATTAAAAAGGAGACAAAATCAAGTCTTTAAAAATGATCTGGTGCCACAATTTTGTGTAAACAACATTGGTGGAATGTAGAACTGGCAGTCTATGTTCCTAGTCTCTGATAATATTTTAGCTTTCTTTATTCAACCTAAAATATTTTTATGCTGTCTGTAGAGATGTCTGTTAACAGTTATGTGGAGATATAACAGCTGGTTTTCTAAGGTAAGTAACAAGCTCATGTGTATATCTGCAAATATTTCAGACCTATGTTAAAAATAACATGTTAAAATAACATGAAAGGCCACATTTTCATCCCCTTCCTGTGTTGAGTTGTGTGTTACTGGACATTTAGTTCTAATGACTTGAGCAGTGCAATGTAAAAGACCTAGAAGGTAAATAGAGCACTGTAATCTCTGGAAAGAGGATCTCATTTTCCACTATCTTTACCATGTCTGGTCATCCACATTATTGCAAGGGCAGAGTAAGTCACTCAAGGAGTAATGACTGTAATTGTTTTACAGGAGAGTAATGCTTAGCAAACAAGGGGAACATGGAAAAGTTAGGCCTGAAGCCCTTTTGAAGATAGCATGTAGCTTCCACTGAACCTGTCCTGCATGTGTTGGAGCTGTTGGAGCTACAGGCTAGGCCCTGAGCTGGAGTTGGAAGAGGCACTTAAGGAGAGACAGCGACAGGAGAGGATGATTGCATCAAGACTTAGTGGAGTTTCATCTTCACTGAACTGGTGTAATTATGGATCTACATCAGTTTGCAGTAGCTGAGAATCTGACCCAGATTATCTGTCTATGCCAGAAATACAAATGAGACACAAAGACGCAGACTTAACATACTTAACTTGGCATGAGTAACCACTTGACAATGGACTAAATGCAAAAGTCCTCAGAGCTGGTGAGAATTCTGTATTTGCTCTCCCTGAGGGCAGGAGCAAGTTGGCTGCCTTCTCAGGGTTACTGCAGCAAAGGCACTGAATATTTGGCCTTACATTGCTCCAACTGATTTGTTCAGAAACAAGATTGTTCTATTTCACAAAGTTAATATTCATCAAATGTTAATGAAAATACATAACAAATAATTATGACAAACACACCATCAGATTAAGATGAAAGAGGATGACAATTCTTGTGAATTTTTAATCTGAAAAATAAAGAACATTACATTAATAAGACTTAATTATATCATAAAAAATGTAATTTTTTTATTTACTTTCCATAATCGATTTTATTTTTATTTAACATATTTTGTTTTTAAATATTTCTAACATTTTTATGAGATTTATTCATAAAACACATCACCAGATATGTTTTTGTAAGGCAAGAGGAATTTTAACATAATGTATTCATTATATTGATCACAATTTCAATTTTATTTATCTTTAAAAAAAGCTAATAGAACCCTTTTACAGTTTATTATAATTCACACTATCTCCATCTACAGATAAACATTTAAGTGTTACTAATGCATCATACACAGAATTTTTATTAATTAGAAAATATGAATTATTAGTTGTACATTTCAATAATTTGCATTTAAAATTAATACTACATTTTTCCAGGAAGCCATGATTAACTTTAAGAACCTGACTTTAGCTGACCGAAGCCAGGCAATTAAAAGTGAATGCTGTAAACTTATCTATTACCTCACAGTGACTGTGACTAACTGATGGAGAGGACTCTAAACAAGAGATGATGCCATGTGACAGACAATAACATGCGATCTACAATGCTTGTGCATAGTGTGACTGCAGAGAAAAGGAGAATTAAAAGCAAAGTTTCAGCATTCTTTAATTTTCCTTGGTAAAGCCAAACATTTTCACTAGGTAGATTTGACATGCGTTTTTGTTGTGGTGCTGCTAGGTAGTCTTAGGAATAAAATTTACTTAGGTATCTTTGGGTATCAAACATCCTTAGGAAGCAGAACCCTCTCAGCTTTGCTGGGCAAAGGAGGACACTGGGGAAGGAAGGGTGGTGGGGGGAGATGCTGGAGTAGAAAGGAGAAGAGGGAAGACGAGTTGGGTGCTGAAGAATCTCGCTTTGCTGGTGGTCCAGGAAAGCAATGGTAAGGATTCAAATTTGGATTCTTCCTTTTTGTTGCTCTTTGCAAAATTATACAAGGTACCACAAGACATGTTCCTCCAAGACACTTGTTTAATATGTAAGGGCGATATTTAGGTCAGGTGTTAGACTGTGACTTTACCTTCGCTTCAAAAATATAGTATCTGCCAAAAGTCCCTTTTCTGTGAAACTAGACTTTTTTTCAAGCCAAATTAATCTTAACTTTTTGCGGAATAGTTTTTTTCATCTGAAATTTACAGAAACAAAGTATTTTCCCAATTTGAGGGTTTTTTGTGAATTTTAGAAAAAAAATCTACTTTTTCTAAATGGAGATATTAATGGCACCGAGAACCACTTCTCAGTAAGGTCTATTAGCTACAAATAACCTTCCTGGAACTGTTTGCTAGGCAGACTTAGACATGACAGACCAACCAAAGACCTTCCTTTAAGATGTCAGTCTGTTATGCTCATCTGCCATGTAAGGATGCATCTTACCGTGTTATTAAGCAATAACAGTATGAATTTGTCACTTAAGGGATGAGCTGAGTAACTATTTTTGAACCTCGGAGGTGGCTCAGTAAATGAGGAGGTTAGAAGCAATAACAACATTTTATCATACATACTATCTTTCAGCAAAAGAGTTAGTGCTTAGATTATATTTTTAGAGTATGTACAACCTTTGCCTATCAAACACTGGACTGTATTTTCTGATAAAGCCACTAACACACCCATATGTGTATAGATTTTTTTTTTTTGCTTTTGCTATACAGTTATGGAATAATATTGAATACAGTCTACCACAAATAGCTGTACCACTACATCAAGCTATTTGTAGTACTACAGCTTTACCACAATATATTTACAAGTATGTATGCATACTACTGTGTGTGTGTGTGTGTGTACACATTTACACCACAGCACTATAACCTGTGTGCCTATATGTGTGTTGAATATATATAGCTATATATATTCATGTATGTGAAAAACTACTGATAAGGCTGTGTGGTAACAATCCTGTGTATGATGGTCAACATACCACTCCTTCCCACAATTCCATAATTACAGTAATAAAAGAAAAAAAAAAAAGGCTTACACAGCCAGGAAGCAAAAGAGAAAAACCTCAGATTCTTTACCACTTTACTTTTGTAGTGACTATATGATCACACATACAAGCATACACATGCAGTTTCTGATAAAATGAGTTGTTTCTCAAAAGAGAGAGAGAGAAAAAGAGAGGCTTGGTGAAACCCTCAAGTTGTTCTTGAAATTACACCTGTACCTGTTGTCGTTTTCAGGAAATTCATTTTGTTTAGTTGATAAACTTGTTTTGACTTTTCAGTGGAAACAGTTTGCTGGCACTACTTCCTTAATTGTAGGCCAAATTCTGACCTCAGTTTCATACAACTCCCACTGCAGTCAATGTAGGTTGTCTGTGTAAGACAGGATAGAGTCTTTCTGCTTACAATTAAAAGAACATTGAAAGGTATTTTGTTGCTATTACAGCTTGCATTGCTACAATTGCATTTGAAGATGTCTATTTTAAGCAGCTTTCAGACCACAGATACAGTTAGCCTGAAATTCTCAGAAATATGGAAGAGCACACACAGAAAAACAGAACAGGAGGAATCAACGGAAGGGATTTCATTTTAGCTGAATACACTGTATGGTATCTTGATTTCATACTGATGCCCCAAAGTATTGACATGTAACGATTTTGATGTAAATCACATGCTTTGATGTGCAGAAAAGTTATGGAGCATTTTATATGAAGTAATAATATTAAGTAATTCTATTGAATTAATTACCAGTTAATCTGACATTTAATGAAATAAGTAACACTAAATGTGACGTGAGGGCAGCTTTTATGGACTTAAACTTTAATCAACTGTATGGGAGTCAAAGGTGTCATTTTTGCTGATGGTGGTGAACAGAGGCAGATGGCATTTACTAAAGAGTTTCTTGTCTTCATTATTCTAGGTTGAATGATTGCTCCTAGGCAAACTGGGAAAAGCTGCCTGTGTTCTTAATGATAAGAAGAAGCTATGAGATTAATAAAAATATATCCATATTATTTTTCATTGCACCTACTTGCTATCAGTAAGTATCAGTCCCACAACAGTTGCTGCACTTAGGCTTTTACAGTAACTTGGGGTTCAGACTCACACTTGATGCTGAAGTCACTGCCTTTTCACAGTATCCACATTTGCCTCTTAGTCTGATTTGAGTCAGGAGAGAGGGAAGAGCTCCTCAGGCAATTCAGGGACAGATTTAGGGTTGATTTGCCTTAAAGGCAATATGGATGTAAGTGACTCAAGCTGCTTGGCTGTGCAAATACATGCCCAAAGGCAGYATGGATCTGAGACTCATATTAGGTCCCCTTGATTTTGCTCCAACAGCAAAATAGCTATTTTAAGGGCCAGTGGATCCAGGAGTTTCTTTATATCTTTTTTTCTTTCTAATAGTTGGGATCTTTGTGCAATATTTGTGGAATTTGGTTCTGATGCTTCATCCTTGGCTCCTGTCATTGTTCAGAGCTTCCTGGTCTAGCTTTATGTATCTTGGGTGTAAATCAGAATGGCATGACTTAGACATTTTCTAGAAAATAAAATTTGTATTGTAAAGAAACATGTATACACTGCATGTAAGAGTGAGTAGTTGTGCCCAGAGTCAAACCCGTGCTATTCCAATATCATATTCCCTATTCACAAGACAGTAGAATTGACTCCAGTAACTTGTGCTAGTTCCAGCACTGCTGTATAATGGGTGATGAACCAAGAGAATAAAATTAAAATAGAAAAGTCAATAGAAAAAAAGGGATTAGACTGTTTTTGTGAAAAGTGACACTAATTTACAATTACTTAGTGTTACATTACAGATCACTGGCACAGAAGCTTGTATGAAAATTGTCTGCACAACTCCAGCCCAACTCACTGCTAGAAGTTATTAATTCTTTTATTATTTTTTAGAAAGAAAATGAATAACCTGCTCAGACATATCCTTTCTGATGTTTTTGGAACATTCCACAGATATGGCCAGGAACAAACTATGAGTTAAATCATTTAGGACTATTCCCAGACAAGGTTGGATTGGACTCTGAATTATATTCTATGGTTTGGTCGGGCCAGAAAGACATACATTAATAACAGCGATAAATTCCTTTGTGCAGCTGGTTAGTAAATCTGGGTCCAATGTTACCAGGCCAATAGTTCTGTTATGAATAACTTTTTTGTGCTGAATTTGGTCATGTAGCATGGCATTCTTGTGCCATGCCATCCCACTGGTAGACTCAAGCTGCTGCCAGCCAAGAAGAGACCAAGTCTGTAGAGAAAGACATGGCAACCCTCCCTGACACTGGTTTAGAGGGTGTGATAAAAGAGAAGGGAAAAATACCAACTGAGCACATGGGTTGATGACTGCTATTTTAGTCCCTTGGGGCCATTGCCAGCTGCCATTAAGTCAAAGCAGCCCTCAGGCTCTACTTGGTTTCATGATGAATAATTTAGGTTCTCCTGGTGCAGAGCCAGATTCCATTGGCTTTGTATGACAGATTCAGCAGATCTCCACTGTGAGCACAGGAGTGTAAATACATGGTGGCACACACTGGTGGGATGCATCAGCCTACTGTGTCCTCCAACAGCAACAGCAAGCAATAATTTTTATGTACCACAGGCTCTGCACATCCTTAGAGATGTCTACCTTTTGATACTCTTCAAGTCTTGTGGAACTGCTTACCTATTGCTAGTCAAAATCTTCTTTGGTATCAATTTATTTTAAGGAGTTAACTATAGGACTGGATATTTTCTACCCACTGGAAAAGTAGTTCATATCTGAATAAATAACTGAAAATGGCTTCTCACTGTTCAGGAAGTACAATCAATTTGAAATTAGGATTATGGAAACATCTGTGAAAATTCAAGTGTCATCTCAATTTGGGCTCATTCAGATCCTGTATTTTTTCTACTTCCCAAGCAGTGCATTTAAAATCTAATCCTAATTAACACACATAGTTTAATTATAGGCAACAAAATATTCTCCTAAAATTGTGTGTGCTGGTTGGGGGGTCGGGTGGGGAGGGAGGAGGCGAGGGGGAAACTAAACAAATGTTCACTGATTATAAAAATCCTTGTTTCGTTAATAATATAAATCTTTAAAGACTTTAAACATACACTGAAGTTTGCCGCTCGTGAATCAAAGTGGCATAGAAAGCATGAAGCATGCACAGCACTCCCACTTTCTCCCTGCTCATTTCTTGGCAGTTTGAAATTATCACAGAAACTCTGCACTGGAATTTAAAACTTTCCTTTTCGAATGGAGCTTCCTGTAACTTACCACAAAAAATACATAACACGGCAGGTACTGCAGTGCGATACACAACATGCTGCAGGTACAAATAAATCCCTGGATGTCATGAACCGACCTTGAAAAGATTTTGGACTTGGGGTGAAGCACCGGAAAAGCCCGGATGGTCGGCTGCTGCAAACATTATTGTATGTCAGCAGAACTCCTTTGCGCTACTGGATGGTTGGAAGTCTCATGAACTTTCCAGACTTTTGTATCAGCACGACATCTTGAGAATATCATTTTATGCTGTTTCACAGTGCTTTCACTCCTGGATCAGAACTCATTATATGAAGTATCCCAGCTTAGGAATACTGTAACCCTGTATGGGCATGGCTGAGTATCTCAGGACCTCTTGCTTGGCTCTTTGCTCGCTAGGTCTGCATGGCTGGCAGAACCAATTTCTAGTCTGGGACTGCAGCACTTTACCCTGGAGTCAGACCTCTTGCATGTGCCCTTGAGTATATCTGGGCTTCACAGTCCAGTTGTCAGAGTCCCCAAAGCACTGTTTCAGGTCTGCAAATAGCACTACAATGCTTGCACAGCCCCTCAGACTTCTGCTTAGGCTGCAGGTAAGGTTTTGTTTCTGGGAAGCTTGGGATGAAGTTTTTGGAAAAATATAGCAGGGAATCAAGAAACACAGGCAAGAAACACTCTGTTGAAAAAAATCTGCACTGAGATACAACTTCTTCTAGACCATCGCCTTCCTGCTTTGGTCCATTTTTGCCTGAGGGTATGTTCACATTTCAGGTCAAGCAGCATTCTCCCTGTCTGATCATTCCTATAAGGATCTCAGCATTTTGATGACTGACGCCCCCAGGCCTTGTTCAGAGGAGCACCTATTCTGATGCATTGCTAGCCTCTTGTTGTTTTGTCATTTGTGTGGATCTTTCCACTACAGATTCTGAGAAAAGCAAATTCTTCCTTTCATGAGGTTGTGCAGCAGTAGGGTAATAATAAAAGTTGATGGCTCTAGATTTCTTCTCCCTAATGTCTGTCTTTCCAAGAGGTGCCAAGATCAACATTTTTCTTGCCCTGGCAGTTATCTAAAATACAGCTGAATTACCTCAGTTAGACAAGCTCAGACATGTTTTCACCTCATAAAAAGAAGGGAGATTCAAATAAAAAAAGGAATTGATAATATGTTGTGAACATACCACATTCTTTCATACATGACAATGAAAGCATGGAATAGCCATAATTTTTCTGTTTTTTGGACCAGATTTAGCTATGCTTCCAGAAGGAACAGGTTATTTTTTGGGTCAGCACTAGCCGGTCTGAATTCCCAAATTATTTTCCTCCAGAGTGATTTAGAAGATTGGAAAACATAATGTCCTTAGAAATGAGTTAAACTCAGCTCTTTATTCCATCAGTAAAATTAAGAATGCAATGCAGCCCAAATTTGGCCCAGAAATTTGAAGGGCAATTAAAATAGGAAAGCATCATTGTAAAAACGCTTCTTTTTCTCGTCTGTTTCCCATATGTGCCTTTGCACCGTATCCATTTACTTGATTGAAAGTAAGTTTTCCTACTGTGTTGCCAGCTCTGCTGAGGCAGTGACAGCTATGGAAGACTGAGCCGACTTCTCTTTCACCTCATGTTCCACATCCCATTGTCAGATCAGTGCTAACAGCAGACGCTTTATTGCCAATGCTGATGTAAGAGGCAACAAGAACAGTTTGATTTTCAGATCCCAAATAGATTTTACAGTACAGCTAGTGACTAAAATCACCTTTTGATTTCTGAGCTCAGCAAATCCATTCTTGAAGTCACTTAGGCAGAACAAATATGGAGATTCACTTTTCAGATCTAGCTCTTGATTTTAAACAGTTTTCTGACTATGTCTGTATGGACAGAGCCGCCTTAAACTGAGGTCAAGCACCGTAAGTTTTTGTCCTAAGTGTATATTTTATCATGCCTCCCAATATCAGGCAACACAGTAGCAGAGCTAGTTTGCTTTCCTTCTTTTTCTGCCTCTACAGTGCGTTGTTAACAGACTTTCCTGAAGGTCTGTTAACAGCAGTGTGACTCAGGGTGGAGCTAGCTATATTATTTTCTGAATTCCACTCTGTTATTTGAAGAAGAAAAAACATTTCCACTCATCATTTTTGTAGGTCCTGGGTTGAAAGAAAGGTAAGAGGAATGATATCTGAAAGGAATTAATCACTGCTTCTGAAAACAAACACCAGTAACTATGCCAGACATTATTGCATAGACAGGGAAATAAACTGCTTGTAAATTACAGTATTTCTACCTTCCATTCCCTCTGCCCCATCATTCTGGGGACAGGCTGGCACTGGACATGAGTTAAAGTGCTTTTAAATAAGTCCAGGGAGAGTTTAATCAGCTGCCTCTACGTCTGAATTAGGAATTGTCCTAGGTGAAAGCCAGTCCCATGCCCTCCGGAACACCAGTCCAGGTAGTGGCTATTACAGATCTTTCTGTAGTAAGGATTGGAGAGTGGAGAAGAGGTGAATGACACTTGCAATTCAGAAATGTCTAACCTTAAAAACTTCTGTCAGCTCAGAGGAGAGCAGCCAGTTTATTTTGCAAGGCTGGAGAGAGTCCATCATCATGGTCTTCTGTTCTCTTTTCATGGAGATCTCTGAGAAAAATCAAGGATTTTTAAAGCTTTACATGAGATCTGACTAACTTACTAGAGGGGATTGCTTCATCCTTCCTAATCAGCTTTATTCAGTAGAACAAAGGCAGGGATTCAGTAGTACATGAGACTTGAATTAGTGTTGGCACTCTCAGGTATCATGGTGAAAGACTTGAGAAAAGAACATAGATAAAAAGTTAAGGCTTACTTAATTACCCATGGCAAGCGGATGAGATTAAAGGAACGAGGACATACCTTTAGCCTCCCTAGTCTCTGACCAGAATCATTAAGGGAGCTGTGTGGCCGCTATAGCTTTCTCAAAGCTAGTTTAAGAACAATGTTTCCTTCCCTGTACATATCTCATAATGAGGTGATTCCCTATTGTGCTTCATGAAGTCTTAAACTGACCCTTAACATTTTTCCTATGTATTTCCCAGCTTTGCTGAGTTAATAACTGTTCAGAGAAAGAATAAAGTTGTAATTATTCTTAACTCTCAACCATAAATGCAATATTATATCCTACCTTCCCCAATAATGACATAGCCTAAAAATTGATCTTGACATCTTTTCTGCGACAAAATTTTGGAAAAACAGCAGCAGCAAAAAAAATTGTACAGATACATAAATGAGCACTTAAAATCATATGAGACGTATTCAGATCTGTGAATGTTTTTGAACATACTAAAACATAACTGGGTTAAATTTATCACCCTCCATTTTAATTTAAAAGATGTAGGAGAACATGTAGCTGAGGATTTTCTAAAAGAAGTAGTGATTTGTGTGTGTTGGGGGTGGTGGTGGTATTGCTTGTAGTTTTATTCATTTAGGCATATCTTATCACTCCTCCTTTTCTTCCTTCTTGGAGGGCAATGAGAGAACCCAGATGCCAAGCTGTGGAACATGTTCTTCTGACACTAGCATCTGGCTCCTTGGCAGAATCCTCCAACTGTCATGCTGACAGCTTTCCTGTTGTGTCCTCGTATATTTTTATATAAGAAAATTGCAGATGGGTTCTCTTCTCAAACTAATACGCTATTCTGTTGACCCTTATCATGCAGAAATGTGTTGGTTTTATCTGTTTGTGAATGAGACCTTGGCCAAATATACTTCAAAAAGGATACTTCTCTGTTCGTCTCTGAATTTGTCTGCAAGCTGTCTGGGAAGATGCCAGAATCCTATTACACACCCTTTTTGTGCCTTTAAGCAGTAAGTAAGTCCTTCATTCTCTCTGCTGTACAAATAGATTGCACATTTTGCGGCAAGCACACTTGTAAAATACAAGCATATTTTTTTAATAGTTTCAGTGGAAAAAAAAGAAAAAAAATCTTTTCCTTGTAATGGGGAGAAATGTGCTTTGGTTTGCTATGTTTTTTTAATTGGACTTTTTTGTTTGTTTATTTTTAATTTGACATTACCTCATACGCTATTGCCTTGAAGGATTTTTTTTCCCCCAGAGGTTTGCCAGAGATCTCCAATGCAGAAGCTTTACAGTGTTACAAATGTAGTTCAGTTATGTCATTAAAAAAAAACAACAACATACATTTCACTTATCAATGACCTCCAGAATCTCCTGGTATTTTGTAAATGTAATTTTCATAGCATTGCATTGTCCAGCATTGCATTTAGACACACGCCTAATTTGTGTGGATCATCATGAGTAGTCCCAGTGACTTTACAGTGAAGTACAGTTGTGCTTCAATTTAAGGCTGTGCTCAGAGGGAGCCTCAAGTGCCCCTTATCATCAAGATGACAATAAAAGAGAATACTGAAAGTTCCTACGTTACTTCCTCCTGCTCTCCTCCCCCATACAGACCTCCTTCTATGAATACTGTGTGTTTGTTCCAAAAAAAAAAAGAAAAAAAAGAAAGAAAGCCCCTGCCCCTTCCCCCATCTCAGGTCTCCTTTAATTGAACAAGATCAAACGCAGATAAAAAAATTATTGAAAGCACACAAACCAAAAATTATCCAGGGCTCTGTTCGGTGGAGACTCCAGCTCCTTGGGTGTTGGTTGTGGAGACTCTGCAAGCTCTTAAAAGCTGGCACCCGTTGAGAATATTTAGCCATGATTCATGAGCCCACTCAGCCTCTGACCTTCCACCCCACCTCCACTCCCTCCTCAGCTCGAATAGCAGAAACTCAGATATGTATGACTCCCTGATGGCAATATGGAGGATAGCCAACTCTGATGAAGCCAGGTGGATTCCACTGAGCGTGCGCTCTGTGTCCACACCAGGGGAACATCCTTTGAGTCTGACTGCTGTAAGCTTCTCTTAATTTATTCTCCTAGCAACAGATATTAAGACTTGATTGACACTGGTTTCTTGTTTGTTGCTTTTGCAATAAATAAAGCCACAATGAGTAATTTTATTATTCTCCCACCCCAGTTGTTCACTTTGTGCAGCTCTTCCAAGAAAAAAATTAAGTCAGCATTAAAGGAAGAAGAGGTAAGTTGCTACAGGTTTCTTATTCCTATATCACAAAAAAGAATCTTTATAAATTTCCAACAAATGCAAGTGCACAGAAACAAACAGGTATGTGCATGACTATTACATTAACTGTTACATTTTCCCATATCATTTGCTCATCTCAAACTTTGTCATAAATGAAATAAATGACATTAGAACTATGCAGGGAAGATCATAAATATCAAGAATGAATTTTTACATTAAGCATTAACTTTGATGGGGACAGAATTTCACTCCAGTTTCCCAGCCATACACTGCAAATTATTTCCTGCTATTCTCTTGTTTCTGTTTCAAACATTCTGATTCACCATTGGGTTAACGATTTACTAAATACTGTCTCCAGGTGGTTTGGGTTTGCTGTTGATATCTCCATGGCCCCAAGGGACTATAGCTTCCAAAGAGCTGAGGGGAGCCCAAGCAGCGATATTATGCAAGAAGTAGAGACAGAAACAAAATACATCAGCAACTGTATCAGCATGCTTTCATTTATACCACACTCTGATTTGAGCATACGTGCTTTCTGAAGCATTTATCATACACCCTGAAGTCCCAGGTTGCTCCTGATTACATAAACAATTAAAAGTGATATTTGCTAAAAAGGCTCCGAGAGTCAAGAAAAGAAACTGTATCTTGAACTAACATCTGGGGTACAATTATGAGAATCTTTACAGGTTAAGGTTTCTATTTTACATTTAGTTGACTACTATTGTGCCCAGTACATACCTTCTTCCCATGTTCACATCAGCTTTGAATGAGAATTATCACACGCATGATGCTTTGAAGAATGGGGTTCAATTCTTACTTGAGCCATGGGTCTTGTATACAAATCACTTACTTTATCTTATCCTTCCTATAAAATAGTGATAATATTTTCTTGCGTTACAGAGGAATTCCAAGAATAAATTTATTAGTGTTCATGAGATTTTTAACTGTTATAGTGATAAGGGCCATAACTGAAGTTTGGGATTTTAGGCAAGTTTGGGACATGTAGAAGGTTATTTAGCAGATTGAGGACTTAGATTCACGGCTTGAGAATTTGAATATTGAGGATTATGATCAGACTTGGAATTATTTTAGTTCAAAAGGGCAAAAATGAGTTTTACAGCAAGAGGAAAAACTGGAACTGTTATTATTATAGACTAATTATATTATTATATAGGTTAATTATATAATTATAGAACTCTGGGGATGAACAAACACCTTAAACATTAAAAGTAAACACAGAGCTTTAAAAGAATGCTTAGGAGAGCTATGTCTCAAATGTCAGCCTGTGTAGAAATCAAACTAAATTGGTCTTAAATCTTCCTGAATTAGCACAGAAAACAAATGTCGGAAGTTTGTTAACCTTATAAACAAAAACAGGTAGGAATTGGTTGATCTATACGCTGATTGTGGGGGGTAAGGGGAGGTTAGGCTAACCTAGGATTGGATCAAGTACTGACTAAATACTTGGCATCACTTTTCAGTAAATGTGATGACTAAATGGCTCTATGTCTATTCAGCACAACAATTTGTCCTTCCCAAATTCAGTCACAGGCTTGAGCTGTTGCTCTTACTAGATGCTTGTTATTCAATGGCTCCTCGGAGGTCATGCAGATGAGGAGGTGTTCCATCATCTGTTCTCCTTGTGGCTCACCCCCCAACATTTTTATATGCCTTTGTGTCATCACAACAGACCAGTTCTGCAGACTGTATTTTTATCTTGCTTTCTTAAGAGACAGTTCTAATGTTTTCAAGCTGCCCAATCTTTTCCTGCAAATTCAGTTTGAGAATCAAGTCCTTTTCCAGTACTCTACTGAAGATAAATCCTGAATGCTACATTCCTAAAGCCTGCTGAAGTTTGAAGAGTTTCCACTGCAGCGTGATGTATTCAACAATTTCATTCTACCACAACAAAAAGTATGTAAAGCAAATGAGGATAGAACAACAGAAATTGTATCCAAGCATAAGCAAAAATTAGATTGTCTATACCTTCAAAAACAGGGAAGGCAGGTAACATCCAGTCTTAATACTAACAGAATATACAAGCCTAGTAGCAAGAATTTTTAAGTAATATGCATGTTTAGAAGTACTATGAAAAGATYAAGAATAGTGACCCAGGCAACTACAGACCTGTTAATATGATTTCAGCAGTGTGCAATCTTAGAACAAGTTTTAAAGGAAAGGACGTGAAGAGAAATTGAATGTGGGTTAATTATACCATTAGTTTAACAAAGGTAGATCATGTTAGATAAACCCAGTATCTTTTTAAATGAGATAATAGATTTCTTAGACAACGGCAATGGATTGGACTTTATTCTAGAAGATGGAAATTATTCTTATAGGAGTGTCAGAAGAAAAAGGAATTGTTGAAAGGAGAGACTTTCGTAAGCATCTTCATAGTTGGTCTTGAAAATGATCACATTTAATATATTAATTAGTGTTATAATATTAAGAGGTATATGTGTATTTGTGAAATTCACAGGTAACATTAAAAGGGGAAGCATTGCCATAACAGAGGACTTGATCATCAGATGAGTTAAAATAGATGATTTCATTGATTAGAATGATGAGATGAAATTTAAGAGCGTGGATCGCAAAGCCAGGCATTTAAAGACCAGTAACTGGAATTACTCTTAAATATGATGTTTATTTATCAATTGAAGATAATGAAAAAGAAATACGGGCATGCTGGTTTTCCTGGATGATGACTTTCAGTTGCCATATAGAGCAACATTGAAAAGGCTAATGCAATTGTAAGAGGCACTAAGACATTTTTAGTACGGAAAGTGTTATTTCATTGTTCAAAGCATTGGTGGTGTTCAAAGCATTCCAAATATTATATTAACTTCTGGTCATCTATGTTCATATAAGATGACCTTAAACTAAAACAGAAACAAAGAAAGACTACTTGTATGCTTATGGAAATGGAGAATTAATCCTATGAGAGAGATTAAAAGAGCTGTCTTGTTAAGCCTAGACAAACAAAGGTTGAAAGGAGATAGGATGATTCTTCATAAATACATTCAGGAGTAAATGATAAGGACAGAGAGCAACTATTTAAGTGAAAAGGTAATAGTGGCACAAGATCAATGATTCTAAAATGATTATGAATAAATTCAGAAAATTTTAGTTAATTTATTTTTTGGATATTAGTAGAAGGTTTCCAACTTCTCTTGGACTGAAAATTTTCCATACAATGGCAGTGTAAAGAATAGAAATTGCTTGAATATGGTAACTTATGGAAAAGTCTGGATACTTAAACAGGTTAATTTCCAGAACAGGGAAATACAGTTTGTTATAGAAGTTTTTGGACATCCAATGTGTTGTTGTAATCAAGGGACACTGACATAAGAGTGAATTACAATTTGCTTGCTTCCTTTTCATGTTGTAGCCATATCATATTTCAGAGTTCCTGATGGTCTCTCAAAGGAGCCAGGAAACAARTTCCTTACCTCCCTTCCTAAGCAAAATTTGGTCTCTTAATTCCTATGAAGCACTGGAGATTGGCTACAGCTGAGAATAGGATGTAGGGAGAGCATATGGGTGGTCCCAGAAACACTATCAGCTACAAATTTAATCTATCTCTAGATTTGGGCAAAGGTGGAGTTTTTGTTGTTTTTTTTTTCCCTCCAAGTCAGATTTTTTTGCCTTTCTCTGAAGTTTGGGTATGATCCACTTGCTAGGATCACTGGGGTCATTTATGAAGCCTCATCAATCTGCTACTGGAGAGAACCTCTCCTGTTCTCTTCTTATGTGTTTGTTAGAACATGTAAGGAAGCAATCATGGCTTTCTGGTGGCATGTGGCATAGAGGTTATATGAAAACTTCTCAGTGAGGCCTTGGCTGTGTGGTTACGTCTAATGGGAGGGGCTGGACTTCTACAGACCATGGCTCCATGACCACAGATGTCTTAACTGCACTGCCACAGCTCACCTAGTACCAGTAYTGATCTGCTGTGTTCTGCTTGCTTAAGTACCTACATATCAACATATCAACAATATACTCTGGTCAGATTCAAAACAACTACAGTAATATAGGACATGTATTTCTGGAAAGAAAAGAAAAAAGAGGCTTTACAAAGTATCTGTTAATTTACTATACACTTTTTCCTTCTGTCTTAAAGTGAAATTGTATGATGTCGTTACATCTTTTTTTTGTGGGGAGAGGGAGTAATGAAAACCAAAACTAAACTGCTTGGGGTTTCACATATGCTGGAAAAAACACTAAAGATGTATTCAAAATTTTCATGGTATTTGTTTTCTCTCTCTGATTTCCAGCATAATTTTTACCCGAAGACAGTTAGACTTTGACAACTCAGAACTGGCCATTCTCAGAGTGAATCATTTGTAAATTAGTGGTTTTACAATAGATCTGAGAAAATTCTAAGTTTCAAACTGAATTCTGGCTTCTCACAGACTCAAAAGGAGATTGGTGAACTATGAGAAACAAATCTGCYACACAGATTCACTCATCCTCATGTAGACTGAAACCAGTGGATTTTGAATATCAATAGTATAAACTTAAAGTGATCTACCCGATCATATTTAACAGAAAGGTTTGAAATCTCTTATTCCAATTCTAAAATGACAAAAGGTTAACTAATATCAAGATTTTAGGATAGAAAAAGATGAACTTAAGCTCCATCTGACTGCAACAATGTGTAATGAATTGTTCATATCTATATGATTAGGTTAAAGAAGACACAATTCATTTCTGGTCCCTCGCCACTATCACATGGTCTCATAAATGCCATATCCATAAGTGCCTTGCCTAATAAAGCCCACTGGATACTTGCAACTCTCACTGCCTTAAGCAGTTGTCTTCTATGAGGTATTCCAGTATAGTCCTCTTTAAGTCTTGCACAATTTGAGTATTTTACTGGTTCTAAATACTGAATGGTTGTGTTTCTTAATTGTTTTTTCAATATATAAAGCACACAAGGTAGATAAAATATTTTTAAACCCTATAAACCCTATCTAATATGTCAAGTTATCCTATGTCAAAGATAACAGCACTGTATATATATAAATATATATCTGTGTGTAGGGGGGAGTCCAACTGTGGGCATGACTAGAGATTAGGAAATAAAATCTAAAATCTAAATCTTGTAAAGAAGAAAGCAGTAATGACAAGTCAAAGTGTCATGCAAAGAAGAGGATAATGAAAGCAGCTGTGTTTGGAGGAAAAAAAAATTTTTTCAGAAAAACTTGAAAGATTTGACCACTATAGATTGACAGTCTTCTACCCCCTTCAAGATTCTACAACTGTCTTATCCCTAAGGTATACCCTAGCAATATATTTCTAGGATGAATTCTCTTCCCTTTATTTTTAATTATTTTTTTTAATGATAGAGACTGCTGTAGCCAAAGTGAAAATTGAAATCATTTTAAGATTTACTGATATATGAAATACAAATCAGTAGGAGAATCTCCCAAGAAATGGTTACATACCCATATGCTGTAAAGTCTGGCTAAAGAAAATGCATTACACTACCTTACTAATCACATTACATTATCAATTATTAAAATGTATATATTATATTACATAGCTTAAAAACTATTTTGGCTTGAATAATACACTAGTAGTTGGATTTAAAGAACTTCACTGTATTCACTGAGTTTTGGATCAGGGCAGACTGCAGAAGCTTGCTTATGGATATAATAGATAGTAACTTCAAAAGGGAGTTAGGCATGCTAAGATTACTTCCCAACCCTGAAGATGCCTGGATTTACTAGGCACCTAACTTTGAGCTGTCAAATTTATAATTGTACCTAAATTTCATCCCATGATTGAGTGTATGAATGCCCTTTGCTCAGACTTCTGTCTCCAGAAGGGTCAGGAAACCAGACCAGATAAAATTACCTGTTTTTTGAGTGGTGAAACCTAAATCCTTCTTTCAACGTTTTTTTTCAGCAGCTCTTTGCTTAGCTTGCTGGTTTCTGAGAATCCTATTCGTAGGTGCCAAATTCTCTCCATACAAGCAAGACAAGCCAGGCTGCATAACTATGTAACACCGTGTCTAAAAGTTAGGTATTGGAATATTTGCACCATTTAACATTTGTCACATCCCTTTGCTGATCTAGCCCCAGGTTTATGTGAATTTGCCTGGCAGTGTTCCTTCTTATTGCAGATCATTTGGGCAGAAAATCAGTGTACACAGTCCCCTGAACTGAATCTTTGCTAGCTATTGAAACTAGTGGTTTTCATGAAGTCAGTAATTTTAAGCTAGTGCATTTTTCAAGAGAGAAAATGAACAGTTTAGTAATTGCAGGACATTACACTGACCTTGACAAAAATGCAAATCAGCAACATAGTGGGTACTTCAAATTACATCTCTAATGAATTGTTTTGGTGGCACAGATAGCTAATCCAGAATGAGAGGTGATCATACTATTTTGCTAATATTTTTAGCCTCCAACACTTTCTCAGGTACACAAGTTGAGTAAATACAGAAATATACAGCCAGCTAGCCACCACACAGCACCATCTAGGCAGTTCCTAAGGTAACTCGCATGGTGTCACAGCGCATTTCTGAAGAGCAAACATACTTTTCCTCAACATATTTGTGTGGATGTTTTTTAAATCTCAGACTGTCTCCTACTTTCATTCACCCCACTTATCTGCAAGTCTCTGTTTCAGTAGAATTCTTCATACCCAGAACAATGACAGAGTAAGAGCAAGCACAGTAATGCAGAACCTAAGGGAGAACGAATAAACAGCTGAGGGACAGAGAAGGACAGACTGAGTGTTGAGGAAAGCAGGGCTGTGGAGTCCTATGCTCAACACTAAAATGGCAGACTTGGCATTTGCAGTTGAGAGTATGCCCAAGAGAGCAAACTTCTTAAGTGCAGACTAGTTCTCTGTCAACACATAGGATTCAGGGACTCACTAGACACTTCTACTTTGTCATGTTAGCTCATGTTAGTTGATTTAAGCTCACATTCAAGCTTAAGGTTCCTGGCTACTCAAACATGTACAGTTTGGCTTACCCTTTCTCCAGATGGGAGATGTCATGTAGGACTAGCTTTGGTTTGAACATTGCCCATGAAGGAAGAATGTATGCAACTGGCAGCAGGTTGGGCTTGAGTTTGTTTAACCATCAGCTAAGTAAGTAGATAATGTGAACTCAGACAGTTCAAGCCAGTGCTCAAGAAAGGGTACATAGGTGATACAGCCTCATGGGATTCAACAGCTGCAGGTATCCACCACGGACCAGCATTCCTCCAAAGCAGGGAGTTGGCTAGGTTTTGGTATTCAAGTGGTAATAGCTGGACCACTGTATCAGAGAACCAAGCATTTTTACCGGTGGCTTTGGCAGAAAATAAGTTGTTACTGGTAATCCATAAGCAGTCTTATTGAGCTTTTAGAAGCTGTTTTGGAAAAACAGATAGAAAGCATGAATTACAAAGTAAGAAAAGTTAGTGGATAGATTTATGATTATGAAGCTGACCATGACTCAGCTTAGAAAGTGAGAGCTAGAAGAATCTGGATGCATTTTGTGGAAGTTGCATTTGGCTTGAGAACCCACTATGCACCATGGGACAAGAAAGAGGACTTTGTTGCTTAACCTGATTTAATAACAAGGTTGCTGACCAAAGGGCAATCCTGCTGTCCTCCTCACTTACCTGTTCCCTTTACTTCCCTTGCCTCAACTACAGTAACTGTGCAGCTGAAAAGTGAGTCACATCCGGAAATTAACTGTAAACATTTTTTGGTACGTTAGTTTCCTGTCAGATCAGTGAACTGAACTGAATCATCACTGAATACAAGTGAAATAGGAGTAAGGTATGCTTTGGTAAGGGGAAGGAGAGAGGCAGCAACATGCAGTTAAATTGAACTTAGGTGCTGAGGTGAAACTGCATCCCTAGATCCATGTGACCAAAGGGACCAGAATAACAGCTGGCTTAAAGCAATATAGCTTTACTATTTTTAATAGATTTATTCTAGTTTATATCTGTTGGTTTAGAAGTGTAAGTTCACAAGCTAGCAAGGAACCAGTTTCTATTCCTGTTTTTCAGCATGCAAAGTTCTGATTCACCTAATTTTTAGGAAAATGTATTTTGAAAAAAACAGAAAATCTGCTATAAATCCATAAAAGCAGTTTGAAGTCAAGCAAAAGAATGTCTTGTTAGGTAATTGTATTGGGATATTTTGAAATTATCTACAGGCAAAGACGGTTGTAAAACTATTTTAGAACTCTGAACTTTATGTGTATGAGTGTCTATGAACGTATATTTGTGTAAATGAACTTGTGTTGCAAAAGTATCACATATTATCAGCTCAGTAATCCTTTCATTAATCTTATAGTAAAATATCTACCAGAACTGAAAATTAAGGGAAAATTCCATGGTAGGAAGCAAGAAAGATATAATTGCAAAATGCTTAGAAAACTACAGGCAATCTTTTTTTTATTAATGGAAAACATAGACATCATGTACTCTTATTGTCATTGCATATTCTTTTGTCTATCACAAGACTGTATGGATTGTGAAGACTGAAGTAAGATGCAGAGATAAGTAGAAATTTCTATAGGATTTCATTTCTGGGTAGAGAGAAGGGGTGTCTCCAATCTTGGCATATTCACTAGAATGTAGGGTTCAGGGATGTTAACCACTGCTACTTTCATCAGACAGCTTTATTAAGATCAATGTTTTTTGTTACCAAATTAGAAGGGACCTACAGCAAACTTCCCAGTGGTTATTAACACAAGTCCATGTTTGCTGGAAGTACTGGGTACCTTCATGTGCACTGCAATAGCTGGGAGTTGCACAACATCTATATCATTTTTCATAGCTTTGTCATTAGCTGGTAATGATTTGATTATTTTGCAGATGAATCACAATATAAATCTCTTTCACAAACACTACCTCCAAGTATTAATCAAAACCATTAAGGCAAAGMAGTCAGTGCAAATTAAAAAATTTGCATGTCTAAATTAAAAATTACAGTAATACATCATAAATAAATCTTTTAAATTCTCTATGGTCTGTATGAGCATCCCCTTTTTGTGCCTGTAATGAGCCCATGAATACAGCTTCTTTTTTCCCCCCCATCTTTTTAATCAGACTGTAATCAAATTTTATAGGTGGAATTCAGGTCTTTCACTTTGAAGTCCATGTAGGATCTTATTGGAAAAAGAAATTATTTTTCTCTCTTCAACTTTCTGAAACCCAGCAAGAGCGAAAGACACAGACTCAAAGACAAGTGTGAAAGACAGGAGTTCAAACTGATCACATATAATTTGCAGTGTCTTTGGCTATAGCAAAGTAAATATTTGTAAAGGGTGATATATCTTATGCAAATAACTTTGAACTATGAAGAAAACAACTGAGTTGTGTTTTAGGTACTATTTAATTTTAGAACTATTAACACCTTACTTCCATCATGGAAAAAATTAGAGGAACCCTCATTAATACAAGCCACCACTGAAATTTAGAACACGCTCTTACTCACACTGAACAAATTCTGGAATGTTAAGGAGCAGCTCAGCAACCTTGCATTTTTAAACTAATTACTGTCCTTCATTTGGAGATCAGTGCTCAGGATGCAGAGGTTTGCTGTCCCATTGCTGCATTCTATTTACAAGCTGATCAAGTTGGCTTGTACAAAGACGTTTTTTTTGTTCATCCCTTTCCCTAACCTCTGGGAAAGGATATTTTGTGAAGAAACTCCTTGCAAAGCAGCAAATACAGATTTCAAAGTGTTTGCCTGCTGACACTCTTCAAAACAATGACCTTGCCTGCATGAAGTTTGCTGTGACCAACTTCACTGTCAGCTCTTGTTTTGTCTGTGATCTTTTGGCTTAACTGTCTCATGACAGTCAGATGACAGAACAGCTAGCTCCAAAACAAGACCTTTATACAAACTCTGGACTGACACTGAGAAGGTGTCCTAGGATCCAAAAAATCTTTCCCCTCCAGTGCTTTCCTTTTGAGGTCTCTGGCTTTACTTTTCCTTGAGGGAGCACAGTATGAAATTACCCATACAAGACTAATCCTAACAAAAAAACCCCGATTAACTGAAAGCAGAGTAAAACTAAGCAAAGACTGCTTATTTAATGTAACTATATATTTACACATGAACTATGTAAAACATAAAAATCAAAGCCAAAAGCAAACTTTGCATGTCTTACATTCCCCTGTCAGAGTATTTCTCCGTGTGCTTGTGTTGATTTATCAATTACTTGCTCCGGTGTTTGGGCAGCTGAGGACACAAAGACCTTTGCAATAATTAGTAGCCTACCTTTCAGAGTTAACAGCACACCTACCTAAGAACATATTTCAAGACAAGTCTGAATATCTGCTCCAGCCAGTTTCTGTGTTGTTGCTTAAACAGTTCATTTCTCATTTCCTTTGTTACAATCCTCTGTACATACATAAAGAGTTCAACACTAGATATCTAAATTAGGAGGGTACCCCAAAGTTTGCAGATGAAATTGCATTTCAGGGGGTTTTATTTCATGGGTGATTTGATTTGGCCTTCCAGTCCACAGATAGGTAAAGAAAATTCCTAACTCTAAGCTTCTCATAGGAAGCTCTAAGCTTCTTTAGGAATAGAAAACCAAGATCCAACATAGTGGACTGGTGCTTCTAGATCCAGTGAGACTGTTGTGCCACCTCGCTATTATGTAATAATTAGTGCCTGTAATTTGGCACTTCTATTCTATTTTCCGTTTATGTAGTTCAAATGGCTTTCAAAGCATTAAATTTCAGGACAATGTTGTTCAAATAAAATAATCACATCTTACTTGTTTTACACAGGAATTTCAAACACAAGTACATTTGATATCTTGTGTCTCAGCTTTGGAGCTCCATTGCAAGATCTAGGCCATTGCAAGATCTGATGATGTTCATTCATCACTTATACAAAACAAACAAACACCTTACCAAACTATATCATGAATCTAGGAGCTATGAGAGAAAAGAAAACACTTTCAGTTTCACAATTCTATAACATTTTTGAAACAAGAATCAAGAATGGGAGAAACTTTTATTAATTACAAAAAATACGTTGAATGTAGCACTTCAGCCCTGCTCTAAGGACAGTCCATGTTTTTATAGATGGAGAATCTGATCCTACCTTTTTTATATCCATAATTGAAATGTCACTAATATGTTATTTGGCTTTTATTTTAGAGTTCTGTGGACCGATTAGGATTTGTATGAAAAGAACCTTAGAGCTTAGAAAATGCCACTGCCAAGTTTATTTTGTTTCATCAAGGCTCAAAGAAAAGTTCCATCTCTCCCATTGTGAGAATGCTCAGGACTTGTATTGTGGAGATGTACAAAGCAAAGTATTTTTTGCCTCTTCAAAAAATGTGAGAGTACATACTACTACAGCAACTGTGACCTCACATTCCTAGACTATGATCATAGAGGAAGGAATCTGTTGCACAGCTGACCTAATACTCTCTGTTTTGCCAACAATGAGTATTATCTGGTATTTCCTTCTCATAAGGGTATTTTGATGCATGAAGTTCTCCAGCTGTGCTAAACTTGTGTGGCAGACTATATTTTTATGGAAAAAAAACAAAACATATTTGCATAGCTTTTCCCTTGTATAAGATTAAGCTTCTGAATTCTCATTGTTTTATCTGTAGAGGAGAATTAAGGTAAAGCTATTGTATGAAAGAGAACCAGTTTTCCTATTAAAGAAGTCTCCTAGAAAGCAAGTTTTCCCGCTTAATGAATTCCATTTCAAAGAACCGTTTGACTTTAGTACATGAGTTGATATTTCTGCTTTTAAAATCAGGGGCTCCAAAGTTATCCCTCTACCAATCAACATATGCATGTAGTAATCATCATGTCAGTGTTCATATATGTGGTTCTTAGCATGTCACGGGGGTCAAGGGGGGGGAGAAGGTTACTGGTTAACAGATTTATTGAAGATGGCCATACAGTGTAGTCATAGCAAGCAAATCTTACTGCACATTTCTTAGTGCCCGAGTCTCGGTTTCTTACCACTCCAACGGTTTCTTGTCAGAGGTTCTCTTAACTCCAGGAGAGTAACCCTGAGAGGCATCCCAGCTCAAGGGGAGATTCAGCGCTGTGCAGCCTGCTGCCGTGCAGRAGAGGTCAATGGGCTCTAGGCTGCAGCACTATTTATGGGCACGGAGTTTGACTCATGGTCATACAATATTTGGTGTGGAGATATACCTTTTTTGCTGATCTCATGCTGTGTTGGGGAAAATATACTTTTTTGCTGACCTCATGCCGCATTGGGGAAAATATACCTTTTTGCTGATCTCATGCCCATTTCTGGCCTCACCAGTTGGAACCAGCATCACCTAGTTCCTCCTGGTCAGCCCTGGGCGCAGGGCGCGGTCAGCTGGGGCCTGAGATAAGGTGTTTGTGTGTGAGGGGGAGAGTTGTGCTTCACCACACTTTGGGCCTGAGATGGAGGGGGTAGTTGCGCTCTGCCACACTTTGGGCCTGAGATGTGTGTGTGTGTGTGGGGGGGGTAGTTGCGTTCCACCACATAGCATCAGACTTGCAGTCACAGATTTATTTAGTTTACAGATTTCAAGAGAGTCTCCCATCATTGTTACCTACTGATTTAAGAGCTTCAGCATTGCCTTCTGTGCTCTATACATAGGCACAGTCTGTCTACTTAATCATATATATTGAATTTGTTTCTTTAAATGAGGAAGGCAAGAGAACCAGCCCTGTGTCAGTGCCTTCCTTATCACTAATGTGTGAGAGCTAGGTAATGATTGAGTAGGTGGCTTAATGCATCAGAACACAGAAGTTCTTCAAGTGGAAGAGAGGGGTTGCATGCCCAGGGGCTAAAGAGTGGCTGGATAAATGGGTGGGTGGTTTTATGCTTGGGGAAAGGTTTCTATATATAACAGTAACAACTCTGCTTGAGAATAATGGGATCAAATATATCTAGAATAAAAATGTCAGGTTTCTAGTTTGAATCCTCTGAGGTCCAGCTATTGAGAGCAAAACATAAAGACTTATGGAGGATTATTTTGACATTATCTTAAGCAAGCTTTCTTCTATTTGTAACTTAGAGTCTTCACCTGAAAGTCTGACCTATCCAGGTCAGATTTGTTTTTCCATATGAAATTATAAACTTTTCAGAGATTTGTGCTGTTAGAAATTCTAAATATCGTTTTACACATAATGAAAGGCCTGGGATCTCTTAGGATGAGCAGTACCTGTTTTGGTTAAAGAAGGAAGGAATTTATACAGATTTAACCTGCACAAAAGGCTGAGTTCAGGATTTGCAAAACTATTTAAATGTTATTTGCTATATCTAGATTGAGGAGCATCTGAGCTCCCTATTGTCTAGTCTACTGATGAGATTGAGGACCTGGCAATATCCCCATGTTGCAACTCCCTTCCAATCCTGCATACTCAGACTGTATTCCTTCTTGTGCAGTACTAAGTGCACACTAAATTTCATCCCGCTATGGAGACAGGAAGTGGCCATCAAGCACTCCCAGAGCTAGGGTTTGAAAGCACTTCTGGATTCACAGACATAGCAAAATGTCCAGATGATATTGCAAATCAAGAGCATATATACCCTAAGTCATTTTAATTCTCCATTGCAAAAGGAAAGAGAGACTATTTTAAATAATGGCTCAGTGGTGAAATTCCTTTTATATAACTCTTTAGTAAATAGTAATCTAATCAATGCATCCTATTTATTAAGCAGCAATGAGGCATTTTATAAAAAATCTGCCCAAGTAGAAAGACAGTGAGGATTCTCAAGCCAACATGGCGATGCATGTTGATGTTTTGTTTTTAACTATCCAATAAGATTGCTCAGATTAACAGGTCACTCAGACTTTTCCAGGCTTTCTTAGTACTGGTGGGACAGGCAAATGCACCAGATAGATAGGCTTTTTAAGTAACTGCACAGATAAAGTCTGGACAGTTTTACTATATATGACTTGCCAGCTCAAGCAGAGAGACTGACAGTGCGGAAACAGCTTGTCAGAGCTCAGGTCATGGTTAAAAACTGCTAATGTTAATGCTGACAGCCTGTAAAGTCCCTGCTATCCATGATACCTTTAGTCAAGTTATAAAACAGTCTTGGGGACTATATTTATTTCCATTTTATTCACCATTTTATCCATTTCTGTGATTAGTGAAAATATTTAACTAATTTTATGAATATTCTTTGCTTTAAGCTGTGTGATTCAAGCTAAAGCCTGTCAGTAGTACCCAGCACTGCAGCATGCTCCTCTGTAAAGCTCCTCTGTAAAGAGGAAGATGTGCTTGCAGATTGCCAGGAGTAGCTATTATCCATATAGCAGGGATCATCCTGCTCTGTGACACTCCCCAGGCTGTATATGAATGCTCTCTGATTTAACCGAGATTAGTGCAAATAAGGTCTTGGAGAGGTGCAGGTAAAGGCTGGGCTCAGTGGACATTGGGATCTAAATATCCTTGCTCCAGTTCTGGTGGGAAAAGACAAAGCAGCATGAGCTGTACTATCTGTTTGCTGAGTCTCCTCTCACACATACACCATAGAGGCCAGTTGTACTGAGATCTGGGTAATGGGGACAAAATCTACCACATAGGATAGTCCCTCCTTGCTGTGAGAGAAGCTTTATAACCTGTATAAACTGAGCACCCTGTTTACAAAGTAAAACTTCCTCTACTAAACTGTCTTGTTATCTTTCTAATCTGGTATCAAGCCTTTGCTTTCTCTCTGTACTTATCTAATGCAGTCTATTATCACTAAGTAGTCCCTTGCCACTAGAAAACCAACATGGCCATTGTTGCCATACATCAGAACTAAAAGCTGTATGTTAGAAAAAGCTGACACAGAGAAGAAAAAGATGCAGCCTGGTGATACGTTAGGCATGGATTTAGCAGGGTGGTTAAAGAAGTCCTTTCCTACCCAACCCCTCCCATAGTGCTCCTCTGCTCACCTATAGCAATGTTAGCATTACACATGTAATTAACATTACATACACCAAGTATGACAGCTTCTCAGCTGCTCTTCCCTTGTGCATGAGAGATACCATAAACTCTGGTAAGACAGCCGAAGATGAAGGTTAGTGAGGATGAGATGGGGAGGAGGAGCGTTACTCTATCTGGGACTGCGCTAATGGTAATCTAGTGGCTGGGACAGTTCCATGACAGAAGGAACTCCAAGAGAAGAGGTGTCCCAAAAGGATCTGACTGCCTAAGAAGATGCTAAATTTGTCCTGCATGAGATGTTCATTTCACTATAGTTTTAACAGTTCAGCTCGAACTGGAATATTGAACCAGAGTTAATATTAGTGGGGGAAAAATGAATGTCTGCATGACTTGGCCACTTCCATGGCGTTCATAGGCCTTGTAGACATACCCCTTGGATCACATTAAAGGGTCAGATGATCAAGACTGAATGTAGATAGGGCTTACTCATTGCCATAGACTGTTTTCTTGAGGAAAGACTGGGAACTTTTTGCCATTTGTTCCACCTGAATTTGAGAAGTTGCTTGCAAATGCATTGAACACATTCTCGGCCAAGGAGAAGAAAATCCAGCATGGAAGTAGTGCTGTTGACTATGGAATAATTGCACAGAAGAAAGAAAAATAGGATACCAGTAAAAATACAAATAGAAATAGAATACAATAGAAATACAATTAAACAGAATACAAATGAAAGAATCAGAGCATGGATTTCAACTCCAAGAGCTGTGTCTGAAGATACAGTTATTATACAGTATTTCCTCTGCCAAGCCAAATCAAATAGTGCAAGTACTATGGAAATAAAAACCTCAGAAGGTAACTCTATTTTGTCAAAAGCATCTTACTATTAAATGCAGTAGATGCAAGAAAAAAGATGGAGTTTAGACTATATAAACTGGAGTTAAACTTTTTCCTGAAACAGAGCATACCAGAAGGAACAGTATAATGCACCCTCAGCAAGTCTGCAGATGATACAAACTTGGGAGGAACGGCTAATACACCAGAGGACTGTGCTGCCATTCAGAGTGACCATGACAAGCTGGAGAAATGAGCAGGGACGAAACTCATGTAGTTCAATAATGGAAAGTGCAGAGTCCTGCACCTAGGGAGGAAAAACCCCATGCACCAGTACAGGCTGGGGGCTGACCTGCTGGAAAGAAGTTCTGCAGAGCAGGACAGGGGGTCCTGTGGTGGACAAGTTGATAATGAGCCAGCAATGTACCCTTGTGGCAAAGAAGGCCAACAGTATCCTGGGCAGCATTAGGCCAGCAGTATCCTGGGCTGCATTAGGCCAGCAGGTCAAGGGAAGTGATCCTTCCTCAGGGCTGATCTATTCAGCCCTGATGAGGCCACACCTGGACTACTGTGTCCAGTTCTGGGCACCTTAGTATAAGAGAGGTATGGAGCTACTGGAGTGAGTCCAGCAAATGACCACTAAGATGATCAAGGGATCAGAGCATCTCCCATATAAGGAAAGGCTGAGAGAGCTGGAACCGTTTAGCCTGGAAAAGAGAAGACTGAGGGGGATCTTACCAATGCATATAAATACCTGAAGGAAGGGTGTAAAGAGAATGGGGCCAGACTCTTTTCAGTGGTGCCCACTGACAGAACAAGGACAGGGCACAAACTGACACACAGGAGGTTCCGTCTGAATCTAAGGAAAAACTTTTACTGTGAGGGTGGTTGAACACTGGGACAGGCTGCCCAGACCGGTTGTGGAGATGTTCAAAAGCTGTTTGGACATGGCCCTGGGTAGCCTGCTCTAGCTGACCCTGCTTGAGCAGGGGGGGTTGGACTAGGTTTCAACCTCAACCATTCTGTGGTTCTGTAAGAGCAGAGCTATTCCTTTGAAAAGATCACAGAATCATAGAATTGTTGAGGTTATAAGAGACCTCTGGAGATCATTTAGTCGAATGCCCCTGCTCAAAGCAAAGTCAGCTAGAGCAGGTTGCTCAGAACCTTGTCCAGGTTTTGAATATCTCCAAGCATGGAGACTCCACAATCTCTCTGCACAACTTGTTCCAGTGTTTGATCACTCTTACAGAAAAAAAAATTTTTTTCCTTACGTTTAAGGAAAAAGATACTGGATATGAAGATAAATGAAATCTGGGCTTGATGTAATTTCCCTGTTAACAATTGAAGAAGGAAATGTATAGTAGTTATTGGGTGTGTAGTATGCACAGAGAAGAGCTAAAACATCATCAGTTAGTGTGTCTACTTTAATAAGCTCTTTGAAAACATGTTAGATTGCCCACTGGTTCGTTGAGGTTCATGGATTCCAGGCCAAAGGCACTCAGTCCCCAAAATAACTTTCTTATATTAGGATTTTTTTTTGGTAGTAGACATCTTGAAAACAGAATAGAACTTGCTGCATTTCTCTTCTTGAAGACTTATATCAATACCTTTTGTTCGGGTCAGCTTCTCTTTGGTCTTAGAGAATATTTAAACAGATTCTTGTTTTGATCATGTCAGTTTAAAAATCAGTTTAGTAGAAAATCTGAAGTCCAGAAATGTCTGTATTTTACAAACTTTTCTTTAGCCCTTTGTCCTGTTTTCCATTATAGGTAAGCATAAGACATATGCTTGCAGCATAGAGCAAGGTGATACTGAAGTAATTACTTATGCATGACAAGTTAAATGCCAGTTGTTAGAGCATCATTCTATGTTGACTTTCTCATCTAAGCAAATGGCATGTAAATTGCTGAATCTGGACAAGTAGCTTCCTCTTTTGGCAAACTTTTAAAATTGTTTTATTTTCAGAATACTTGGTAGCATATAGATGTTTGATTTTGAAAAGTCTCTTTCCTTTCTTTTATTTTGTCAGCATGCCTTGCTTCTCCTCTTTAACTGTCTGACATGCTCTCTGTTATTCTAGATAGTGCTTGTATTTCAGGCTTCTAGTGTCTTACTTTCTAATCCTTTTCTTGAAGAGGAAGGATTAGGAGGATTGTAGTCCTCCTATTCCCAACTCTGAAACTTAAACAGACTTCATAAGATGCTACACAGTTCTTAATATGCTAGARCAAAAGAAAATTGCTAGGAATCTGTCATATAATGTAATGTAAACAGGAGTGAGTCTTGTATGAACCCTGCAAAGATGGTTTGTTATGTGTTCCCTCCTCATAACTAGAACGAACATTTGGGTCGGAGGAGTCTGAAGGTTGTGGAATAGATTTTCTATTTGTTTAGTTTTTTCTTTTTTTTTAATTGGCAAGGCTTCTGCAGCATCAWTGCTTTTTCCTGATGTAACAAATATCTCCTTTGTAGTATGACAGTTGCACATGTTACACCACTTCCTTGGCTGATGTACACTACTTCTGTTCCATTGATGGTAGTGGAGTTACACTGATTTATACTGGCTGAAAACTTGGCTTACCTCACGTATCAGTTCTTTACCTAACCAGAAAAAGGGGCACTTGGCCTTATGTGGGTAACACTCCCTATGGTGAACTTTGTCTGAGTAATCCCGATTGCAGAATTTTGCCCACAGGCAGCAAAACCAGTTGGATGCATGTAGTTGGCACAGTTAAGAAGCATAGTAACCTATTACCTATGAGGTGAAATACCATGACATTAGGAGAAAAGAATGGAAGGAAAATTTCCTGAGATCATTTCCTGGATAGAGTAGTGAAGAACCTTTACAGGGAAAGAGAAGTGTGTCTGATACAAGATAACAATTCTCTATTGGGGCAAATAGGTACACTTATGTACACTACTAGAGAATTTATCACAGTAAGCACAAATAAACTTGTCAAAGTTTGTGGTATCTGACAAGATAAAAGGAACAATCAAAATTACAAAACGCATAGGGCCAAATGGTCGTGCAATTTATGTTTGTAACTTAACTCTTTAAGAGAGAATCTGGCACCACAAGGAAGTTATTCACTGGAGAGTAATGACATACTTCTATGGAAGGTCTGCATGATATCCTTACTATTTTATTGTAGGTTTACTAGAAGGGGATTTTTGAAAAAATTGCTTCAGTAAGTTTCATATAGTAAAGTCTGTTGCTGCATATTTAGATCACATTTGCATTGTGGTTTTGTTTTTTCTTTATTTTTTCTTTCTTTTTTTTATTCTTCTGTGGATTCTCAGCTGTAGGTGACATTATTGTGATGGCTGCATTTCAAAGTCCTCACCTGCTCTGTCATCTCTGAATTTATGTTACACTTCATGGTATCAGCTCTAACGATCTCATTCTCTCGCTCTCTCTTTCCTTTACACCTCTACTCACTTCCTGACACTTGAAGCAATAAAACACTTTTTCATTTAGAAACTGTATTTAACCCCTTTTCACCAACAGCCTATTACTCAAGAAAGAAAAAAAGTAAATCTCTGGGACACTACAACTTTGAGGATTTAAATTTTTATTTAGCAAGTAAACACACTTACACACTTTCTTTAAAGACTGGCTAGCTATAAACAAGACGGTTACCTGTGCATATCTCTGTTTAAAATTCATAAATAAAATGTGGGCTCCTTTAACTTATTTTTTCCACCAGTCTTTTATAATCTGGCTTCACTTCCTGGCAGTTAAGACAATAAAAGAAAACAGCCACAGTGCTGAAGACAAACTTAACCCTTGCATGATGATCCTTTCAATGAATAAAAAACTTCAAATATTTGTGACTTAGCATATTTTCTTAAATATTATGGCTTCATTTAAATTGACACTAAATGCTATTGTTAAAAAAAAAAAAAATTAAAAGACCCCTAACCTTTAGTTATATCCTGTAAACAGAGAAACAACTTATTCATGAAAAAATTCTGATGAATAAGTGAGCAAAATATTTTAAAAGTATTATTATTGTTTTCAACATGGTAACCGTTATTATCTTTAAGAATATATACATGTAAGTTTGGTAACAACCATTCACTGAAGTTGCATTTGTTTTGCTTAACAAATCACTAGCAGACAAATTTGCTGTTCTTTGAAAGTAGTTAAGAATTCTAAGTACTCGGTGAATATTTTGAATGATTAATATTTAGCCTATTCGTTATTCATGTGCTGTTTACTTTAGCTATTTGTGGTTCATTATTGGTAGAACAGCAAGAACTCTGAAGTGAAGTTCCATAAATATGTATTTTCAAATAGCAAAAGATTATTCAGTAAAGAGCCAAGTATTTTTTTTTTTTTTTGTGGGGGGGTGTTCTTATTGTATCCAAGCAGTATTATTTTTTATTTCTTGAATCTACTTGTTTTTGTATTTCTGACTGAGGAAGGACCATAAATACTAGTGGAGGAATTAAATATGGACTTTGCAAATATGGATACAAAGAGATATGTAAAATGCTGCATCTTCAGTGAACAGATGGACCAAGAAGTTGTTGTGAATCCGGTTAGGAACTATGGTGAATGATACTTCATTAGCCTATATCAGTTACAGATCTGTTGAACAAAATAAGATTCCAGTCATTTTCTGAATTACTCTCTTATATAGGTCAAATTGCAGTTGTAAGCGCAAATATTCACAAGCAGACACCCTTCTGGGTGCCACAGATTTTAAATGCCCATTTTGAAACATTTTGGGTCCAATGGACTTGCAGGTTTGTTTGTTTGTTTGTTTGTTTGTTTGTTTTTCTTCCTGAGATCCAAACCCAAGGATATCTGAAAGCTGAGCCTCAGAATACAAAGCATCAGACAGGAACAGTCAATTTTTAGGAGTCACATTTCTCCATCATGAGCTTTCTCTACTATCATATGGACATTATGTCCTCAGGAAAGGTGATTCTTACTGCACCAGAGTAGGACTCAGGAGACATGACTGCAAGTGACTGCGTGCTCTGCCACAGACCTCTCTGTGACCTTAGATAAGTCACTTGACATGGCTTTAGCACCATTCTGCATCCATACAATAAAAAACATCTAGCTCTAAAGCGTGCAAATAAGTGTGGCAGTACTTCACATCAGTCACTTCCATTTTGAGAAAAAAACAGTCAGATACAAGAACTATGCATATCTATAATCTAGGGCAATATGGCCTGAATCTTGAGTGCTACTGTGATACAAGTAATTAACATTTTCTTCCTGGAATGAAGGCTGTCAACACATTTTTTAATAGATTCCATGAATTAAATCATGGTTTCAAACAATTTGGTCTGAAGTTGTGCATTAAAACTGCGGTGAGCCATTAAAAAGATGACTTACCAACTGTCAAAAGGAAAATAAGAATTAAGAAGGTGAAGAGAGAGAGTGCTGTGTGACAACCACCATAGATTTTCCAGTTCAATATCACTTTATACATCTCTTTTCTCTTGGAAACCTTCAATACAGGTACAAAAGTCACACCTGCATCTGTAGTAAGAAGCCCTCATTTCCCTGTCAGTCTTTTCTTACCACCTATGTAAAAGATTCTAGCAAAACATTCAGCCTAATGTTAGTGTTAACAGCAATTTTGTTATACTTACTGGAATAACAATATTGATATGCTCTCTTTTCCCAAAATGTAGTGCATTAAGTCTGAAATCTTTTGGTGATCAAAACTCTTCTGGTGTTAACTTCCTCTTAGGTAAACAATTAAACTCTACTTTCAACTATAATTTGAGATGCATCACCTAATTTTTTTATAGAACTAACTCCCACTGCCTGTTCGATGATTCATAATCACTGATGTACAAGGCTGTCAGACTATGTATTGGAGGGTGAAGGAAAGGGATATATTGTCCCTCGCATAGAACTAGGGAATTATTTATCACTGCTTCCTTTTGGAGTTTGGTACAGCCTCCTGTGAACACTACTCTAGCTCTAATAAGCAAGTAGACATTCTCCTGTGTGAAAATCAATAATGTCTCACATAGGTGTTAGCAATGCCTGTAAAATAGGAAATGAGTGCTCTAATTTACACTCAGCTGTAACTATGAAATGCTACTGAAGGAAACCCTCACTTTTCAAAGCTACAGGAAATCAGTCTTTTGAAGTGATCATTTCCTTTAACTCTTTTGGTGATTCCTGTTCATCTTTCCCCCTACTCTAGTGATGAGTAAGTGATAGTGCACCACAATAGCCTTTTAACATGAGGTATGGAAGGCTGCAAGTAATTCAAAAGGCTATTTTTTTGTTGCAATAAATAGCCTGTCTGAACCAGATAGATAGAAGCCTCTGATGTAACGCTGTTTGTCTTCAAGTACCTTCAACAGAGAAAATCTGCTTTTGTTTTGACATTTTGCTGTCAGATTTCCCGAATGCATAATTACAGATATATTATAGAAATACGAGTGATACAGTCAGGTCTGCTTCCCAGTCATAGATAGATAATTCCATGAACAGCAAATCCATTATCACCATTGCTACTGACAGCAACAATAACAAAATCATTGTATCAGCCAAAAAAACAAATGATGCTAAAACCTACAAAGGGAATATTGTATTGACCCAGGATAAATACAGATAGCCATGTAGATAAATATTTTTCTCTCAGACTCTTCTACATATATATATATATWTTTTTTACAGTGGAACAGGTAATCACTGTCTAGCAAGGATGAAAGCCACAGACCTTCCTACATGTTTTTACAGAAAATCTATGTGACAGGTTCTCAACAGGAACAAAACAGAATAATTAAGTCCTTGCTTGCAAGGTCCACTGTACATTTGATATTTGTAGCAGGTTAGCTTGAGTCACTTCATGTTAAAGAGCTTTCTCTTCACAGTGAATGCTTATTTCTTGCAAATCTTTTGGCATTTTAATGCAAGGTACTAAACCAAGTTTTCAATTCATTTTACTGAGATGTGGGATAGGCTGACCTGCTGCAAAGTATAAATAGATATATACTCATCATGGAACAATTGACAGATGTCTAAGTCCTCCTAGCGTATTCCACATGACTTTGCTGAGTATTGGGGTCAGCTCTTTGTTAACCTGAGTGCCCTATACTGCTCTGAGATTTTTCTAACCCAGCCAGCAAATCACCATGTTGTTTAAATGCTAGAACTCAGTCAGGAGCTGCTTTTTGTGATTTCAGTGTCAGCGTGTAAAGTGTTCAGCTGCCCATGCCACACTTATTTTTTCAGTAGTCATGCCTTACACTGAATCAAGGTGCCATACAGAAATCCTATACCAGGTCACTCTCCAGTAAGGCAGAATCATTCCAGCTGGACTACAGTATGCCGGGTGCAATGACATCTAGGGGAAATGCATAGCAGGTACTTATTTATTGCTTCAATCTCTGCAAAAAGCTTTCTCCTTTGCTTCTATCAAAGTAATTCAAAGAATAGCAAATTTTTATCACAAGAGAAAAATACTTCTTTTCAAACTCCAGCTTCAGTATCTTCCTTCTATTCCTAAGTCTTTCAAATGCACCATCTATTTTTATTCCTCAGCCACTTGGGGTGTAAAGACCTTCTTTCTTCCATGCAGATAACAGATTGAAATCAAATCAAGAGGAGATACTTTTTCACACGGTGTATATTTAAATTGTGAAGCTCCTTGGCACAGAACATTGTGAATGTTAAAAAATTGCATGGATTCAAAAGGCAACTGGACAAATGCATGAAATAAGACTCCACTGAGGTTTTTCTAACATGAAGACATCCCTAAGCTGCAAGGGAAAGTACTGCTGTACATTTGTCCCATTCTTACACTCTTTCTTGAACATCTGCACCCAGACTTTGTCAGAAACAGGGTGTCTGCCCTGATACAGATATTCTTAACTGTACATGTGTCCAGCAAAGGCTTCATGAACCAAGGTTACAGAAGATCATTTGGACCTTTAGTTTGACTGGGGGAAAGAATAATGCCTCATTGTTTCTTCCATCACAGCAGAAATTCCATTTCTCATATTCAAAAGTAACTTGGACCTTCTAGAGATCCTGATACCTAGAACCTTTCTAGAATGTCCACATGTGTAGTAATCTAGCACTGATTAAGCAGGCCTTGCAGTAGCATGGATAATCACCCATGTGTATCTGTGAATTACAAGGGCCTGATGGAAATTACAAAGAAAAAGTCTGTGTCACATCAGTGGTTCCAGCATAATTATATAATCCTGACTATAAAAACACTTTCATAACTACCTAGGTATGAAACTATGTCTGTCTCTGTGCCGAGTCTTATGATGTAGGAGGATAGTATCTTTTTCAGAACTGTGTTCTTTGCCTCTGAAAAACTGTAATAATTTATTTTTCTGCACCAAGCTTAGCACCAGACTAGCTATTGATAAGCAGCAAAATAATTTTGGGGATAATAAATAAAATGGGGATGCCCATGCAATTCTTCAAGCTAAGGGGAACTCATATGCAGATTTCCGCTGCTACAGCTCCAGGAGGAACTCAGCACAATTCTAGGAAACTGGCTTTTGACATCCTGAAAGTCTGAGACTGATTACCTGCAGCACTGGTCAGATTTAGCTGGCTGAGTCTGAAAGCAATATACCATGCAGTACATTTGCTTGAAGAAAATATGTAGGAGGAGGAAAGATATGTTTTCAGTGATCTTGTAAACTCTTAGTGCCCTGAGGTAGAGACCATAATTTGACTATAGATTTGCTGGTGGCAATTTGTTTATGTTCATTCAGGGAGACTGTGACATTCACTGGTGTTCYCTCCGTGCTACTTAGCAGCTTTTTAAAAATGGTGCTAACATAAATGAAGCAAGAAGAACCATGGGAAATATTTGTCTTGATCCGAAGCCACACGACTGCATTACTTTCTGAAAAGGATTCAGAGTACAGCACACAGAAACTCCCAGGGTCCATAGAGGAGCAGGGAGCATGTCAGCAGAACAATGTACCTTGAGGTGTCTGACTCCAATGCACATGATCTATTTATAAATATTGCTGTGCTCTAGTTTGAAACTATAAGAGGTTGCAGCACTATAAATGAAACACTACTGCACAGCAAACCTGCCCAGCCTACTGGGAGTGCCATGAGAAGACATGATCAATCTCAAATTTTTGTACTAACGTGTGAAATCCTATTATGTATTATCTCCGTCTCATTTGGCATGCACTCCTAATGGACAGAATCTCTTCTCAAAGAGACAGGAAGGAAGACTGACTCCTTTTGGTTGAAGACTGATTCCTTTTGGTTGGTGGAAATAAGGGTGTAAACCTGATGTGTGATTTAACAGTAGTTTGTGTTCCTCAGTGACATACAAGCCATTATTCCTGCAGGATACTCAAACTGCATGGGTCCATTGTCTATATGTCTTTGCCAGTACAATAACTGATGTTTTGTTAAATCAGGGAAAGATCTATTCAGGACATTATGCCTTGCTGTACACTGGTGAGATAGTATCACTTGTAAATATAAGCATGTGTGTATATAAAGTGCATGACAGATGTATGTGTGCATACGTAATATATGTGTGTGCCAGTTGTTAACATCTGTCTATATGAGTGTGTTGAAAATGAATTACTTGGGTAGACCTTTTTTTTGTGTGTGAATTAACAGCTTCTTGACTTGTTACTACATCAGCTGCTAATTAGTTCCTGAGTGTAGTTCAAGGTGTTGGCATTCATTACAAAGCTTTCTCTGGTGGTTTGGATCTTTATCTGCCTCAAAGGCAGAATCTTTGGGCAAAAAGTTCTTCAGTTTATATAGAGCAGATGGGAGCAGGAAAAGGAGAGGTGGGCTGTTAGGGCAGGAATCTAGGCTAAAGACAGCGCATCATCTAGATTTGGCTCCAGTAACGCAAGGAGTGCTTGGTTTTAAGCTAGGATGGTGACTTTAACCATCACGACTAAGGACAAGATCAACAGCTAGAATAAAGATATGCAAATTAGAACTGGGAACTTCAGGAGTTTACTGATCTCAGGTTGAAACAACCACATAATGTCCATCCCTGGATTCTGAAGGAACTACATGCAATTGTAGGTGTGATAACAAAGACAATAAAAATTACCAAGCTAGTAGGTGATAAGTTCAAAGGATGACAAGTGTAATACTTATATTTAAGAATGGTGAAAAAGCTGATCTGGGGAATTAAGCAAGTCTGTGAGTCTTTTCTTAACGGTATTAATGAATTCAGATTAGAATTTGTAGGAAGAGGTAAACACACGTAAACAAAGGGAAAACAGGATATAATGTATCATGGTCTTACATGCCGGATAAGAACATCATGTTTTTATTGGATAACTGCCTTTTGAGACAAAGAAGATGTAGCATAATACATCTCTCCTAAAATTTACCAAATAATTCCATATATGACCACTTAAAGTAATTCAATTTTGAAAAATCTTTAACAATTAGCTCCTAAAGAATTTGAAAATCTAGATTTTATTTAGATCAGTTTATAAAATCAAGTTAGTTTCAGAAATAGGTGATTAAGCATGTGTTTTGGAAAGGAAAGTCAGCTTATTTTTCCTAACCTACTATACTCCTTAACTAATCACTAATGTGTTAAGTTCATCTAGATAGACACAGATACAAAGACTTGTACCATTTACACATAAAATATTGGGCTACATCTTCTTCACCAAAAAAAGATGTGGCTACAATAAATTAATTACTTCACAGCAAAATCCTAGAAGAGGCAAGACACTTTATTTTTCGTTCCAGGGTATCTTCTTTTTCTTGACTTTCAGGAAGGAGAAGAGTTCTTTAAATATCCAGATCAGCAGCCAAAACAAAATAAATGGTCTTTTCTGAGTCTGCTAAATTTCTAGCTAGCTTTTTCCTTTATAGACTTGATCTGCCCACTGCTAGAGGAGCCTTCCTCTCATAGTTTAATTAGTGATTGTATTTCTCTGGTTTGGGGAAAAGCTCTGCTACATTGCATTCAGTATGCTGTCAGACATCTTTGTCTGGCAGAGTTTTATTTTACAGAAGTTGTTCACTGCAAGAGTGCAGCCTACTCAGAAGAATTGATGGCTACTGTACCTATGTTAATATGTTACGCTACAGAAAAGCAGCTTTCTCTACAGAAGCCTTGAAAAAAAAAAAGTGGTATGGTGGAATGGTTGACAGTATATGAGGTTTTGCATGAAATAGTGTGGACTTGTCTATGTGCCACCACGTTCCTTACTGTGGGCAATATTAATGATGGGTGCTTCTTTTCAGTCATACTAATAGAAAAGTGTTAAAACCTATTTCCTAGCCTGGCATAACTTTTCATGGGACTGTTTTGTAGAGACGTTAGTAGAAAGCTCCCTTTGGTGCTCCTCAGCATCTTTTTCTATTCCTATATGCTTTTATATTTTATAACAGAGGTATAATGATAGAAAGCTACCAGTCTGAATTTTGTTGGTAATGCTAGGTGTGCTGCAGATGACTGGAGGACATTCATCAAAAGCAGTGAAGGACAAATGAGACTGGATAAAGAGGATTTCTGATCCTTTCTTTGAGGTAGTGAGATTTAGCCACAAAATATTAAGATTTTAATCTATGTGTAAAACTAAGAGACTAATGTTAATCCCAGATATAATGTCTGACCTATGCATTTCCCTTCAAACAAAAAAACACAAATATGACTGCTTCATCTTGAAATCAGAAATATTCTGATTTTAATTAATTCATTATTCTGTGAATAACTAATAATGTAAATATATGTTTTGCAAGCATATGTACCATACTGTGTTACATATATAAAGTTTTCAGTCGGTAAAGGAACGAGGAAACTTCTTCTTATACTGTTCTATATACCTATTATATTGCTTTCTACCTGCCATGGAAAAAGAAGGACTATCTCTTCACCACATCTGTGCATACACAAAGAAATGAACACCTTCAGATTACTAGTCTTAATATCCTGATTTTCATGGTTGCTTCTACACGATTTTGTAAAAGCACCCCACTGTCACTCAGCTGATGCCAAGCTGCCTGACCGTCCACTTTATGTTGRTTTCAGATGGTCCTTAGAGATATTTTCAGAGCCACGTAGCTGTGATGCTGTGGCGAAAAGTTATCCTTTACTCTGTGCCTTCAGGTACCCTGGATGACCATGTACCCCAGCGAGCCCCCTGCTTGGGGCTGCCATCACCTGTCCCACAGAGCAGCATGGATTCCTCCATGGCCCAGCACCCCCGAAAGCATGTGGTGCTGTTTAAAAATGCCGAAATTGGTCCCTTACTGGGATGTCTGTACTGCCACTCTTGTGCAGGGCTCCCTCCAGGAAAGGACACCCCTCCGCACGGAGCCCCGAGGAACCTCCCCTGGTACTGCCCTTGGGGAAAGACTGTGACGGGCACCACAGCTGGAGTGAGGAGGGGAGCGCCATGCAGACAGAGCTGCACAGCTGCAGCAGCTGCCTCCCCCTTTCCTTCAGCCTCGAGAGGCAGCAGGCTTCCTCATCCTCCTCACCCGCCTCACCCTTGCCCCCTGCCCCCTGTGTTGCCAGGCTACGCAGTTCTGCCCAGCAACCTCCGCGGTGGAGCCTGGGCTGCCAGCAGCCAATGGCGGATCTCCGCTGAGCAGCGCCCCGCCTCGCCGTGGACTGGGTGCCATTTTGTCTGTTGGCAGTGAGCGGCCATGGGCTGTGGGGGGGGTCAGCCCAGGCCTCGCAGCCAGCCTTCCCCGCAACCCAGCAGAGGCGAGCTCACGTACATCATTTAGGATACTGTGCTGCACGGTCCCTGTTCATCCCTCTGGCCCATATCAGCCAAGCTTCTTCCCTATTCCTGTCTTTTGTATAGCTGCCAGGTGCCATGATGGCCCAATTTCCCGTGACCCGTGTACTGTGTCCTGACTTGATGCCCTTGCAGGTGATTTAGCTCTGAAATTCACGCCTTTTTTTTCCCCCCACAGAAAAGCTCCAGAAGGGTTCTCCATCTCTCCCAGCCTTGTTGAGGACCGCTGTGAGCTCTGCGAATCCTGGCCAAGCCACTGACCTTTCTCCTAAGAGATGTTCGTTCAGGTAAGGAGTGATGGAGGATGACTGCAGGATATCCCATCTCCAGTGGGAAAGGCCATCACATTCCACCAAGGATTCAGGCAGGCTAAGCCTGTGAGGCAGGTACTTGTTATTCTGTTTTATTGTATGCTGTCAGGTACAGGTATAGACAGCTCTGTGGAAAATGGAGAAGGCTGATGATAGCCTAGAGCTCTGGATTCAGGTTCTCTCCCTCCTTCCCGCATTTTCCTGATAATCAGGAGAGCTGGTAGAGAGGCAGACAGAATTCCTTAATGTAGACAGCCTGAGGGATCACAAGTGGGGCACAACTTGAGGGCTAGCTGAGATTTCTCAAGGGTGCTATAATGGTTTGTGGAATAATCAGCATGTCTGAAGCAACTTGTGCCTAGGTCAAGCAGCATGGATACAGACAGGGTCCCTCAACCTGCGGCACTTCTACTTTGCTTATGCCTGAAGGTGGTCATGCCCCTCGGGAGCAAGCTGACAGACCAGCGTAGACACGGCTCATAAATCCACTCAGGGAATCTGCTGTGCTTACAATCTGTGCATCAGGAACTAAGTCCTTATAGATCTATTTTCTCATGACTTCAGTGATGGGGACAAAATGTACGGATTGAGTTATACGTAAACTGCATTCTGAACAAACACGGGAAAGTCTGTTAGAGCCTATAAATGGTGTTTACTAGGTGTTCTGTCAAATGCATAGTTTTTCACCAAACCATGGTGCTTCCAATTTAGTATCAATGTCCTTTCTCCCATCTCATTCCTATTATGGTATATCATGAGAATAAACAAGACTGATGATAAAAGGGTCAAAGCACCCTTTCATATTTCTGTAGATATTTGATTTTTTCTTTAATTCACTACAAATCATAATCAGTCACAGAATATTTATGCAGCAATGAATAAAAGGTGTGTACGGTAGTTCATACTGATTCATGCATGATAGGATCCATTTGTTTCATGCTCTAAAAATTCCATATTAATAACTAAAAACTGTTTCCTTTTTTAGATTTTTAGTTACATAACAGACATTTTCTCTCTTTAAATGTTGTTTTAAATCCACCTTCCTTTACAAATGCCAATCAAAACCCTTTTCTTTAAAGAAGCAAAACAACTGCAGCTGGAAAATTGTTTCATCAAAAATAATTAAGGTAGCGTGTTGAGGTGAAGGCAGAAAACTCAGACTGTGAACCTGGAATGGTAACAGTACAAGTAAAATATGGCTATCCACTGTTTTGCTCAATATATGGAAGTCTTTCAAAAGACAAGGTTAAACTTAATTCAGTATAAGTAATGAGTTTTTAGAGCTTAGTAGACCTGGAAGATTCTGGAGGGTTTGCCCAGCTTGAAAAAGAATCTGAAAGTTGGAGCAACTGTCTGGGCTTACAGAATACAGTAAATTTTTTTTCAAGAATGAGGTTTCTGGGAAGACTACCTGAACTTCCTGTCTTCATTTAGGCTGCAAATAAGAGGCAAGAATTCATTAGAATAGAGATAAACAATGAATAGTAAGAAAAAGAAGAAAAAAAAATAGATTTTTAAAAGGATTCAGGTTAAGTTTATTACATGTTCTCATTTTATGCAGATTATGTTTCCTACTCCTGTATTTTATCCCTGCTGGAAGGAAATAAAAGCTGGGCAATTTCTGCCAAACTGTCCCATATTGCCAACCACAAGTGTTCAAAATCACAAACCAGGCCCTTAAATAATGAGATCAGCTTAAAAATGGTATGACTTTAAAAAGCAATACATATCTCTGTGTATTTGTATCCATGTGTATTCTTTTATGTTACCCTTCCAGTATTTAAGATTTTAGCATTCCCAAGCTCTTTTTTCTCCCACAAAATAAGAGGGCTAAATATTGTGAAACTTGCAATAAAATCACAAATATTGGCAATGTCATACGTTCCCCAGGGCCCAGTTAATAAAACGCAAACTAGGAATAACATAAAATAAACTCCCAGGACAACAGCAAGCCTTGTTTTTCTGCTGTGTTACCACATGGGGTAGATAGTGGGTGGGCATGTAGGAGGGTGCACTGTAGAGTACAAAACATAAACACAAACTCATTTCATTTGAAGGAAAAAAGCCCTAAACTGCTCTGTATTTAGTGAGCCTTGAACAATGAGTATGGCCTAAGGACTACAGCAGCGCTGGTGATAACTGTTGCCTACTGCACAGCATATTGCAGGGAAATGGAAAAATAGTTTTGGAGCCTTATTTATTTATTGTCCATCACCAATGGCAGCCAACTGCTAAGGAGCTTATGGCAGTGCCATCAAAGGGAGGTAGCGTGAATCTGATCAAGTTTCTTTTTTTTCCCCCCCAAAATCAAGGGATTAATGGGTATGTTTTTTTCTGGACATTCAAGTTGATCCCTGGAACCTGTAAGAGAGTGTTGAAAGTCTGTGATTCTAGTTAAAACCAATGTCAAACTTTCAGCTGTAGGCATGAGAGTGTAAGCCAATTACTACTATAGCCTAGAATAAGTCCAAAAACTTACATAAATAAAGTCTATTCCCTTTCTCATCAAAACTAGGTGGTTTTGCTTCAGTAGGTTCACAAAAGCTAACTCTGAGTGATTTTTGGTCAGTGCAGAGGTTTCTGAGGCATTTCCCAAGCCTGTGATGGCTTGTACAAAATGATTTTACTGCTCAGCAGCAGGCACAGGAAATGAAGGCAGTCATTCTGCTGCCTGTAGCCATACATTAGGACATGCTATAGTGCCTTTTAGGCAGATAGAAAATACCACAGAACTTTAGAAGAAATGGTTACACCTGATTAAATTATTTAAAATCTCTAGAGTTATATCTCTTTTTATGGCTTTAGATTGACTTACCTGTTAACTTAGAGAGTGTTCAAAATCCTACTAAAATTTTATTGTACTTAAACTATAGAGGCATCTAGAATGGCACAGTGAATTATGAAGCAGCACAGAGAGGCACCATTTCTCATTAAAAAGCCTTTACCACAATTAGATAGATCTCAGAAGCATTCTTTCTATCTGTATTGCTGTTCAAAAGCCATTTTTACTATTCAAATGTTTTGAGAATTGATTTTAATTTCCATTACCTTTTCACTGTCTTTTCTTCTGGGCTAAGGGATTTCTGGGAGAGCAGAAGCAGGCAGCAACAGGAGAAGGCTAGCTTGGCATTCAAGGGTGACCAGCCTACTGAGTTCCCAAGAAATGATCTTTGCTATTTCCGCTGTCCAGCTTTCACTTTTCAACGTGAAAACGATCTTCTTCCCTTTCCTCAGAAAATTACCGGGAGTACTGAGTCCCCTTTGATTTCCGCTGTGTAAATATGCAGTAAACAAAATTTTCCTGGTCATTGGGGAGTGACCTCTACTTGGTATAAATTATTATTGGGGAAAATGAAAGACTCATTCCAAAGCCTTCTGTGCAGGTCTGTGCATGCACCTGTGGTGTACAGGTGCTCTTGCTATGCCTCATTTATTGAGGTGTTGGCTATTTTAGGGGTGATTTTTTCCTGGAATTTTCATTATGATTTTGTGCAAAGATTTGTGTTCTCTCAAAAATTTCTGAAAACATGAATATTTATGAAAAATGGAGTTCTATTTTCTGCTCAGTCCTACTGAACATTATGGTGGCTATGTATACTTCCTCAGGCTCTTCAGGTAATCATTTCCATCCAAAAAGAATTTGTTACAGTTCACACAGAGGGAATCTGCTTTTATTTATTTGTTTGTTAGTTTGTTTATTTTTTAGCCTGGTCCCATAAAACTGAATTCTCTCTTGCACTAGGTTGTCAAGATTCACCTTGGTCACATGATCTAGAGTCTAACAACAAAGCCAGGCTTCTTAGGTATTTCCCACAACCCATCCTTGGTTCCAGGTTAAAATCTGCACAGCAGCTTTTGCTATTGCCCAAAATACAGGAGATACATGTATAAAATAATTCAGTTCAGCTTTAAGGACGTGGATGTCTCTTTAATTTACTTGTTTTTCAGTGTTAGTCATGGATACTTGCTTATTTGCACATATATAGACAAATATCTACACCCTCAAGTAGGCAGATGTAAATATCTGATTTGCATGCATATATCATATATTTGCAAGAATGTATGAGGCATTCATGTCTCAAATAGAAAATCTGGCTCAAGGTATTTTTCCAGTCTGAGAAAGTTTTATTTATTTTATTTCTTTGATAATTAGCATAGAAGCTTACAATGACTTTTGACTTAGCTGTCATTGATTTAGCTTAGGAAGTATTTGTTTAGAAGACTTCAGTTAAGAAGAATACCTTACTCCCAAATTCTCCCTTGAAGGTAGTAAAATCCTTTGATGGCCAACTGCAGGTGGATAACAGTACTTTTTCAGCATGTACTGGAATAGTCTGTTCTGTGTGCAGAAGATCAAACATATGCAGCTTGACCTAAAGAGAAGACAAGCAATCGTAGGAGAATTTGGTAATGGAAGCAAGAAGAAGAAGTGGCAAAAGATTGTGGAGGCATTGGTAAATAATATCTGAGTTGTGGAGCAGAAGGCTAACATTTGGATCAAGTTGACCGTTAAGGGGGAAGTGTCCTTCTGCTATCTACTGAAAGCAATGTAGGTGTGATGATAATCCTTTCATACAACCAGATTTAAGGTTAAATATCAAAATGTAACCTCATAAAAATTATTAGATTAGAGCACTTTTACAAAACAGTTGCTTGAAAAATGCTTATAAACACTTGAAATAAATAAACCTATGACAATTAAGAATAAATATTAGGACCATTTATTAGGGAGAATGAGTATGTAGTTGGGAAATAAGCTTTTGCTTGGTACATAGGGAAGGTATATGGAAGAAAAAAGGTTGCTTGATGACTTATTTCCAATCTGCAGCTCTAAATAATTCTTAAAGTTACTTTACATGATTTTTGTTGCTGTTGCTATTAAACTGCAAATTTGTTTTAAGACATTTTCCTCTGAAGTTATTGAAGTGCATCTTTGACCTTCACTCAGAACTAATGGATTCTTATCTTGTAGTTGCAGGTGGAGTAAATGTGTTTTCTCTGTCTTTAATGAAATTTAGTTGTCAGTGAAAAGATGGTTTTATTGACAGGCACATTGTTTCACCTTAGATCTGGATTTCTCAGTGTTTTCTTTCCAAACACACAGTAAATAAATTTGTACAAAATAGAAATAGGAAGCCCAGTTGCACAAATTCAAAAAGCGTGTATTTGCCATCTATTATTAGTATGTTTCCTTTCTGTTAACACAGGAAATCTCACACAAACAAGTGCAGTGATAACTGTGATAAACAAGTTGGTGTAGTGCTTATTTTTTTACTACTCACAGACTTGAAGACTGCAAAATATATCTCTATTAAAATGGAAGAAGAAAGATAGAAAAGTAGACCTAAATGACAAAGGACTTGATCTCTAAATTTTAGGAATTAAATTCATAAAATATTAAGTGGTGTCATTTTGGTATTGGAACTTGAGTTAACAAAAACAAGAGTCATTCCCAAGACACAATTTTTGGATTCAGATCTGAGATACTCATTGAGCAAAAATACTTACGTGCAACATATTGGGTTTGTAGAGACTAAYCATCATCTGCCAAATTTGGAGCTGCCCACTCTCTGCCACGCAGTGTGGGGGTACTTATAGTCAAGATTTTGTTGAGATTTAATTGAAGAAGAAAATGGTGAGAATTCCCTTCCCAGGTGTAACCTCTCTATGGAGTGTACCTGGAGGCATTCCACCCTATGGCACACTTCATGCCTTGCCTCTTTTTGTCTGTCTCCCCGGAGTTTGCCTCCCCCCAGGGACAGCAAGAAAGACTTTCATTTTTCTCGTACTTTCTGGTGTTTGGTTAATTATTATGTTCATATCAGCAGTTCTTTTTTTAGCTGCGGTAATCTTGATCTGGATGAGAAAATCTTAAGTACATGAGATGATCCTAAGTTTTTGCCCTTGTTCTACATTCCTTTTTATTCTTAAGTATTCGGGAATGTAAGAAAACTTACTATACAAGTTCTTGAATATGCTAAGACTAAGAGTGATAATATAAAAGCTTCTTCTCATCCTCCTCCCCTCCCAAACCCCCTTCAGAAGGTTTTTAACTACAGTGAAAGTAAGAGGAAGCATCACCAAATTTTAGTGCCCCATAGTACCAAATCTAGGCATAGCATGATTTAGATTATCAGTTTACCCTAAAGCAGAAAGTCCTGTGAAGCAAAGAATAAAAATATAGGTCAGATGAGCTTATCTTTTCTGCTCAAGCTGTACAATTGCTTGGAAAATTTTTGACCAACTTTGTTTTTACCAAAAAGTGGTGATTCATGAAAACAAACTACAAAACAGCTTACAGACTTTCCAGATTCAAGTTTTTTAAAAAGTAAAATACTGAACAATTTTTGAAACATTAAAAAATGCACAGTTTTTGAGGAGACTGAGCTAAAATGAAAATTTGTTTTGACTTTTTCTCCTTTTAGAGTAAAAAATGTTAACCTTTTTTTTTAAATGATCAGACTATGCAAAATATTTTGACTAATATAAAATATTTTTGGTGTCTCAGGTCATGAAGATGTTAACAAATGGACTTTATTTTGTGCTGATTTAGGATGGGAACATTTCTCAAAATCAGAACAATCCTATAGATTAGGAGTGCCAGTTCCTTTGAAAACTGCACTGAAAAATATATGCCTCACTCTAAAAAGGCTACGTTTTTATATCTAGGGCAAACTGAGCTCATGGATTAAGAAGTTTTGTAAACATTTCTCTAGGTTTTAAAATTTGTGCATAACATTTGTAAGAAACAGCCTTTATGGATATGCAACTAAAGCATTTGGGTAGGCTCTCATGCCATGATCACTGGAGAAATACAGTTCCTTCTCACATCCTTTTTAAGTATGGCTCTACAAAGTCATTTTGATGATGACAACCCTCTCTTTACATCTTTCTACTGTCTCCCTTCTTTCTATTGTTAGAGGTTAAACAGATGCCTGGTTTGGCCAGGACAGTCCAGAAATATGTTTTTTTGCCACAGTATCTCAAAGATTTTCTTTGAGATCACTATTTTTCAGAGTATTAATTTTTCAGAGAGGGCATAAGATTTTCCCTGAGTTTGAATCTTAATCAGTGTACCAAGAATTTATGCACAGCAAAGAGTGAGATAAAGCCTTAGAACACTGTGCTTTGCAATACTGCCCATCACCTAGAGCTTCAGCAGTTCTATGATGGAAGCTTGCTCTCTGGGTCCCAGCCTTTTTTTTTTTTTTTCTTTTTTTAAGTAATAAATGTATGTTAAAAACATTAATTAATCTTTTTTTTAAAAGCCTTTCATGGACTATCCTGGTCTTGCCTATTATTTCTTCCCCATGGTCTAGAGAGGTCTGACAGCTAAGCCAGGCTGATGTATACCTGCTATGTAAAACAGACTGCAAAACACAGATGCATCCCAGGAGAGAGGTGAGCTATGCTCATTGTAGACCCCCCCACAATATTTGCCATTTACATGATCTGTACTAAGAGAAGTCCTGAACTCAACCTGAAGTTTAAGCAGAGGGCAAAAAAGGAAGATAGGCAGTAAGATAAAGAAAGAGTTTTTGTATTTTACATCTTAAAAGCTGAGTCATAGGAAGATTAAATAACTTGCCCAAGGTTATACAGATGTTTAGCACCTTACCCTAAGCTGATCAGCCTTCAATTTATTGTCTTACCCTTCTGTAATACACAATATTGACCTGGTATGAAACAAGGTTTTTGTTCACATCTCAAAAATATCCACTCACTATGTTCACAGGCTACATTTTTTGGAATGGATTTACTATGACCACTTTAAAAGCACTAGCAGAGCCACAAGGCAAGCCCTCTAGGTCTCATCTAACAACTGAGTCCAAGAGAAGAAGCATCTGCTGTTACAAAGGCCCAAGTATCTGCCACAGGCAGAATGCAGGCCATGATTTATTTGTAAGAGGAGCACTTTCATGGCCCTTACCAGTAACTCTAGCACTCTGTCTGAATAGAATGATCTAGAAATCTATACTTGCTGTTGTGAATCCTCATTGCATCTATAGATGCTCTAGACAGGTTCACATGGTGTGTTTACTCTGTGACCTTTGGCTGCTGGCTGAGCTGGTGGGGAGTAGCATGCTTAGCAAATGGAGCATGAAGAGTAGCTCTGGGACAGCACACAAGATGTCTGTGGAGAAGACTGCCTGCGATGCAGAAAAAGCTGTTTGGGGAGCATGAGAGAGAAGAAAGGATTTGTATGTTGTTTGGTGGAAGAAAGGCTGTGTGTGTGCACATGTGTGTGCGTGTGTGTGTGTATGTATTATATATAATAAGAGGAGCCAGGAAACTGGGTGAGAGAATGGGATGTAGACTATATTAGTTTTGATTTCTCTTACTTGTGCCAGTATCGTACCAGTTTCCTTAACCTATTTATGCTAACAAAAATATGATCAGAAAATAATGAAATAATTTTGAAAAAAATACTACCTACATGAAAAGATCACAGTCCTGTTCCATGATTTTGGATCTTTATGCAGTAGCAAGCCAAATGGGTTTTACAGAGTGTGGTAAGATATATGTGGCTGACATGTAGTTCAGTCAGTAACACAGTTAGAAAATGCTGTTGGATATGTGAACTTTTCACCTAAAATTAAAGCCTCTTTTCTAAATTTTTTGTGCATTGTTTCCCTGTTCTTCCTGAGACACTCCTCCTTGTGCCCTAGTTAGCTTGCCAGAGCTTGCAAAGAACAAGGATGTGGGAATAATGAATTATTCTATTCATTTATTATTCTTGATGAATAGTAAATTATTCTAATAACATTTACTATTCTATCCATTTATTACTTGAGAATAATTAGCCGTGAATGGCTTCTAAGAAGTTTTTCCAAAATTAGACTTTAATGGTTTTACTCTGTTTATCTTCACCTGTATGAAAATATCTTTGTAGCTCTCCCCACTTAACTGTTCCCACCTCCTCCCCCACTCAGACATGTATCTGCTTCCCAAAGCTACTGTATTGTTTAAAAATGCTAATCTCCTTCTCCCCCAAAGACCCAGCCTCTTCCTTCACATAGCTGAGCTCCCATTTCAGACAGAAACCCTTCCTCTAGTCAGATGCATCTTGTCTGGGCTAATGAGAAGTGTAAGTGAGTGGGGGAAAGACCTGAATGAAGATCAAAGAATGGGTGTGTCTATATGAGAATAGAGGTTGTAGGTAAATGAAAGGAGATGATTATGGAAAGAAACCTATACAAGTAAGGGAGAGATGCAATGTCTGAGCAGGTGGTATATTCAATGAGATTTTAAAGTCAATTGGACTACAGAAAGGCTATTAGTTTGTCTCCATTAAGAGGACGCAGTGGTGCTGTCCTGACTTTGACAAGTGCTTATTTGGGGCTGCAGTGTTTGCCATTACTAGATTTCACTTTGCCTCTTGATCTCTGGACTTTTTTTCTTGGTCTCTCCTGGTCGTTCAGACCCCTCAGTTTGAAGAAAAAGATGTATCCATGACAAATCCCCAGCTACCCTTTCTCCTTGTAAGGCAGCAGGAGCTGAACTGTGTTTCGTTGTTTTGCTTTAGAGCTGCTGTGGAGGAGGGCAGCTTTTTTGCATGCTGCTACCTACCCAAACTGAATATTCCTCTTTCTCTATATGATTTGCATATGTGACTGAACTATATATTAGTCCAGAATCAGTGTTTCCTCTCAGACTTCTTCAGCTTCCTTTCCTTCCTTTTATGGAAAGAAGGAACTTTCCCTCCCTCCCTTCTTTGTAGAAAGGATGTAGCTTCTGTGAATGATTTAACATACAGAATTTACTGTGACTATCATGCCAAATAATATATATGAAAACATAGTTACCTTATATCCAGTCTGCCTTCTTATCCAAAGGCTTTTCACTTAACAATGTAGCTATTATTGGTGTAAGTGGTATACACCTGGCTGAATGCCTAGTGCATGACCACTTGTATATTTAAATTTTACCTATCTTTGGATCCCACTCACTTTTCAGCCAGTTTGGTGTCAGAACATCCAATTATTCTTTTTAATTCTGGGTCTCTAAGGCATAAATTCAGGACACAGGTCTTGCAGCAGCTACAAATGTCCTTCCTCATGATGTTGAATTTTGGAGTCAGCTTTGGACTAAGCCCAGAACAGCTACTGCACTGGCTTGTACCTGGCTCCATCCAATCCCATATTCTGACTCTGATAGGGACCAGCAGAAAGTACCTAGGGAGAGAGAAGAGAAACCAGTCATGGTGCAGAATGATTATTCTCCTGGTCTGTCTTCTCACATTGCAGCAAACAATGGCTTTATTTAGCCATCAAATATTGAATTGTTATGCTCTCTGTCCAAATATTCCAGTAGGTACACTCTTAAGCACCCATATGGCTTTGAAAAACTTCTCAGGTCTAGCACTGAGAGGATCATGAAGTCTCATCTCCCGTGACTTCACCAGGATCTCTGGACTTCCTCAGAATCCTCTCAGGAAGCATGCCCTGCTTCTAATAATTCTGTAGAAGTGTGTTCCTTTTTCAGTCTAGCTGAAAACATCTGACTCTTACGGAAATTCAGGGTGGCATTGGTTTTCAACAATGTCGATAGTAAAAACATTTATTTACTTAGGAAAAAAAAAGGCAAATGGTGGCCACAGTCTGGTCCATTTCTTTTTTTTTGTAAAAGGACTATTTAACAAAAAAATACATAACTAAACTAAACAATGCTATTTTTACTAGGCAAAATGCTATTTTCCTAAGGGATCCCTGATCCCCCATTTGAGAGGACTTTGGCTTATCCCTTATTGGAATTGTACAGGCAGTAAATTAACAATAAATAAAAATAGCCTGGGACTTATCTTCTTTTTCTGCAAAGATCACTTCAGTACAGTATCTACCAAACCTGGGATAGAAAGTGTCATGAGAAATAAAGCAGGAGAACATTATCTGCATTGACAGATCTTGTTGGTGGGAGCATTTCTCTCCCCAGTACTCATATTGCAAAACTTACTTGTTTGCACGTACAACCTCTACATTTTAAGAGTTGCTTTAGGCTGTAAAGAAAGAAAAATAAGTTAACAAGTCAAAGGTTGTAATGCTTCCGACCCTTTGTCTAGGCAGGTTGGTAAAGATGATGAGAGATGTGTAGATTTGATTTGTTTGGCACGTAAAATGGTCTTGAGCTGATAAGTGAAAGGAATCCTTTATGCAGTCTTGTCACTGTCAAAAATAACCAGTTGGGGCAGGGTGAGTGTCTTTTTTGACATTGCAAAAGAAAAAAAAGAGAAGAGATTGAAAATAGATTGCACTTATCTAATATCACTAATGAAACCACAGTGATGTCAGTTCTGATCAAGTTGTAATCGGAGTTGCTGATTGTGTGATAACAGGCTTCCTTTTTACGTGTTTTCTACATGTTTGCAGTGGAAAGGCCATAAATGATTAACTGTGGGTGAGTGGAAATAGTGAAGAAAAAATAACTTTGCCACAACAACAACAAATGAGAGAAGGCGAGGACTTCAGAGTGAATACAGAGGGGAGGAGGAGGAGGAGAAGAGAATTCTGAGTATTATTAAACATATGAAAGAAGACTCATTTACTTTATAAGAAGTAGATCACTCACACAGACACATTCACAACTTTGTGGTCATTGAAATTTGCGTAAGTGCTATTAATCAGCTCACCACGGATTATCATAGCTATTTCTTTGGAAATGACACTTGAATTTAAACCTACTGTTAAAAGGGAAAGCAGAAAAAACATGAATCAAACAATAAGAAAAACCACAATCTCTTATAGCAAGAGACTATATTTATAACTTAAATCCCTTTGGATCAGATTCTGCCACCTTTAGTCATACTGAGTAGAACCTTACTCAACAAAAAGTCCTTTCTGAAGCCACTGGGGTCAGGAGAGCAAGTATTGTTCTGTGATWATAAAAACAAAAAAAATCCTTCTTAAACAGGAGTATCTCACATTGTCAGGATTCTGTAAAAAGTTATTGCTCAATATCCTTTTTGCCAGGTCCAGAGTAAAGGATTATCCAGGGGCAGATTTACTAAGGGTGAACAAGCCGGCTGCAGCCCCTCCCATTTGCACCACCAGTACAGTTCATATACTGTGTGTCACCTGACTTGATTGCAGCTGCATTTCTGTGTAACTGCTCCCATTCACAACATGTCTGGATCGATTCTTATCATCATCCAGGGCCAGGGTCGGACACTTTTATGCTGATTAATAATGCTTATAAGAATCTGAACACCTGACTAGCTAAGGGTATGTCTACAGAGGAGTGAGCAGCCATATGTTAGTTACCTGAGCAGGCTCTGCGTGAGTTGATAGGATATTGTACAGAGATAAGTAATACAGTGCCCAGAAGTAGAGCTAATTGCCTGTTGCTGAATGCCACTCATAGGTTACTATGTAGTTTTTATTTTCAAAGCAAATTCATTTGGAGCTCTCTGCATGATACTACACTGAATGGCAGTGACCTGGATGAGACTACATCTGAATTCAGGTACAACTCACCATGAGAAAGAATGTTAGCAACTGACTGATAAAAAATATACATTTTTAATTGCATTGTTTAAATTGATGGGTTGAAAGGCAAAATATAGAACATTTAGCTTATTAACTTTCCTTTTGCTTGAAAAAAGTGTGTAGATGTTCCAAACTCTAACTCTGTAATAAGTATTTCAGAAAATAATGAAGGCCTGTTAAAGGTAACATCAAAAATATCTTTCTGTGTACCAGATTTCATGGTATTTAGACTCCTAGAATCTGTTGACCAGATGTTAGGCATCTGATACCTTTACAAACAGGGGCCAAATATCCACTGGCAGACCTTTGCTTCCAAATATTTTTCCCTAAAAGAATGGAATTAAAAGAATCAGGCTTACCTAGATGGTGCTTCCCAAATTACTGTTTCTGTTTTAAGTGTGTGGGTGGCATTCAGCTACCAGGGTGATCAAGGTGGCAGACAGGTAACAAATGATGAACATAGAATTAAATAAGCATTTTTAGAAAATATGCTCAAGTATAGCAAAAGAAAGTATAAGCAGAGAGTCTACTTATAAATAACTATAACTGCAGAATACAGTCAAAATAACTATTGACAAGGTAGTCAATAATCAACTCTATCAGTCTTTCTCCAGCTAGACCCCACTGCTGCTGGGAAGAAAGAGAAAATTGCCTCAGTAAACTATTTAATTAATATACACACTGAGCTGGCTGATGCTGTTCTCAGACCCTTTAAAAGAAAATAGTTGTTACTTTATGTATAAAAAATTATATAATTGCTCCCTCCTGCAGCACAGATGGCTTCTAGGAGTCAGCAGGGGTTCTGAAGGAAGCAGGTAGGAAGCGGTTGCTAGTAATCTATCATGCCCTTCTCTTTTTTTCTCCCCTTAATTTTTGTTTTATTCTTCCTCCTCCTCAGGGCAGGGGTGGGGGTTGGCACATGGACAGAGCGGCCAGAGTGTTACCAGCATTGTTTTATAACAGACAGGTAAATCATGATTAGTGTAGAAGTCTTCACAGACATATTCCTGGATATACTTTGGGCAGCTAAGATGAAGAAGTAGTATTTTTCCAGAAGCAGATGGAAGGGTAGCAGCTTTCTACCTTTTAAAATTATTGTGTGTTAGTTCTATAACTTTGTGCAAAATGCCTTACTTCTTTAATCGTAGAAGACATTCTGTCCAAGTCTGACTGATAATGACATTAGTTACCAGAATCAACTAAAGTATGTATTAGCTACATCATCAGTGGGCATGGATGTATTCAAGATAACAGTTGTTACAGTCAAGATCTATACCCACTTTCTCCAGCGCTCTTTGTAGTTTAATTCACTCCTGTTTATTGCATTTTTTTTGTCCTCTGAATACCGTCAGTTAGACAAGTTACCAAGATACAGGTGGCTTTTGTTCAGTGGGAATACATTTGTTCCTGTTACTGTTACCCACAGTTGAGTTGCAAAGAAGGAATGGGTACTGAAATGTCCACACTGCCTTTGCCTCTCTGCGGCTATTGAGCTAGCTGAGGTAGCTGAGGTGCCTGTAAGTCAATGAAATGAGGCAGTCGTAGTCATCTTCAGAAGGAAAAGGTTTTCACTGTAGGTCACAATTAAGAAGACTGTCTCTAAACCTTAGGTGTTTGAGAATATGTGTGTATGTGAATATACATATGGATAATTTTTTCTATGTTCATACATGGTTTTTGTATACTTTATGAGCATTATCTTACAGAATGTTGAATACCCAGAATGGAAAATTATGGATATTCTTTTTTACATTCTGAACAAGAATTGTAGGATAACTGAATTCTCTAAAACAGATAATTTCTGAAAAATGAACTGATGCCTCAGGCAAATATGAGACATAGCTGTGAAATCCTTTTAGATGTTATCTTCTAGAATTAAAGGCTAAAAAATGGGAAATGCTTTTTGTTGGCCAGTGTTTTGTAACTGTTTGTCATATCAAAAACTGTGATGGATGTTATAATAACAGCTTACTATCCAGGAATAACTTCTTCCCAAAGCAACTGAAACATAAACAAAAACAGAATTTCATTGATTGATTTTTTTATTTAAAGAATAATATTAAAGCTTAAATATAAGACAATTTAGAGAACTTGTACAATTAGATCCAAAAAAAAGATCCTCTCACATACATTTTCCCCCCCAAAAGAATGGATAGTGATATGTTAATTAAGAAATGGGTAGCAATATATTTTCCATTAAACATTCAAACGTGATAACAGAACTCTGAGGTCCCTTAAACTAGCTTGATGTGACAGTCATTATTAAATCTTTATAGATCTGTTATATGCATATTTAATATATACGAGAAATATACTAATTTCTGCTGATTTTAATGATGAGCACTTTTCAACCTAGTCCACACTATATCTTATACACTTAATTACTATCAATAATTATTATTATTTTTCTGTGTTTGAGTGATAGTGTTCAACAAACCCGTTAGGATGAGTGCGCCCCTGTGCTGTGCCCTGTACACAATGGAAAGATAGACAGCCCCTATCTCACTCATAGGATTCTTCATCTAAGGTCACCTTATCTCTGTTTTCTGTCTTTGTAGGGGACTTTGAGGTGTTATTAAGGAAAGGGCACTTATGTGAAAAAACTGTTGATTTCTCCTGTCTTGTGAATGAGATGATTTTAAGACCTGCTCTATCCAATTTCCAGGTGATAAAAGAAGCTTTGGAGGTGCACTTGTGTGATGAGGGACAAGTGGCAAACTAATGATTGGGGGCTGGAAACTGATATAAGCATTAAATGAATACAGAATCTGATCCCAGACTATGCTCAGGAGCACACAATTAATTAAATGAGAAATTCTGGATTATGGAGAAAAAAGAAACTCAGAATCTTCTCATGCTTCTCAGAATATGGACAAGCATGTGTTTGCTGCTCTAAAGTTGCCCGGAAGAGGGGAGGGTTATTGATGGGAAGTTGGAGAGCCTTGGAGACTTTGCTGCCACTGAGAGAAGCAGGTAGCCCATGCTACTGCTGTTCTTTCATGGGACTTTCCATACAGGAATATCTGATTTATCCTGGTCATAACTGGGTCTCTCATTTGATATGGCAGAACATTTTATTGAGATGTAATAGGCAACTGGTCAGAGAAAGGTGAAAAATTTCTTAAAAAGTACCATGATTTGGGAAAACCTGATTTCATTTTTAGACAGTTTTAATAACGATTTTTTAATTTTAGTGCTATTTTTGAGGAATAGCTAAGAAGTATACCAAAGGTTATTTTCAATTTATTTAACATTATTAATAATACAGCACAATATATCCACATATAAATATTCCAAAGTATAGAAAAATCAAGTTTTCAGTTTTAGGAATCTTGATTCTTTACTACCAAAAATTTGGTTGTCACTGATTCATATATTTAAGATGTTGTATTAAAATTTACAGCCCTAGTGTATCTTTGGCTAGCTTATTACTAGTGAACATACTCTTTACCTTTTGTAGGTATTTTAGTATATTCTGGCAGTAGCTAGTCTTTAAACGTAAGAAGGACATTCAGCTACAGCAGCCTTTCGAATATTTTGCAAATCTACATTCTTCTGCTTTTCTGCTAGTTAGTATTGTTAGCTTCTGTTTTATTTTTTATCACTTTCTTTTATTCCTTATTTGTTTTGTTTCTTATTAGCAACCATACTAAGAGTAAATTAATATAGAGACAATTTGAGGTGTTTAATGGGGGCAGGTMTTTCAGGACTGAAAAAACAATATTCTATTGTAAAAATCATTAACATTTTCAGAAAAGTTGTATTGGTAAAGCTTTTTGTTTATAATGTTTTTCTGTTTCAGTGTACTCTGTAAGCAAGAGATTTCTCTCTTCATTTAGATACCTCTTTGTAATCATAATGGAGATTTGTTCTTGGAGTATGTGCTTCATATTTTATTTATAGTGAGTCCTAATAACAGCAGAATAGTTCCCTCTGGGTTTCCATTTTTCTACCATTATGGCTGAGCCAGATATGTTAATCTGTACAAAATCAAGTGGTTTGCCTGGGTTTTACAGAGACTTTCCCATAATATTAAGTATTTAAATGGGACAAAGTTGTAATTTTCAGGCTATATGGGAAAGGTTTTAAGTAAGTGTTAGGTTAAGAAAGTTTGTTTTGATGAATTAATAATCCAAATGAAACTCTATTTTTAGATCTCTTATCAAGATGAAAAGGAGAACATTTTCTCCCTAGTTCTATAGCTCATCCCTTTCAGAGATGTCCTTTCCGTGATTCTTTTGTTCCATTCTCACTGGAAAGCATATTGGTTTATGAGCATCTTGAATTTGACAAAGCGTCTATTTTCACAAAAAGGTTTGTGTGTTTGCACTTTATTGTCATATCGACAGGGTTAAAATATACATTGGGATGTTGCAGTTTTATAGGATAAACATTCTGATCTTTTCGTCAGTTCTACTTTTACAGCAAGCTAATAAAATTATACCTCATAAAACATCTATGGTAGAGGCATATATTAATATCCCATTTTATTGCATTAGTCATATGGCAATTAAAAGACATGGCAAAGATCATCCAGTAAATAGTGGTGGAGTCAGCCTACTGTTGTCAAAACAACATTACTAGTGGTAATAATGGGATCAATTACAAACTTGTGTCTTAGCTCCTCCTTCTCTCAAGAGAAAAAGAACCTGAAATAACACAGCAGATTTCAACAGATTCTGAAATAAAACAGTGAGTAAAAATGATCACCAAAAATGTTGAAAAACGCTTTGACTGTCATTTAAAAACAATTCTGTTAAAAGGCTTTTACATATCTCACACGTTTTTGGAAGCTAATAGATGGGTTGTTTTCTGGAGATAAAAAACACAAAGAGCAAGAATCAAGAAGCTGGGCTGATTCTGAGTGTACTTTAGTTTCTAAATTTGTGGTGACTACAATGGCATCAGGAAGTTATTCCAGGTTCATACTGATTTAAGCTACCTGCATGCTACAGTGGGTAAAAATAAACAGGTCTGAAACTAAGGTGTGTCTTATACATCATTGCTACCCGGTGCTACCACTGTTCTTGCAGGAGAAATCAGGAGGAGGAGCAGCAGCTGCAGTACGTGTGGCTACTAGGGCATTGAGGTATGTCTTATATGGTGGTGCCTCTTACATACAGGGAAGTAAGTTGGATCGAAATTAAGCTTGAAGATTTTGCTATAAATAAGCTGATGGATTTACCTAAATGCCTGCTATTCTCTTAGAAGTGGTTAAAGGAATAAAATGAAATATTAGTCCTAAAATTACATTTAAAGCTGCTTTAGCAATACTAAATTTAAGAACCTTTCCTCTTTATGTCCATGGAGAATTGCTTGCAGCAATGGACATCACCCTCTATGTCACCTCAAGAGGTGGTCTTGTGTGGCAGGGGCACCCAGTTTGAAGGATACTCCATAGTGAATGCAGTAAGTTTGATCCTATGTATGGGCAGCCCTACTGTAAATGTTCTGTGTGGTAGCTTTATGTGCTTGCAGAGCATCTGTACGGTGTATGCTCAGTGAGGTAGGCCTGCACGGAAGCAGAGACTTTACCTGGGCCGGTCGGTTGTTTAGGAATCTCTCATCTCCTCCAAAGTATGCCAGCTTCCCCTGTCAGACAAAGGAGCCATAAGGAAAACTGGTAATCTCACGTTTCATTACAGTTTTATTCTACTGGTATTAGTGATGATTCCATGTGAATCAGCTTCTGACTCTCTTAGTGTGCAAACCATTACAATCTCAGCGTTCACCACTCCATGATCCTTCCTGCATGTAGGAGACAGTGCATTAATGCAATCACAGCTGAGTGGCAAGTGTTGCACATCAGATACCTACTGCAGTCTCAGTGGGCAACCTTGTGCCATGAATATTAAGAGCCACACCCTCCAACAGGGCAACTCCACAAACTCCAGTGAAGCTGTGTAGCTTATACTAGCTGAATCTAGCTCTTCATTTTTACAGAACTCTATACATTTGAAATACAGGCCATTCACCTAACATAAGGGGCAAATATTTGTGCCAAAACATTGCATTTAAATGCGTGTGCAGCCAGTAGGACATGATCCTTCTCAAAAATAAAACTTTGTTATTCCTGTCACTTTATGTTGATGACTCTTAAATAGCTTTTTTCCTCTTCTTAAACTGTCTGAAACTTATTGTTCTGCTTTACTTCTGTTTCAGTAATGTTTGTCCACCTCATGTGGTAAATCAGCTGCTTTGTCTGCTAGTGCCTCTGACTTGAAATTTTTATTCATTTTTTTATCTCTTCTTTGCTCCACATTATTTATTTTTTTATGCCTAGTGGATCCTGGCAGTTATAATTCTACTTTATTACTTAAGGAAGCTGGAATTTTTGAAGAATCCATAATTCTACAACAAAAATATCTGATCAAAAATTTACATTTTGATAAAAGTTTTTATTTTTGGACAGTAATAAGATGGGAAAAAAAGGGAAATAAAAGGAAAACGTTATTCTCTCTTTGTTAGAAATGTTAAGTAGGAAATTTCAGATGAAAGAAGATTTGAATGAAATAACTGTATGGAGGGTAATATACCCTGATCAGCAGCCAATATCTGGCTTGGGGCATTGCACCTGCAGTTGCAAACAATGCTGGTATTTTTGCTTGCAGCTACATCAGTATTTCGCCAGAGTTTATTTTCACCTTTAAGATTACTGACACTCTACTTATGCCTTTGAGGTCATTTGAACTTACTTTGCTATCCATTACCATGCTGAACAAATTCATGATGTTATCATGGCTAAGATGATTTTGTCATTTTGCTCTTACTAGGACCTAAACCCAGGGCTGCACTTACACTGTGCCTCTAGTCTCTAGTTACTTTCAAATGTATGGTCTGGGCATCAGAAGGGAATGTGGGTCTCCTTTTTGCAGTGTTAGAATCCAGTTTTTTATATCTTCCTCTTAACTGTAGCCTAAAGATCACTTCCTGATATGCCATTTGGCTTAAAGCAAAAACAGGAGGGAAAAAAAAAAAAAAAAGCCAAGAGACAAACTAGTGAAGAACTGGGTAAGAATAATCTTAATCAGCTAGCTGTATTTTAAATTACATCTTTGGAGATTCTCAGAGATTGTTTTTTCAAGAAAGGCGCTTTAGGTGTGACGGAAGAACACAGATTATTCTAAATGAAAAAAATACTTTTCATTTTATGTTAAAATTTAACCAAATAAACAGCCTAATACATATTTGTAAAATCTTGGTTTGTATTGGCCACTGCGTAGAAATTGTTTGCCATCTTTATGAAGTAGTTTGAACACTTTAATTAAATGTTATAATATGCTTACAATGCTATTATGTTGGTATTGTTTAGTAGTATTTAAAACTCACCTGGATGTTTCAAAATGGATGCTTTATTGTCCAAATCGTCCATTGTGAAACATTGTCTATGGAATGTCTTGTCACAGAACAATCTAAGCAGAGCATGGCTTACTATTTCCATAACATCTGTCTTTTCTACTATAGAACAGATTAACAATTATGTCTTAAAAAAAAAAAAAAAGCAGGAAACAAAAACATGCAGCTTAGACAGCAGTAGCTAGCTGTGCTACATGTATGTCAGAGGAAAAGGTCTCTCCCACAGTGCAGCTGGTAGGGTTCACACTTCCCCTTCTCTTTGTACAAGAGAATGCTATATTATTTCTATTACAAAATGATTGTCTGAGGGAAAAAAAAAAAGATAGCCAGCTCCCCCGCCCTCCTCTTTCCATGCATGCAAGGCTTTTCAATTGTGTTAAGCAGTATAGCAGAAGGATTTTTTAAATTAGTGTTTTGTTTTAGCAATGGTTGCTGATGTGTACATGTAATACAGTTTTAATCAAATCCCAAATGCTGAAGACCTTTCAGCAGTATCTTAGGCAGCACTGTGCAATGCTTATTCCACTTGAAGTGGCCACTAGGGAGGTACAATTAGCTGTTCCCATGGAGAAGTTTGTTATACTAATAAATAATAAGTAGTGTAGGTAGAGATGGAATCAATTAAAGATATTTTTGACCACCTAATGGTTTATGGGAATACTAAATAATTGACAACAAGTTTTTGACTATGTGTTCCATAAGCATGTTTTATTGTAACTGAAGTGTGAGCACAAAACAAGGAATGTCTCTGTGTTGACAGTCATAAAGGTTAACTTATACCACTTTCTTAAACATCACTGCTTATAATGTTTACTATTAAAGAGTAAGCTGTTACTTTTTAAAGGGTTAAAATGTAGACATAAGTACATATTTGCTCCATGCTGAAGCTGCCACAACAAAGCTCATTTTAATACAGTTTTCAAAACCCAAAAAGGCATTTGAAATGTTAGGAATGTGGAAAGTTTACTGCTACCTATATTTTCACATGTATTTGCTTGAATAACTCAGAAACCACTTTGTTATTTAAGACTGATTTGACAAACTTATTCAAACCATAGTTTAATCACTGTTATTTGTCTTAAATAAAAATATTGACAGAGACTCAAACCAAAACCAGCTCTAGCCATCCCTTAGGGGGGAAAAAAGGGGATTTGTTCAATAGTATTTGCTGAAGGCAAAATTCAGCAAATATAAAATCAGATTCACCAGCCCTTTAAGTCTGATTTGTTCCACTCCAACAGCCAGTTTTTGAGATTTCACTACCATCAGAGAATTCATGGATGACCTAGACTCTGTGTCATAATTGTTATACCACCTTCTTTCTCTTCTTAAGTGTAGAGGATTTAATGGAAAAGAGATTGTGGGCATGGATATTTAAAGTCATAAAGCAGATCAAACTGAAGGACTGAAGTTAAAAGAAAAATACACAGTACACAAAAATCACAGCTCCTAATACACTTCAGTACTCTTCAGAATCTATTGAAGGGACAAAATATTGTGGTGTTTGGCAATGATCTTTTTTTCAGTTAGGAAAATAATAATAGTATCTTAGAATATGATCACAGTAAAAGTGGATTGTCTGTTATTGTGATCTGTCAGATTATAAAGTCATGCAATGACTGATAGTGATTTCTTGATATGCTAGAAATTATTGTATAAAATCATGTTTTCAGTATTAATAGAAGAAATTATATCTATGTTCATCTTGTGAATTGAAGTATTTACTAATGAACATTATTTTTACACTTTGAAGGGACTTTACATTTTTTACCATTATAACAAAGTTCACATGAAGTAACAAAAGGAAACAACTTTGGCTCTTTTATTTATCCAATGTAAGATAAATACCATGCACATGCTCTTCCCCCAGAGAAAGCTAGGACAGTTTAGGCTACTCAAAGTTGCCATTAGTTTCAAAGAAAAACTGGTAAATCTTGAGGGGAAAAAAATTGTAGATTTCACAGATGCTAATGCTTGATTTTGTTTCCTTTTATGTGTTTTAATTGATTCTGAGCTGAGATGCATCAGGACTGACTTCTGTCAAAGATACACATTTTCTGTATCAAGTTTATATGAATACTCAGTGAGTAATATGTGTTTACTCTATTAACAACCTCATGACCACTTTCAAAGCTCCATTACAGGATGCATTACTGAATATCTTACCAGTATGTGATAATCCATAAACTTTTTTTTTTTTTTTTACTAATTTATAGAATCTTCAGTAATTTTGTATATAATGTGTTTGATTATAAAAGGCTAAAATTTCTTGGATCTTCTGTTCAAGGTAAATAGCATTTTACTGACCTGCACTTCTTAAACAAGCATAATTCTAATACTTTCTGTTTACATTAGTTTTCATTATTAAGTGGAAGGTGTTCTAAAGATTGAAATTAAAAAAAGGATACGTATCTAAGGACTAACCTGCATCAGCTTTCTTTTTTTTTTTTTTTTGCCTCCATAGTTGGTTACTATCTAAATTATCTTTATTTCTGGTCTATGACATTATTCAGTGTTAGATGCTGTCTGTAAGAATTTTCCTTTCTGATTATGTATCATGAAGACATAAAGCACCAAAAGCTGAGACAGTACTTTTTCATACTCCATAGTAAATCACTGAGTGTCTCAAAGAGACAATTATCGAGGTAGGATAGAGAATGAATTAATGTATGTTTTCCTTTATCATCAATATCATGAAAAGTTTTTTGTTTTTAAAACTGCAGAAGCCGCCAGACYTGTACTGATGTTCTGTATTAAATAATGTTCTCTGTAAGTTACTACCTGAATCTCTGGTGCTTTTAGGAGATAGGGGATACATAGAACCATTGGTCATCCAAAAAAATCTGTAGCTGTGTGTTACTGAAACACTGCATTTGGAGATCGGAAAGATGGATTATACGCTCAGGTACAAAAGAGTGGGGGGAAGAGTGTTCTGTAGTCTGCCTCATCCCTTCCAGCCTACCCCTTTCCAGCCTTGTCTTTTATTTTTCCGTTGGCTTCTTGTGGCTTCTAGTCTCGGTTTCTTTGTTCAGTGAATCTCAGTGTACTTCTTTCCTCTGCTCTTGCTTCTGTTTGTTTGTTTCTCCCTCTTCCATTCCCACTACCTTTCAACCTTATTTTATCCGTGTTTGCTAGCAGCCTTTTCACAATCCATTTCCCCATTCCTGGTGCATATTCAGACTGGACTATGCTAAGTGAGGAAGAAGTCCTTGAGAAAATAAACTATAAAGACCTGATAAGTCTCTGATGAACATATGTGCATAACTTTCAACTTGGCCAAAGTGAAGTGGATTTTGGTAAGAGTAGCAAAAAAAAAAAAAGTTTGAAACACAGGGCATCTGTTCTGTCCTAAATCATGGATGTGCTAGAATTCTCAATTAAAATGTTGCTAGAATGTTGCATGCCTATATAATTTCCTTTACTCTCTCTCTGAAACAGCTACAATAATTTAGCTGAAAACATTTCTTCTGTACATTCCTTCAGACTGGTATCTTGAGATGCCTGGAATGAAAAATATAAATCATAAAGGTTAAAGTCTGGTAAAGTTATATGAATCTGAAATCAAGGCCTTTTAATAATAAAGACTGTACAACTTCAGCAGGCCACTCTTTTGCCAGTGTGGTAATCAATAGTTACAACTACCTTAGTGTTCTAGTTCAGATCAGAAGGACATTTCTAAAATGAATCTCCTTGTTGCCCCACTTAACTTGCCTTAATTCACATTAAGTGGCTGCAGAGCATGCAGAGTGGGTTCCTTTTGGGTAAAACTTAAGTAAAAGATGCTCCCTACAAGTACATCTAATGCATTTCAACTGCTAATGGGTGTTTGGTGTATAGAATCAGACTAGAGCTATTCAAAAAAAAAAAAAAACTGAAATGAAAATAGTCTGAAATGAATACAGGGTGGACTTCAGGTCCTCAGCACCAACTGTTTGGCTGTGCAGCTTTGCTCCTGTTGTGCCATACAACTTGATATTCTTGACATAGCCAGTGGATTTTTAAACTGGCATAAAGCAATAGCAAATCAAGCATTAACCAGTGGACTTTAAAAATAGGGCTGACCAAAGGATAATGTTTTATTCCAGAAGAAAACTTGGTTTCTGAGAAATGGGAGGGAGGACAGAGGAATTGTGTGCATGAGCCTGTAGGAAGGTAGTCAAGACGTTGACCTGTGTTGTGAGTGACTTCAGCTTCCTCTGAATGTTCCTATTAGAACAAAAGAGATGGTTGTATGGAGTCATGAGAACTAAAGAGAGATGAGCTTTGAATGTTGCAAGATTCCTCAGAGATTCTGGAGGAAGGACCTACTGTGGACCCCAGAGCTTCTGGGTTTGTGGTGCCTACATTTTCAGATTCTTGGCAGTGAGTTACAGGAGGATTCTGCAAAGCTGTATTGCACTGAAACAGCATTAATTCCCATGTGGCTTTGTATTGGATATTAAACTGCCTGGTGGAAACATGATGCATAATATGTACTACTGGAAAATCGTCACCAGCCTGCTCCCACATTTTATTTCTTGATGAGAGCTCTATTAAGCCCGTTTTAGAAAAATATTACCTTTTCTATTTGACTTTTGATCCCTCTTCTGTTATACCATGAAATAAATTAATGCTACATAGAGAGGAGAGAATGAAAGTTTCTACCATAAAATGTACTTTAGCTCAGGGGAAACATGCTGATCTGTGTGCTTTACCATCTATAGCCCTAGCCTCAGCCCTGCTGGTCTTGTTACTTCTTACCAGTGTGATCTATTTAGTGATGAACGCTTTGAGTTCTGGTTTTCTAAAGCTGAACAGAGCCTCTATGAATAGAGCACTCCAGAATTCTGGCCCAGCCACCTTGAAAAACCTGTGTGGTTCCTGATCCTGCAGGTTTCTAGCTGTCTTCTGACTGCTGTCCAGCCACCTGCTCCTGACTGAGCCATTTTGCTCCAACCATAAGAAGAGCAGTCACAGCAGCTTCATTACACAACATTAAACTGTGCTTTTATTTCTCTTCACTTCAGTCTTGGTTATTTGCTCTTACTTCGTATCCTATACCAGAAGATGGTCTTCTCTCCAGAATTTAGCATATAAGTTAACTCAGAGTTTGCATATGACAACTGTAATAGGAAGTGGAATAATAAAGGATCCAAGTGTCTAGAATAATAGACACACCAGTTAGTTACAACTTTTTTATGAATGAATGTGCCAGTCTGTGGTTATTTTCACTCATTTAAGAGAATGACTAGTCTATGTGTTTCACTAGAGCCAAGAATCAGAAACAATGCCAATGCTCTTTGACACAACCAATAAAACACTGTGCTGAGTGTCTGAAAAGCTTAGGGTTCAGAGCTTGTTGAATAATTTCAAGATTCTTCTTGGTACCCAGTGGAAAATCTGTTTTTTCACTATGCTTTTTAAAGACTGTCTTTGTTAATACATATTTTAAACTCTTTCTTATTTTCAGTGAATGTTAAAATTACTGAATTTATGGCCTGGAGTATTTGTGGAAAAAGTATTTTTGAAGTAATGTTAAGGAATATTGGGAGAAGTAGAATTTTGAAGTGGTAAGGGTGGGTTTTCTCACATCAAATGTAGTTCCAGATATTCATTTGGGATATGCAAATAAAACTATGTGATAGTGTCCAACTGAGGAAAAAAACAAGTGCTTAAATTTATAAAACTTTCACTGAATAACGTGAGCAAGTGAGAGTCTAAGAAATGTAACTGCATTATTATGGAACTCATCTTGACTAACAGAATTACAAAAACCTGTCATTTAAAAAAATTAATAAAAATAAAAAGATAAATTAGTTAAGCATTTGTCTAGTTCATTGTTATACAAAAGTATCTACAAAATCATGCTTAATCATGGCACAGTCCAAGTAATTAGAATATTAACCAATTCAGAAAACATGTATGATTGAAAAAATCCCAAAACATAGATTTGGATTTGGATTGAGCTAACCTGTTCAATTTATTAAGAGTAAACTCACAATTAGGAGAACTTTAAGAATAATTGGACCTCGAGCTGTATCTTATCTTCCAAGCGGTATACTGTGTCTCCATCTGCTGGTCAGCAGTATAACCCTGTGCCTTCCAGGAACAGGGGAGTATAAACCAAACCGCAGAAGGCATTGTTCTGTCCTTTGTCAGCAATGGGTAATGCATTTGAAAAATCCAATTCCCAATACTAAAAGGGCTTTAAAAATGAAAGTAACCGAAGGTACATAATCAAGAGTTAAAACATAAATAAATCCTTTTATTCTGTGCTCTTAAAGTCTGGTTGATTAGTATCCCACTTTAACAATGGATTCGATTTATACCATTGGAAAAAGATGACTAAAGTCACTGATTGCATTCACACTTGGGGAAAATTGAAACTTTTTTTAGATTTCAGTAAAATCATTTAGAAGAGAGAACTTTCTGTGATGAGATGACTGACTAGGTGGATGAAAAGACAGCAGTGGATGTTGTTTATCTTGACTGTAGTAAGGCTTTTGACACTGTCTCCCATAACATCCTCATAGACAAGCTGATGAAGTATTGGCTAGATAAGTGGTCAGTAAAGGTGGATTGAAAACTAGCTGAACTGGTGGGCTCTCAGGGTTGTGATCAGCAATGTGAAGTCCAGCTGGAGACCAGTCCTAGTGATGTCCCTCAGGGGTCAATAATGGGACCAGTACTGTTTAACATCTCTTTAATGACCTGGATGATGGGACAGAGCACAACTGCAAAAAGTTTGCAGATGATGCAAAACTGAGAGGAGTGACTGATAACCAGATGGTTTCGCTACTCTTTAAAAGGACCTCAACAGCCTGGAGAAATAGGCAGAGAGAAATCTCATGAAATTCAACAAAGGAAAGTGCCAAATCCTGCTCGTGAGGAGGAAAAACCCCATGCACTAGTACAGGCTGGGCACCAACCAGCTCAAGAGGATCTTTGCAGAGAAGGACCTGGGGATCCTGAAGGACAACAAGTTGAACATGGGCCAGAAATGCTCCCTCGTGCTGAAGGAGGCCAACAGTATCCTGGACTACCTTAGGAACAGTGTTGCCAGCAGGTCAAAGGAGGTGATCTTTCCCTTCTATTCAGCCCTGGTGAGACCACATCTGGAGTGCTGTGCGATTCTGCGGTCCCCAGGACAAGAAAGGTGTGGACATACTGAAGCAGATGCAGCATAAAGCCACAAAGATGATTAGGGTCTTGGAGCATCTGACACACAAGGAGAGGCTGAGAGATCTGGGTTTGTTTAGCCTGGAGAAGAGAAGGCTGAGAGGAGATCTTATCGATGTGTATAAATACCTGACGGGAGGGTGTCAAGAGGATGGAGCCAGACTCTTCTCAGTGGTGCCCAGTGACAGGATGAGAAGTAATGGGCACAAACTGAAACACAGGGAATTCCACTTGAACACAAGAAGACACTTCTTTAGTGTGAGGGTGCTTGAACACTGGAACAGACTGCTCAGAGAGACTGTRGAATAGTCATCCTTGGAGATATTCAAAACCTTACTGGACATGGTCCTGGGCAAAGAGCTGTAGCTAAACCTGCTTGAGTAGGGGGATTGGATCAGATGATCTCCAGAGGTCCCTTCCAACAACAACTCTTTTGTGATTCTGTGTGATTTTGTGTTCAAAAAGTACAAGTGATAATCAACAATTCAGAAAGACTAACCTAACCAAGGTTTTATCTAGTATGGGTTAATTTTATTAAAGTGATTTCTGTATATTAGGGTAAYATTAGGTAGAGCTATTAATAAAGCAAGGTTTGTAAACATGTCTTCACCATAGCATAGGCTTGTTCCAATACACAAMTGGGAGTCTTTCTCCTGAAACAGAGTAGTGTTTGGATTGGTTTGGTTCGTCAAAAGCATAAATTATTATGTTTATATATGTTTAATTAAAATTCCTCAGTCAATAGGACTGCCTCTGGTATCAGAGAGAATCCCTTCCTCTTACTCTTTTGCATTGACACTGAAAAACTGGAATGCTCAAGATGCTTGTCAGAGAAGAAAATAGAAGTTCAAAATCCTCCTCCACGTCCCTGAATCTGAATGGGAATTTAGACCCAGGTCTTCTATATCTTGGACAAATTTCAGAACCACTCTATAACCATTATAGAGTTAACCTGGTTTAATGAGTATTTCTTTCTACAAACTAACAGAACAGCTTCTTAGAGGAGATTTTGTCTGTGCAGTTAATTATTTAGGCTACTTTTTGGAGATAAGGCAGACCAATGTGCTAGTCTTTGTTTCACATAAGACAGCTGAAGCTTCCATGTGGGCCCCTTTCATCACAGTTGTCAGTCATAACTAGGCTTTATGTGGCTAGTAGCCACTTTCTAGTGGCTGTTGTTTGTATGAAAGGATTTCAGAGCAATTATCTTCTATCTTTTTTTGCCTTCTCTGGAATGCAAAATCCAAATCAACAGAATTTTCCACAAAATGAAATTCTGATTGTCACTACTCTGTATCAGAAGATTTCACTCCTTCGTGAGGTTCCTCTTATATAACAGCTGAGAAAGAATATACAAAGTTTTGAATATAATTAATAAATATTTTTGGATGTATGAAAATATTAACTGCAAGTGATGATGATTAGGGGACTGGAGCATCTCTCTTATGAGGAAAGGCTGAGAGAGCTGGGCCTATTTAGCTTGGAGAAGAGAAGGCTGAGGGGAGATCTTATCAACGTGTACAAGTATCTGAAGGGAGGGTGTCGAGAGGATGGGACCAGACTCTTTTCAGTGGTGCCSAGCRACAGGACRCRAGGCAACGGSCACAAACTGAAACACAGACRCTTCCATCTGAACATGAGGAAATACTTTTTCACTGTGAGGGTGACAGAGCACTGGAACAGGTTGCCCAGAGAGGTTGTGGAGTCTCCTTCTCTGGAGATATTCAAAACGTGCCTGGATGCAATCCTGTGCAATGTGCTCTAGGTGACCCTGCTTGAGCAGGGGGGTTGGACTAGATGATCTCCAGAGGTCCCTTCCAACCTCAGCGACTCTGTGATTCTGTGATTCTGTAATATTAAAGATTAAAGGCCTGGTACATCTTATGCTCTAGTGAAAGGGAAAAACTATTCCTACTTTTACTGAGATTAAAACCTACAGCAAAAAAATGAATGCTGATTTTTCATTAAGGTTTTTGGTTTGCCTTTGTGCCAGGGACTTGGTGTCAGAAGGAACTTTTGGATGAAACACTCAGCTGGCATAAGCAATGTAGTTACATATTGTTTTGCATCTATTGCAATAAAAAAACTTAGTGCAATAAAGAGCTGTTATAAGATATAGTATGAATCTAAAGCTGTCATGAAAGTTTACTGGAAATTTTTCAGTGCAAAGCTTGGCTGAAGTAATAATGAACTCAAATGTCCCACTTACAGCTGTTGCAGTTTTAAGAAAAGCTACTGTTAATATTTCATAGCAACGAAATTACGATATGAAGCAGATGCATCTAAGTACAGTGACACTGATAACACTGTTTTTAACTCTATCAATCACAGTTGTGTAAAACTAGCAAAATTCCATTTTTGCTTATTAAAAGAGTAGGATATACCTAAAGTGAAATTAACAGTAGTTTGACTAAATTATATGTTACAACTTCATTCTTTATATTAAATATGTAATTGAGATGCTTTATATACTGTTTATCACTGCAGTGAAAATGTAGTCAGAATGAACTTCTCTAGGCTGTTAAACTGCTTCTTATTAGCATTGAAACTGTATTTGCAGCACATTATCTTAGGCTATTTTTTTTGTATACAGAAATTGCCATCAAAGCATAGTTAATCTGAACTGAATTAGATTATAATTGGAGTCCTTATGAAAGGGGGCTTAAAATTATTCTGTATTGTCGTAGAGTAACAATACATTATTAGGATATTAAAAGTGGTTGGCAGCAGTATTATAAGAGTAGATTTCCTATCATCACTTTGTGCAAAGTTAACTCTGTTCATTTTTTTGTTTGCACATCTTTCTAACATCTCCTGTTATAATAGACTGTAGAAATGTCAGTGCATTAAAGGTTTTTCAGCTTTAAAAAATGCGTCACAGATTAAGATATAGCTAAAAAGTCTATCCAAAGCCTTTTGAAGTCAATTGAAAGACTGTGACTTCAATGAGCTTTGGATGGGGCCCATAATGTGCTTGCTGCAAAGTAACAGCTGTGCAGGCCTTTGTTTGCAGGGGAATCGTAAGTCTTACATTTGATGGTTGAGATACAGTGAAATGCAGAAAAGAAGAAAGATGGAGGCAAAATAATACATAGCATTTAAAAATGGAAATTAATGCTGTTTGTCTTAATTAGGAGATGCATCATAAGCCTTTGGCTTTCATTATTCAGCTGAAAACATTTAAACAAAAAGCATCTGAAGAGGTCAGGGTGTTTCTGTGAAGTTTTGTCAGAAGGGCATATGAGTACCTTCTTGCAACTGAAAGGGAGCAACATTTTCACAGCTGTTTGATATACAAATGAAGAAGAATGGCAGATATAGTTGATTTTTTTCTCTAGTATGTACACTTTGGGGGTGTTTTTTCCATATAGTTTACAGCAGAAGAAAGTACCAGTGACTCAGAACTCAGTTTCTCAGGGGATGAAATGCAAGTACTTTTTCATATCATATATGATTATGTGTTTGGTTACCTTTAGAAATAGTTAACATTGCAAACATTGGTATAACACAGTCAATTCTATGCATAGTGAATAGAAATAAATGTGAGAAATCAACATTGTGAGATAAAATCGATTTGAATAGCTAAATAGATCTGCTCACTGATGAAATCTTGTGTGCTACATATACATATATATATGTACACACTTTTAAAAATATAACTGTGTTAAGGTCAACTGCCTCCTGACTGTCATTTGCTGTATTGTTTCCTTAGTTAGACTTTTTAATAAGAGAACAACACTACATTTATTTTAACATTTGTGTTGTAATAACTGCCTCCACTATTTCTGGCTTGCTGTATACAAGATGCTGCTGAGGAGGCAGTGGCAGTGGAAAACTCAGCTGTTCAGCTGTTGTTTGGGCTGTACATTTCAACTGAATGGAATTAAGAAAGAAAGGTAGCTCATAAGTCACTGGGACCACTTCTCTGCTGTCAGAGGGAACACATCATATAATCCCTTCATAGAAGAATTGAGATCTGTCCAATATATTTTTGCCTTCGCTGCTCTTATTGAAGGGATGTTCCAGAATCTCGCTGCTGTAACCCTGGGAAACATCTCTTAATTTCCAGAAGAATTTTACTCCTGGTCAATACATGCCAATTTATTCTTCTGAAAACACTATCTTAAACTTAAATTCTCATTCTTTAGTGTTTAGCACTGCTGTATTTACTTATGGTAATATATACCCTCAGTTAGCCTTTGTTTTGTTAGGCTAAACAAAATAATCCTTTTTAGCATCCTCACATATTTCTTATTCTATAGCTGTTTTCTATAGCTTTTGTAGTTTGAGTTCCTCTTCTTTATCTTGGTGGATATAGTTGTACATGGTACTTGAGATCTTAACAGTGTATAACTGCTTCTCTGTGTCTGCTGAAAATACCTTATTGTAATACCTCAGTTTTGCATTTGCCTTTTCATGGCATTTCACTGGCTGTATCTAAACTGCATGACATTTGTGCACAGCAGCATGCCACAGGGTCCTGGCCGCCTTGTAATTCTGACTGGGTACCCAGCCAGAGCACAGTTTAGATGTAGCTGGTGACACTAATCTTAGTAACACATCTTGGGCTGAAGGCAACTGTAATTACCCCATTATAAACCTCTGCAGAAATTGCATTTTCAAATAAATTCTTCTGGTCTGTATGGCTGTAAAGAAAAACCTTCAAACAGTAACTAGATATAAACCCATATAAGGCCAAATGTGCTGCAGACATGAATGTAGAAGAACTGTGAATGTTCTGTCCTCTTTTCATTTGTGTTAACTGTGAAGGCTGTCTCTGGAGCAACGTTTAAATGTCTTGATGGGCGTATGTAAAATACATTCATAACTGTCTAGTCAAATCCTAAAAAAAATGAAATTAGGAAAGACTTGGCTTTCACAGAGTCTCAGAGGCTTTGTCCACTGAATCTTTAGGAAAACAAAACAAAATGTTGCTACTATTACTGGTTTCACTGATCAAATTTTTGGAAGGCCTTGTACAAATATGGGGTAGTGGCTTCAAGCCTGTTTATGATGATGTTATTTAAACCTCTTGAAGAACTATTGGTTCTTGTCTCGGCTGAGCTGAGTTATGGAAAATACTTGCATCTCTTTGCTTTTCTGTATATTCTCAATGTCTTGTGGTGTATTAGTATTCAATCAGGAAAATGATCCCAAGGGGATATATAAAAAGAAATATATTTTTCTCAGGAACACAGAAGTAGTTTGTCTGGATACCTCAACAATACAAATTTAAGATAGATAATACTGTGCAGAGCATGCTATCATTAAATACACTTTGACACATCGAGGATTTTTGGCTAATGTCTCAATTAAAGGACGGCATTATTTCTTCATTCATTACTTGAGCTGGAGAGGGAATATTAACTTTCTCTGCAACTGCTAAGGTGCTTCCTTAGATTTGGGAAACAAATCATTTACTACAACTTGCATTTCTCCTCTTGTGAGCTGATTGATTCTATTCCTTTGTGATTGCAGCTGCAGAGGGGCAGTTATAGTGCTCAATATCTTCTTCATGAGATATTTAAAAAGATTATTCTTACAACAAAGTCTTCCTTTTTTCTTTTCCTCTCTCAACCTTGGATGGTTAAAGATGTCAAAGACAGAAATAATTTAAGTTTTATTTATTTCATGTTACAAATATTCTTACTGTAAGTAGGTGCTGTAATAATGTACTTCTAAGCTTTTTTCTCTATTATTGATGCTAGYGTAACTCGTGGATAACTTCTCTGCAGCTAAGACTTGAAATAAAGAGCTTCTTAGAGCATCGAATCAGGGAAAAAAGATATTGGAAATTCCATTGTGAATATTGTGCTTGCAAAACAGTCTTGGCTCCCTGTAATTTAATAACTGTACCAGGCAGTTTCTTTAATCTTAATGTTTAAATGTCTCTGAAGAAAACTTTGTTTTGTTTTATTTTTTTCATTTGCACTTGAAGTCATTGTCTTTGTTTTCCTGTTAAATGTGCAATAGCGAATTAATGTGTTTTGGATCAGGCACATCTACATCTATTTGGCCTTGCATTATTAATTAATAGAATTTATTTATTTATTTTTAACACTCCATACAAGGAAAAAAAATGCTATTTCCTATGAGGCATACTCTCTGAGTGGGTTAATGTTTTCATTGCTTATGTTCAGTGGAGAGGCAGATACATACGTAAGCATCAAATTATCTAAGTTCAGTGGGACTTTGGGACATAAATAAATATTAAGGCCCAAGTCCACAAAGAAATTTAGAAAATGGTGTCTTGGAGCAGAATTCAGTGTTCCTTTCTACAGTGAATGGAGTTTTAGTTAGCCCAGAAGTGGGATTCACAATAGCCTGTGTATCATAGTGGAGTCAGCTAAGCCAATGTTCAAGAAATGGTCAGGGAACAAGTGTTTCTGGAAAGACATTATACTTTGAGAAACCTCTGCATGCACCACTGTGGTATGTAGCTATGTAAGTTTATGGTTTGCAGCATTCTCTCGTGGAGTTTGATGTCAATGATGTCCTCTTCAATTTCAGTGTGGCTCTGTGTCTTTTCAGACGGTGGTATTTGCCGCTCCTGTTTTGTATGTAGTATAAAGACTAGAACATTTGCCTGAGAATTGGGAAACATTGGTTCTAGGTGTAGCTGAAGAAACTACAGATTGCTTCTCTGTATTACCGCTAAAATAACATTTAATATACACAGCAATTTCAGTCCTTGACCTCCCAAGGATACAACTGTCACTGGCTTCCAGAGGCCACCTGTAAAGCTCAGGTCAAAGCATGACCCAGTATCAGATTTTTGGGAACTTAGGAGAGGAAAGATAGACACAACACTTAAAGGAACAATGGGCATATACATTATCTAATTAGAAAACTATCCACACATTGTTGAACATTATTACACAGACAATTTCTGTAGTAACTGAGACTGTTGCAGTTCCCCAAATGTTTAAAACAAGGAATGGCCATTTCTTGGAAAATTTGAAAGTTTTTCCCTTGATTTTTCAGAAAAGAGACAATTTTGATTCCTGTTCCTTTTAATACTTGACTGTTAATAGCTGCGTTTCTGAGTTTTGAAAATTGTCCATTGCCATTCTACTATCAGAAAAATACCCTTTTGCCTGCTGGTTTCAAAACAATTCATAGGAAAACTACTGGCTGCGCAGATTTTCAGGGTTAATTGCATTTGTGCCTCAGTCTTACAGTTCATAGTTGAGGAAACCAAACAGAAATGATGTGTTTCAATAGACATGTCAACCCAATGTTTGGCTTGAAAGTATCCTGATACAAAATATCTCATTAGACCAACAGGCTGCTTCCTAAAACAGTTTCTGCTTTGCCTTCCTGAATATTAGAAAACATATTTGAATCCTGCAGGCAGATCAGAAAGTTAGGCAGTGTTTTATCAAAATAACTGAGTGAAGTCGAGTGAAAATGTAAGCGTATTGCCTTGGTACATTTTATAGAAAACAAGGATACACAGAAATTTTGCTATCTTGTCTTCTGAAGTTGAAAATGAGTGCAGAAAGAAATGTTAAATACATACCTGGATTGCAACAATACAGAAAAAATTTACAAATGTTGTTCTGAATTATACATGTTAATAGGTCTGATGATTTTTTTGATGATCCCTAGATACAGAAGCAGGCTGTGTTTTCATAACTGCTGAGATCAGACTGCTGGAACATTTGAGTGACTATATACTAATTATCCCTCTAGTGTCCTACTTGTTCTTGAGCTGGTGATGCCGCTCTTTTTTTCTTCTTTGCACCTCACTTTTCTGTCATTGAGGAAGTGTTAGTTGAAGTGATAATAGAGGGACAAATTTATTTTGCTTTTATTGCCTACTATGTAAACAAGTTTTTTAGAGCAATACAAATTTAATAAAAACATTTTAAAATGGTTTCAGTTAGGATTAATATTTGCATTTTTTCACCAATCACAAATAAAAATAGTTTTCATAAGTATTGTTTTTATTATGACAAAAGTTTCAACAAACAAAATTAGGATGGATGCCCCAAAATTATGTTAAGTAACCTAGAATTAAATAGAGAATTCTGATTTTTTCTAAGGATTTCTTTGTTTTTTGTCGAATTGTAACACAGAAATAGTTTGTGGACCCTGTTTAACGTGTCTAATGCCTAGGGCTGAGCTATGAGATGTAGCACAGAAAAAAAATGGTGGCTTTTGATCAGTCTGACTTAATTTATGGCAGGCAGTCTGCACAGCACAAAAGTTACATCACAACCAAGATTCCCTACATCATCTTGTGCCTCATTTTATTCAACTTTGGTTCCATTTCCAGTCTATGTAAGGTTATGCCTGATTGAACACAGTTCCAGGAAAACACTGCACTATATCTGTATTAGGTGAATAGGGCTAATAATTACTCAGGGATAGAATTCTTTTTAGTATCTTCTGCTAAGCTTCCAAACTGCTCAATAATTCCAGCTATACATTCTTGTTAGTTAATTGATTCATCAGTCACACTAGAGTTGCTATCACTTATATGTAAGATTCTGTTCAGCTAAGCTTTGGAGTTCATTTGTGAAAGTATACATGAAGTCAGGTGGAAAATGTGAGATATTTAACATGAAAAATTGAGATCAAAAAATATTTTAAAAACAGGTTTCCAGAATTTTTCATTTTTTTCCTTGAGAAACCATATAATTTTGAGATGATGAGAAGATTGGTTGGTGATGAAGATTATTGCTCTAAAGTAAAGTCCAGGATTTTAATGGAAAATATTCCACCAGGTTCTCAAATAAGGGGATTCTTTCTGAACACATAGCTGAATGTGCAATTACTAATTTAAGGGAAAACCCCAGTTTTTTTCTTCACATATTAAAGTCATGAATTGAAAAGATATCCCAAACTTTCATTTAAATGGTATCTTGCAATGAGTTTTGATAGTAATGCTGCTGTTCACATAGCCCCTGTTTATCCTTTTCTGCGAACACTGAAGCTAGGATTGGCTTTCTTTACAGGATGCAAATCACAGTTTAACACAGCTTTAAAATAGTTCAATTTACCCAAAATCATAGCAATTACTTTTAAGCCTTTACATGGTTTGAAATTTGAAAGTGAACAAAGGTCATGAATTGAACAACACTATAGTACCAAATGCAGGCTGATAGAGATCCCATAGATCACTGAAGACAGACTGAATAATGGTTCTTAAGTGGTGGGCCTCAACTTTAATGAATCATAGACCAGTCATTTTTTAACCAGAAAGAGTGTGAGACTTACAGAGATGCTACTGTGCAATATTTAGCTCTGGGCTAACTGTCTTCAGCCACCTTGTAGAATTCAGTTTAGTCTGAGAATATCCTCTTGTTACCCCAGAAAGGGCAGAAAGTCTAACAAGGGCATCTCAAGCAGAGAAGTTCTTAGGATATCCCTTCTTACATTGAAATAATATTTGTGATGAAATCTGCAATCTCCTTTACTTCTGGAAGATGATCCTCTGACTTTTTATCTACAATGAACACTAGCTTCCTATAGCAGGAAGCTAAACATTTCTGCAAGTTATTCACAGTCATGTGTATAGGATTTACACATATAAACGTCTCTTATACTGAGAGCAAAAAAAAAATCTTTTAAAGTCAGTTTTGATTCCTTTGTCAGCTTTGATTCCATTCTGGTGTCAGTTTTCACCATCCTAAACATCTATCAAAACAACCAAACAAATGTACATTATTTTAATGGGGTAATACAGGCTAGGTAGTTAGTGGCAGAGGAGAACTCTTGCAGTGAGAAAACCATTCCTGCAATGCCTAGTTTTCTCTCCTCTGTTTTCTTTATCAGGTTTATCCTCACCTACAATCTGAGTAAGTCTTCTAGCTTATGGGACAGATGAAATGTGGAATATTGAACACAGAAATTACTGTTAAGGATGCAAAACTTTGGTACTTTCTTGGAAAGAATYGAAATCAATTCTGAGGGGCAAAAAATTGGCTCTTTCTCCGTACACTTTGTAGGGCACTTTTTTTTTTCTTGTGTTAGTTGTAGTACTAACTACTTGAATCAATGGATTGCTAATTAGAAACTGACTTTGGAAGGCTGCAGCATGCTTTTCAGTGATTCATGTGTTTGCATTGATTTTTGCATAAAAGCAAAATCTAGCTGTACCATTTAGCACTTAGAAATTGGTCCTCAATGAAGTATTTGGAGCTTAATAGGCTTGGTAATACTTGGAAGCTCATTATTGTGTTTTTATCATTATTTCTTGGATTAAACTATATATATATACACACATATGTATATATACATAATACACACACTCACATATGGAGTTGTATTAAGCCAAAGACAAGGTAGGCAGCAGCTTATGGCAGCAGACTGTATGCTTCATCTATGCCAAAGATGAGGCCTGGCTTTCTAGGCTGAACAGCAGGTCTTTGTTTCCTGCTTCACACAGCCATCTTCCTCTGCTGCTGTTGATAATGCTGAGGGAACAAATGGGATGTAAACTAGGGACCAGCTTCTCAGAGAAATGGGAGTCGCTTTTCCTTCTCTTTTCTCTTCAAGGAGCCATGGGAGCAAAAACATCTCTGCACCCATCCTTTTCAATGTTCTGCTTCTCCTTATCCCAACAGAAGCAGGCCCTGCCTCTGTGGGAGGAAAGAACAATGCAGGCCTTTGTATAAGGGGATGAGAGTAGAGGAAGACAGGATGAAAAGCAATGGGTCCTGTGCTTCAGTGAAGTGAGGAAGAAGGAGGGTTATCTAGGAAAAAGAGCAAGCTTTCAGAAACATGGAAAGAAAGGAGGAGAGCTGTCTTTGCCCTGACCCACATCCCCCTTAAAGCTTCACATAGATTCTCCAGCCTTTCTCACCTTCCCAGTCACTTTGCATCTAGAATATAACTGACCTTCACCGATCTCTCGGTTGCTAGCTCCAGTGTTACTCCAGAAACAACATTCTGTCTCCCCACAACCCATCTGTTTTGTCTGCTGAAGCCTCTACTGAAGCCTCTACTGAATCTCTTTAGCCTCTATCTCCCATCTGGTGTGGCCCATATTGCTGCTTCCACAAAACTGATTCTGCCTACACTGAGAAGCCTTCCTCTGAGCTGGCATATACAATATGGATTGATTGTGTCATATGACCTATATATATATGTGTGTGTGTGTGTGTGTGTGTGTGTGTGTCTATAGAGAGATTTATTGTCTAGATATGCAGCCAGCAATTCATTCAGGGTGCTCATGAACATTCTTAACTTTTTGTACATGAATGCTTAAAATACAAATTCAGGCACCTGCTAAAATTCCTTTCAAAATTAGGAAATTAATATGGAGATGGCTAGTTACAGGATCTATATCTAAGATTCAGCTTCATTCACAAATCTGTGGACATATTTAGCAGTGTTGATGATAGACCGTTGCTTCCCAATCCATGTCATGAGCAATGAAAGCAAATTTTTGCACTAAACTGTCGTGGCCAGACTGACTACTTTATCATACCTTTATCTATCAAGTCAGGACATTACTGGAAATTTTAGTTTTTCACTCCATTTTTTTCTCTGCTTTAAATTTTGCACTRTGATGATCTACAATATTTCTTCATGGAAAGGAGTGTTTTTTAATTAAAAAATGTCCCAATGGACCTGAACTCTTTGAAAAGGATAGCAGTCAGATTCCCCTTTTATCAAATCTTTGAAACAAAATGCTGAAATTGTAGTGAATCCTGATTTAGTTTTCAGCATTAAAAATTATTTATTTCTGTTCCTGGTGACTAGTATAGAACTTTCACTAACCCAGAACACTATCAATTAACCACAGACAGCCAACTTTAAGATCTACTTGAGCAGACAGGTGGAATTGGACTAATTATCATACAGGGTTACACAGAAGGAAAAAAGACCTGAGGTCTCTCTAGGAGAATTACATGTCTGTGATGGCCCCCTCCCTTTGCCGCAATTATCTCCAAATCACACCTGCCAAACTGTAGGGAAGCATTCCCATGGTTTGTGGCTGAGAATACAGTCAGGTAAACTGTTGTTTTAGTTGGATTAAAAAAACATACCTCTACTCCTTTCAAAGAATGCTACACTAACTATTTTTGCAGTAAAAGAGACACTTTCAGAAAAAATCACATTAGAAAATTAGTCTTCTTTGAATTAAGAAGGTTTAGGGAAAGGTACTAAAAAAAGATTTCAGCCTCAGAATGATTCATATCAGTGTGGCTAAACTTGAAATGCCTTTCCGCTTGGATTTGAGGATGTAGTTCCTCTGTACAAGGTGGAGACTTAAGGTCCTTTGTGATGCCTGAAGAGCCTGCTCAGCTTCTAAGCCAGAAGTGTTAATAAAAGAATGAAATTTCAAGGCCTAACTCTTTGGCGAGATAGCTGAGTTATATATCAGAAGTAGAACAGCATCTCTTTTACTGGGGATTCTCAGTTGTGAACCTTAAGACTAGACCCTAAGTCATCCTTTCCCTGGAGGTCATGAGAGAGCAGCGCTTTTCTTCTACTCAGAAGTTTGGCATTCTCACCTGAAATGTGGAAAAGATGATTGGCTCAAATTTGGTTGTAGAATTCAGGAGAAAGATCTCCATCCTCCTTGCTAAGTACCCTTATCACTGTTTTATAGATGTATTCTTGCTCACAATGGCTATGTCTGTTTGGATATGCTTTTAAGTGATGGAGCCTGAACTGTGGAATCAAGCATCCAAATTTTTGTGACTAATGAGTTCTGGAGTTAAGAATCCACTTGTTGGACATTCTCTACACCCASAGTAAATTGCTGACTAGTCTTCATGATGGTGTTTTAGAAAATGGAAAAAAATCAAATGTGTATAAAGTATTTGAAAATAATGAAGTTTTAGAAAACATAGTTTGCAAGATCATACAGAAAATATTTTTTCCTGAAAGAAAACTGTGGAAAACTGTGTTAATTTCAATTGCTGTCATTCACTGTGTTTGTCTGCCTTGGTAGATGCGAAGATGGTTAGAGGGTAGAGGGTGTTATATGGAAGTTATTGAACTCCATACTGGGGAGAAACAAAATGACAGCAGCTGTTTGACTGACTGACTTTCACATAATGATGCCATATCCAAGGTTTGAGTCTTAGCTACAGAGTCTAGATGGTACCAAGGCTTTGGTCTTGAGCACCGGCTCAGTGTGCCTAAAGATCTAGAGCTGAACCACTGGTTACGAGTTTTGAGAATTATGTTTGTGTACACAAGATGATCTAAGGCATATTTGGAGCCTGAGAACTGACATGTAGACATAGCTACTGTTTAATTATTCCAAAGACAAATTATAAGAAGGAGGGTGAAAGACAGGAAAGATTAAAGTAAAGAACATTGGACTTTGAATTGCTCTTGAAGAAAATAGACAGATTTAATCTAAGTTATTTTTAGTAAATTATCAAGACACATTTTTATTGTAACATAATTAACTTCAATATATTAATTTATTTTACAGTGGTGTTATACATACTGTACTGTTCATACAGTATTAACCTAAATATAAACATTTGTGTTAATTGAATCCATGGTGCTAGCAAATTTTAAAACCAGTCTTACATTAGATGTGATCTAATCATCTCTGTTATATTGACTGATATCTAAAAATGAAATTGATTCTACCATTAAGTTGTTCCAGTGATTCACATCAGAAATGCACAAAAGAAGCAAGATGATGTTATTGGAAAAAAATCCTTTCTTCAGTTTTCCTGTTTTCAGAGTAGTTCAAATAGAAAAAAACTTATTAGTTAGAGTAGGGCAGGGGCTGGTCCTCTGCTTTTATCATTTGTGAATTCCTGCATTGTTATCTGACCTTATGTCTAACAGGATTCCAGTTTTCAATCACTAGTCCTGTTTTAATCAGCAGTGTAGATGTCCTTAGTGTGCCTGTCTCTGGGTCCTCTAGTGTTTGAGGTGGAAGTTGAAAATAGAAAAGGGATGACAAAGGCAAAGAATGTCCATATGGGATCAGCCACTGGGTCAGTACCCAGGCTTCAAAATAGCAGCCTTTTCCCTTACATAGATTTAAGGACATACTTGCAGAACATGTCCCTTAGCATAGCCACTTCCTACTACTCTTAAGGACTAGGTTGTACATACAAAAAAATACCTGGTCAGCAACTACCTTACTGTGAGTCCAGCACCACTGAGCGCTCTGAGCCCATCGAGGGGTGACAGACTTGTTGCATGTTCTCTCCGTGAAAGAGGGAAACCAGTTTCTACCTGTCCTTCAGCGATGAAGCTCACAACTTCTGATGTGTCTTTGGCCTCCAGCTGCCTGACAGTCTTCAGATCATTACTAAGAACAACACACACAGTACAAGATATCTCCATGTCTGAACATTTCAGTTGGAAATCCGCAGAGATGAGAACAAACATCAGTTTGAGTCTATATTAATAGCCTACAGATTAGGAGCTTAAATGTTTGCCTCAGCAAAAGAGCTATAGTTTCTCTGGCACAGGGACACCTATACACAGTCACAGTCTGGCCATTATTTGGCTCTTCTGGGAAGTGAAGCTCACAACATAAGTGCAAGCACCCAGCTTTGCTTCTGGTGAATGGGCCAGAACCATCTGCAATTTACTCTGTGTCTCTGGGAAGGGTCCTCATCCCAACACACCTGAGCAGTGGCTCAGAGGAGTTAAGGAACAGATAGGCATGGAGGTTGGCCAAGCAGTTGCTGAAATCCATAGTGTTAACTTTTTGGCAGTTCACCAATTTTTTTTCCTTTATTTTTCTGCCCAGCTTTCAAGTCATGTTGTTTCTGCAAGGACAAGTGGAAATTAAGAGTTTGGAGAGTCTGTCTAATTGTGCCTCTTAGATATAAGGCTTAGGGATATGTTTACAGTGCAGACTTTAGTGTAATGGAAAGATATCTGATTTTGCTTTACATGGGTTAGTTCAGGTACTCACAGACTTGCTGGAGGAGATAACATCTCTGTGCAAACCATTATATTGGAAAAGAAAACTGAAAAAGAAATGGCAATGACTCCTGCAAATTTTTATGTTTACTGGATTGCTTTGAGCTGTCAGCCAAGGTTTGGGCCAATTCTTCATTTATCTTTTCCAACTTTATTCCTCATTCATCACATCACAGACAGTCACAGACAGTTTTTACAAAAAGATCAAATGATTCTCTTTTTCCAGATAGTGTTGTCATAGCTGCTTCTGCAGCCAAAGGGCTGAACTAACTCTGTTGTAACTTTTCTTTAAGGGGGAGAATATAATGGTAGAACTAAAAAACAGGGGCAAACATGCTATTCAAATGCCCTCACCTCTGTTCTCCCTAACACTCATAAAAATCCACATTTTTCTCTTGAATCTATGCTTCATGCCCTTATCTGTCATCTCTGGTCCCCTAAGTTTTCAAAATAGTCCCCCTTCTTGCTCAAAAATAGCATGTACACTTATTCCTTCCAGTGTATAAACTCTTCTGGTGAAGCATGTCAGAATAACCCATAGCTGTATTGCTTTTTTGTGTGGATACAATCTACTTGATATATACCCTCTGAAATGTATGTCTGTAGACTTATGGGAAAATTAATAAAATAGATATTAAAACTGACAGCTTTGAAATGATATGCTACCCTTAGCATATGGACCACCTCATGTGAACACTTTGCAGGATTTGTATCAGGATTATGGACAGTAACTCAATGGGGGATAACTTCTGAACTATATTCCTAAATCTCATTTGACAGATTTTGGATGCTGTGTAATTCTTACAGTATTATAATGTCATGCCAGTGATGCTATAGTCATCATTAGGATAGTCCTTTTATTCTTAGTGCTAATTTTGTCTTATAATTCCTTTTGTAATGAAATTTCATATGCTTTTTCAGAACAGACAAATGAGCTTCCTTAAAAAAATTAAATATTTCATTCTCCACCAAGACAGGTCTTGAAGATCCAGTTTCCTCAGAAAGAAGCAGGTATATGTGGAGAAAAAAAAATCTCTTTTCTGATAGGAGCTTTTATTTATGTTTGCTTTCACTTACTCTGTAAAGTGTACCCAGGGTGTTTAGGAGTAATGACAGTTCAGGCTTGTACTCTTAGCTAGATACAGCTTAGAACTAACTTTGCAGGGTATAAGCTATGGTTTATACTGTTTGAAATACTCTGTTCAAGAGTGTGCATCCCTGTGATTATTAAAATGTTCTAGAAACATGGTATTGCTTTCTTGGATTCAGATTGTTGCTTTCAAAGACTAATAATACCTGTTTACAATCTATATGCTTTTATGATCAGAAAAGAGCATTGATTCTTCACTCCAGATGCAATTTTATTGTTAGTAAATATAAATATAGTTAGAAAATATATGGCCGATTTCAATAAATGTGAATTTCTTTATATTGATGAAATTGCAGCCATTGTGCTTTGTTAAAGTCCAAACTGATCTTGAAGATCAAGCAGAAGGATTGGGTGATCATGAGGGAGAAGCAAAAGCAACCTTCTTTGGGTCACATGAAGTAGCTGAAGAACCAGTTCACGGAAACTACATCCAAACTGTATCTTCCAAGAAGAAACTGGGAGGTTTTGCACAGCAGTGAATACCCTAGCTCCATGTGTGTTCTCACTTTCTATTCAGAGCCATTAGCATAAGGAGATCCAGTGAATTTTGGCTGCCTACAATATGGTCTATGCTAGTCCTATAGGAATTCCTTTTGATCATGTGTGTGTACGGTGTATGTTATCTTCTAGCCTTGTTTGTTTTAGTGTGGAAGGATATTTGAACAAATGTGAAATGTGCATTTTCAAATATATGTCACATACCAGTAGTGAATGTGGCATATAGAGGGTTAAGGGAATGATGAGGCAAAAAACTGCAGTGCCAGCAGAATCTCCCAAAGGGTAAACAAAACTCTTAACTGTTGCAAACAATAAATTGTCAATACCTTGTAGAAGCAGTGGATAATGAAAAGTTATAATGCCTGTAGTTAGTACCCTCTTTAAAAGAATTTACACAGGATATGAAATTAAATTCTGTGCACAGTTCTCTTAATTTGTCCTTAATTAAACAATACTCTATAAATGGTGCATTCAGTGACCAAATGTTCAGAGACAGCAAAATGGTGGGTCCCAAGCCATTAGGAATGAAATAAAGTCAGTCCCCTGAGAGCCTGCTAGAATCTGGTCTATCTAAGTGACAACTGATGGTTTAGGAAAGATAATTAACTTTGCAATTACAAACCTCAGCTTTCAGCAATGCTATTTCTTTCAGTATTCTCTTCTAAATGTTCTACTATTTTTATAAAGTGTGATGAAATTCTTTTAAAAATGCTGCAGTCATATTTCGTACATGAATTTAATGGGAGTATTTTATTTTTAATATTTCAGATCAATAAATATTTGTGCAGTTATTTTATAAGTTGCAAAAGATAAATATTCAATTTTTTATTACAGTCAAGATTTTATTCTTTATTTTAAAGATAAAAGGGACATGCTGCATTGAACATATATGATTTTTTTTCCTTTGATAGTAAATCCTGGACCTAGTAAACCTAAATTATGTTTGTTCTTTAGCCCTGTGGGTTGAAATTCTCTGTTTATCTTCAGTATAGAAAACACCAGTTCTATCCTGCTAATGTGACTTAGCATTGATCAAGAATACCTGCATCAAAGGGGAATTGGTAGTTGAATCCATATGTCTATATCCCCGGTTATCTTTACCATAATGTCTCCTAGGATGTAAATTAGTGTATTTTCATGCTGGCATTCATGTCATGAAATCGTAAAATACTGCAATATGCTCATACATGCGTGAGCATCAGAGTTGAGACATGATATAATTAAGGGACTATGAAAAAAGCTTAGCTTAGAGGGTATAGTGTTATGCTTGCTTGTAGCACTTGGTTGAGACTCTAGATGTCTGTGTGCTGAATAGAGTTCCAGGTATGGACACAGGTAAGCAAGCAGAAAAAAATGAGAACCTAAACTTCATGAAAAATCTGTTTGTGACCCTGTTTGCTGTCATTCATCATCATAAACTGTATAGCACTAGATCTGGCATTAGGAAATCCCAGTTCTAAGAGGGCAGAGCAAGCTAATTTAATGTGTTACAAAGGGTCAGATCCGTACGTTGATTTAGTAGCTGAAAGTAAAATTTAGACCTTGCCCTAATTGTACCAACCTCCTTGACATCAGCCACAGACTGATGCTGATGCCTGATGCCAGATTCTGCTATAGGCAGTGTAGGTCCTGGGACCATGTTTGCTGGGATGAAGTCTGCTGCTATAATCAACTTCTTGTTTTGCCTGTGCTTAGGGCAAGGTAGTCTGTGCTGGTGTTTCACCATGCTAAATGATAAGGGCATTTTTCTTACACCCTTTGCCTGTCTTTGAACTGGAAATTTTTTTGAAACTTTCTAGCCACACATGTGTACAACCAAAGACATAACAGACTCAGACCTCAGCCACAGACTCCAGATGCTCTGTATGAAGAAATCATTTTAAATACTGTACTTCTCACTGGCAACCATACGTTTCTGTGAATTGTGCTATATATCTCCAATTACAGTGGTCACCTCTGTAAAATTTTACATTTGCCATTTATATGTAATTAACATTAACAAAGTAGGGAGAATACTGTGGTAATAGTTCAATATTTAATTACAGTGCTTGTAAGTGGCAATTTTAAAGATTTTAATGACCAACACTGTATACTAACATGTAAATTTGTAAATTGTCAGGGGGAGGGATGTTATTACTCATAACTCATATTCTGTTTCCCTAAGTAATCTTCCTTCGTGAACATGCTTTAAAATATTCATCTGTCTTGTATGTCATTTTGTCCAACTTTGCCACTTGTGAAGTGATGCACACATATGCTTCATCACAGATAATAATTCCATCATATCAAAGGGCTTAGGGTTTTAAGGTAGGCTGAAAATTCATACGAAAGGAATCGTTGCCTTCAAAATGCCAGGCGTTGCTTTTACTSATGTACCTCTAGATCCCTGGGTTGATTTTTTGTGTGTAGTACATCTCTGTCTGCACTGTAATATGACAAAGTTCTCTAGAGTTTAGTGAAGACTTTAAAATTCTTACTGATCACGTCACATGCACTGTGATGCTGCTTCCCTGTCCTTCAAAGTTGATGTGTCTGGGGGCAATACACTGAAGTAGAGAGAGACAAGGCTATCATAATACATGAGTCAGTATAGACCCTTTATTTGAAAGTACCAGAAAGTTTGCATTTTTTCTGTATTCATTCATATAAATTGCATATAATTACGGCCAATAGCTGTGAATTATTTTATGTTTAGAAGCAACTTCAGAGGAAATGGCATGGTTTAAATTCATCCCAGGTTAATACAAAATGCAAAAGTAATAGACATATGGGTAAATACAGCTTATGTATCTGGATTCCTATAAATATAAAGAGGGAAATAGAGGCTATTTTTTTAAGGAATCAACTTTTGTTCTTATCCATTCTTTTTGTACACAGACTTTCCTGTGTGCTCTAGTATTTTTAATTCTAGATCTTAGTTTGGACTGATGCTCCATATGGATTAAAAAAAAAGATACTAAGAGATGGATTCATGTTTTCAAAATCATCAAGTGATTTGAAAGAAAAGTGTTTCACAGTGTTAAATTCCAACAATTTGGTTTGGCTGTTATTGTGGAACCCTGGTATCCAACACTGAATTTCTTTGGAGAGGAAAACTTTATCTCCACCCTCTTTTATGATGTGTGATCCAAAATGCCAATCACTGAGAATGGAATACAATTATATTCACTAATATGTCTAAAATAGAAACTCTTGCTGTCAATATATACTCATTAGTACTGAGCTGCAAATGAATTCTGGAACTGTGCTCTTATTAATTAGGTGGCAGACTAGAAAACTTCCTTGCTTCTGTTTAGCCAGATGGAGGGACAGTGGGTGTAATGACCTATGTCAGGCCTTTCCCAGGGGATTTCTTTGGTGTTTCTTAGTGTCAGTATAGGTCTCTCTCCCATTTGCCATTTAAAATAAGCAGCCCCAAACTTACACAAGTGTGCACTCAAATTGCATTCAGACAAAGACATGGTAATTTTGTTTAGTTTTTAAATTAATTATGCATAACATTCATAAAATTCCAGAGGGACTTGGGTACACAGATGCAAGGCGGAATAGATTTTTTAGGAAAAGGTAAGTCAGTCTGCTTTTTTCCTGTTATGCTTTCCTACATAGCCTGCCACATAGTCCATCAGCATGCCAGGGTTTGGTTTTAAAACTCATTCATTTCCTTGTCTTTTACTGTTTTTAGCCCTATCAGTCAATTAAAATTCTAAGCGGCTTCGCTGACTCAAAAGTGGGCTTGTGTCTGGGGGGAGGGGAAGAGCAGGGAAGGCTGGTGATCAGCCTACATGAAAAGTCCCTAATTCTTTTATTGACCCTAAACAGCCATCAAGGTACTTAAATGTGTATCTTAGTTAAAGTGTATGAGTAATTCCATTGATTGGAATTACTCATGGGCTTAAAGTTTTGCATGAGTTAAGTATTATCCTGCATTGTAGCCTACCTAAGGACATGTCTGAAACAGTCAGAAGATATGTCGTTTTTTGTTAAGATTTTCGGTAGATACTTCAGCTTTGTCAGCATAAAAGTGATTCTTTGGAAGYTGGTTAATTCATTTCAAATGAGTAAGAAACAGAAAAGGAAAAAAAAAAACCTTTGAAAGATTATATAACTGCAAGTTGTGGTTTCTCACTAGAGCATTTCTGTATGTGAAAAGAGGTTTTAAAGTCTATGGCACTTGAATTATTGGAAGAAGACATTTTCTAGTGACCTTACAGATGACTTAATTTTCCACAAATAACTTTGTTCCATGTGAGCTAACAACTGTGTTGATTCCTCCAAATGAAAGCTAATACCAGAAGTATCAGGTGAGCACCCTGATTTCCCACTGTGTTTTCCTTTGGCTCCCACTGTGCTAGTTACTGCATAGACAAAAAATGACAAGTGTTATTATTTATGGTGGATCTGAAGAATTTCCATCTAAATGCACAAGAATGTGCAGTTTTTGCTCTCTATGAGAGGAAAATTCTTAGCCAAAAAAAAAAAAGAAAAAAATTTCAGATAATAGAAAGGCTTAAGTTTTTTTTTGAACAAACAAAATAATAAATATTGAATAAATTATTTCTAGTAGAGCATTCACTTGGCTTTAATTTTGTGGAATTTTCTCAGAGAAAATTGTGACAATGTTTAGCTCTCTGTGAGTCTAAAATCACACATAGAAGTCATATGGTAGCTATATGGTGAGACAGGACTGAAAAGCTTGCCATTGTGTAGTGACGTGTTTACAAATCCTCATATCCAGTGTTCTCAACTTGCCAATAAGAAGATGTTTGATTTGTTCTTGCTTTCCTGTGAGTGCTTGTAATCTTCCCTCCACCCTGTCCCTTTCAGGAGATTGAAATAGATTGGTCCAATGAGTCAGCCTTCTCCTCTCCCCCTCCCTTCCCTTAGAAATAGGGGATGAAAGGCCATGTAATTGAAATCCCTTGCAGGCCTGGGAACTATATGCCTGGAAGAAGGCAGGACCTCAGTATCTGAGTTTGGAATAGATGGACAGAACCTATGATTGAAACAATTATAAAGGTCATATCATATGCTACAGCATATCTGATCTTTGCATTACGATGGCAATGGAAGTAATTGCCCACATGTGACTGTTTGCAATTATAACACTGCTAATGTCCAATTTTTGACTTTGTATGCTAATGATAAAACCATCAAAAAAAAAAGAATTTTGTTTCAGAAGTGTGTGGTAGTGTCTCTAAGTGCAAAAAAGGAATGGATGAGGAGAAATCAAGATGCTATTTTTACATAATTCCTTTTCAGAAGACAGTTGTACTTCAAGCATTTTTACAGGCATGGCTTAATGAGTGCCTGCCTGGGGCCAACCATAGCAACTTTGAAGCCATCTGAAAGCCGAGGGGAGAGAGACTGSGTACTAGTCATTGGACACTTTCAGAATAATGTAAAAGAGCATGACTCCCATGAGATCCATTTTTCAGATCCCTACATAGTAGGTCACTTTTTCAAGCTGACCCTTCTATCAGACAAAAACACTGAACATACAAGAGCTGTCACCTATCATGTCTGCCCGTCACGTTCAAAGCAGGATAAAACACATTTAATTCTCTCTTTTTATTTTAGGCTTTTTACTCTYCTGTTATTCTTTTACTTCTTTTTTAAGAAATACACAAAAATACACCCTGGTGAACAGTTATGTGTCAGCAAATGTCAGGCTTGTAGTCTTCTCTTCATAAGTTCTGCGTCTTACCTTTTTTTGTCTTCTTTAATGAAGAAGTGCTAATGAACCAATGAAAATACATGCAAGTTCTTATTTAACATTTAATGATTTTTCAGTATTTTTAAATGCTCATCAGTACAAGACTTCTATGAGGGCTTTAAGTCCTTAACAGTGTCTGAAGGACCACTTTATCAGAATCTAAATAAATACATTAATATATTCTGCTGTGTGAAGTAGGTTCAAAATAATATGTACACAGTAGATAATGGAAACATGTTGACATTCTTAAGGTTATAAACATATTTGAAGTTATCCTAATTGTAAAATTGAAGACTGTGAAGTACAATGTCCCTGAAAATCCTAGAACAGCATCTTTCTCATTTTACTAATTGCTGCAGCACTTGAGATCTCAGTATGATGTTTTTTTCCTCTGCACAAATGAACAAGTGGAGGCCACAGAACCTCTTTAAAAAGGCAGATGTGATAAATAATTAATTTATAAAAAAATTTGTATGGGGACTAGAATATGGATACTATGACTATCCAGGTGAGTTTTTGGTGGGTTGAACTAGGGGGTGCAACTTTTTTTTTAGTGCCAGCAAGCACTTGGGTAAAATCCTTATTTCTTCTTGACATAGTGTATGCCACTGTGGATCCCAGCACAGATGCAGGCACTTCTGTGTGCTGTGCTTGATACTGTGGAATAGCTTTGGCTGTTAAGGCTGTGTTCATCTTGTGCTTCTTTGTGCTCTTATGCAAGGGTGAGCCTCAGTTCTCTTCAGAAATCCTAAGTGGTCCTTTTTAAACCTTTCTGATGAAGAACATTCACCTTCACCATTCACATTCAAAATACCCTGCTTTCTCTCTATTTTCTGTTCATTTTCTCCCAGAAAAGGGGCAAGAAACAATCTACAACTCCTACAGCAAAGCAAGGAACTTTACCCACCACTGTATGATAATAATAGAATATCAGGTGTCAGTTCCTGCCTGTACAGCAACAAATAAACAAATAGGAGCAGGCATAGCATAACACTCTGCATAGGATGGAGCCACACTGCAATTAGGAGCTCTGTATGCAACTCCTTTTTTTTAGAAATCAGAAGTGCAGGGTTGTTCAGATCAAACTATAGCTGCTGAACACTTTGATCAGATACTTTTGGACCCCATGGGATGGCTGTGATAAAAACGAGTTCAAATAAAGTACTTAGAGTATCACTGGAGGAAACAGTCAAAATGGCAAAGAGTGTAGCATCTGAACTGATTTCAGCACAGACCCCTCTGGTGTTTGTCAAGTTCTCTACCTATTGACATCAGCTACTTCAAGAACGATAATTGCATTAACAGCCCAAATGCTGGTTTCTCTACTGCCTATTTTGCCACTTCCAGCAGAAAAAAAGGTAAGATTATTCCACCTTGCGTGCTTATAGCAAGTTATAACTCTCTATGAGTACACAAGGCTGAAGAGAAGATGGAGGGAAAGGCATTAGAAATCATTCCCTCAAAGAAAAAAATTCTGAACTGAGCCAAACAAGGTCCTTACTACCAATTCTCATGAGGCCAAGCAAAGACCAAACATATTCTGTGTCACCTGAAGAGATATTTGGTCAGTACCAAAACCTGGAATAGGACTACCACAAGCTCCATATAACTCCTCAATGACTTCTCCAAGCACTGATCCCTTTCTTCTGTCAAACAATGACCCCAAAGAAGGTGCCCTGTAATCCCCATTTAAACTTCAACTCTACTGTATAGCATTTAGAAGCTTAGGGATACCAGGATTCATAGCCAGCTATGCAGTAAGGAGCCTTGAAGGATTACTAGGTCTCTAAAGTAGCTCATTATTTCATTCTGCAAGGTAGAAAGTACTTTAATTTTACTTTTGCTCTCACTTAAATTTCAGAATTTCTATTACAGAATGAGTTGGTGAAAGGGTCTCACAATTTGAGTACAAAAAGTTCTTCTCTTAAATCCTAAAAGACCCCTTTAATGATGAAGGTATCAAATACTGGCCAAGCACAAGACAAGTGCAGGTGATCTTATACTCATGCCTTGTCCTCACCTATGAGATATCTACGACTTTGATATTTCTAAGAAATAATGCTATCATAGTCAATAAATGTTTTTGTATGTCCACATACCATAGTAGAAAAACAGAGCAGAAACAGACAGATTTAATTGTGCATTGTCTTCTGATTCATTGATTATATTATTGGAAACATGGAACAACTGAAAAAAGTGGTCATTTTACATACTCATGCTGCATGTCTCATTAATGAACTGGATATAACAGGCACTCTGCAAAAGGTAGTAAAAAGAGCAAGAGGAGGAAAGGACAAAATATTGCGATGCTGGAAACTTAGTCTTAATTCATGTACTTTGGTGTAATTCAACTAATGCAACAGAATTATTCCAAATTAACATCAAGTGAGGGTTGAAGTAGATTTCTTAGTATCATAGGTTTAGGAAAATTGTAGAAAAAATTAAACCCTTCCAAATGACTAAACTCAGGATATTTTTTTCTAATGCAAAATTCCAAAGAAACTCCATTAAATTTTGCAGTAGAAATTTAAAAAATCAGGAGGCAAAATCCACATTTCTCTAACAAAAAATTCTGCTTTCTGCAAAGTGTGTGTTCAGGTGAAAATAAACTGATGGAAATTTTGGTTAGCTGTATATTTTTGTATATGCAATTTTTTGGTAAAATGAACAAATTCCCCAATAATTAATTAAAATAAACATTTACATTAAAATGAACATTTGCAATAAATTTATCATCTTGTATCAGCAGGCACAGAAGTGAAATCTAGATCTATCTGTTTCAAATTGTGTTATCTATCGAGCACAATTAAAATTCTACCACTAGCTGGACATGATTCAGCCTATTGTGATTGCAATAGATAAGAGACTGGAAAGCTTTAATTACAGCTGCCAGAGGGCTACCCAAAAAAGTGATGATGTATGATAATAAAGACACCACTATTTGAACAGAGATCACTTAAAACTACATAGTAGTGAGTATATTTGACAATCTGATTGGCTCACTGAGGCAACTTTTTGGAATAGTAGGCAAGAGAAAGAAATGTTCAGCTTTAGGAACCCCTAGTCAGGTTACAAGGTTTATCATATACAGGTAACACTGAAAGAACACGTACTGGAGGAGCTAAGGACAGGCACTTTGAAGTTTTTGTTTGTTTGTTTTTTAAAGAAAATTTAGTGCAATTAGTTACCACAGTACTGTATGCGTGAAGAAACAATACTAGTAAAAGTTCTGTGAAATCTGAGAGTATTTCCTAGCCTTCGTTCTTTGAAAGAAGTTACTTTTCTAGCATAGTAATTTGTGTGGAATATGGGGAAAAAGCACAAATTGCAGGAGTGAAGAATTTTGAGGAGGAACCTGACTGGAATATTGTCTGTAGTGGCCTCTGTAAATAATTATTGTGCTAAAAACTACTTGAATTTTTAAAGCATGTATAAATGTGAAACCAAATGCTCCACTGAGGAGATGAGGAGATCCATGGATGCGGACTCCAAAGCCTGGGATCTGTTCCCAGTTTTTCTGTTGGCCTGAATTCTTACCTTAGGCAATATCACTATCCTTTTATCCACTCTTTGTCTTTTTACCCTGTTTAGACTGTAAGTACTTCAGGCATCTAGACTAGCTCGTACTATGTCTTCTTAAAGTGCCAAACATAATGGAGCTACRATTTTTGTTCAGACCTCCAGATTCTACTCTGCTACAACTAAGTAACATTGTTTGGTATGTTAAAATAAGATCATAATTAACATAATGCTTTATGTTTAAAGTCCCTTTCATCTGAGGATCTCAAAGTGCTTTACAAACATAAAATTAAGCCTCACAAAATCTCTCTATGACAGGTACAGATTAAACAGGAATCACTTTATCCATAACAGAAATGTTCTCATCTTTATGAAGGATGGTGGCAGCAGTTCAACACCATAAAGAAAAACTAACAACAGCATAGAACCGAAATGCAGTAATACTGTGTGTATCCAAACCATGCATGTCAGTGAGTTTGATAGGCAGGAGCCAAGGATGCAACAAAAATTCCTATGAAAATGCTTGGAAAACATTCACTGTCTGTGAAAGCAGCAGTCCTTTGAGTGATGTTTTACATAAAGATGGTAACTCCTGTGTTATATTGCTCACTGTGCTGTGCTGTGTTATTGGTTCACTGCTTAGGTCAATTAAGCTGGGATTCGTGTCTTAATTTAGGAATCTTGGTCTGTAAGGCTTTGGTGATTTGTCTTGTATTTTCTCTCTCTGCCTTTATTTCTGCCAATCATGTGACGTCTATACTAATAAGCTGTAGCTTCATCCAGGTGACTGAAAGTTCTAAAGTATCTGTCTTGCATCGCCATTACACTCATCCCTGGGATTTTAAACATCTAACATGGGCCCAAGCTTCCATGCAGTGCAGCGTCTGTTTCCCAGCTGTCTAAATTCTACCATGAGGTTTTATTTTTAGCTTTGTCTGATTAACCCACTGTGACAAGATGGAACTGAATCTGCTGAAGCGTTAGTGAAATACAATGATCTGTGCAGAAGTGCAGCCCCAAATACATGTGTGCCAGCTTAGTGTTAGTGAACAATGTGAGTAAAGAAAGACAGAAGATAACAACAGCAGGATTTTTCACAGGATCTTTGGAGTACATTAGTGTCAGGCAGCTGGTAGCATAGTTTAGAAAGGAACTGATGGTAGATAGCAGGGGGATTTGGTGAGAACCTTATGACTAAGAGAGGGACAAGGCTAGCGGGGTAGGTGAGGAACGAACAAAGATCTGAATTCAACTGAGGTATGTTTTAGTGCGGAGGGGGAAGGACAGCCAGTGATGGAGGTATGAGGAGGCAGGCATGGGCATGTGCAAGCTAGAGACAGAACCTGGAAACAAGTCAACATGTTTGTGTTGATGCATTCCCATCCCACTTGCAGTTTGGAGGATCTGAATGAGTGGAGCTGGGTGGAAGCACTAACTTGTCTCTCTGTGATCTATCTTTTTAAGCCTCACAGCTGAGGCCTGCGTTGAACACTCCAGGCTGGACATCAATACTATGAAAAACTTCTGCAACCTCTTCTGGGACATACTTGCTTCTCAGCATATTGTCAACATACAGTTTCCCTTTAGCTGCATAGAAACATTGCCACAGTCAACCTTGCCACAGTTTCAGCACATGGCCAGAGTATTACCTGGCCAACTGGTAAGTTGACAGGCTCCAGGATCTTGGGAAAGTTGTAAGCACCTTCTACATCAAGATCTTCATTAGTTTTCCAGCATACCTGAGGGCCCCAAACCCATGTTCTTTTTACTGTTGAGCCAGTATTACCAGAATGCAAGATACGGTGAAAAAAATGTATTCCAAATTCTGAATGCCACCTTTGTGACAGTAGTGTGCATATCTGGGCATTTGACCTGTGACAGGATGGTAAGAGTTAGCTATGACAGTTCTCTTTCTTTCAGAAATATGCCAGATTCCACTGCTCAGTTTGAGATGAGAATGTCTGGTCCCAGTCTATTCACAGAATACAGTTCAGTATGGATAACTCCTGGTAGCTGGTGGCTTCTCACTCAGTAAGCATGTTCAGTAAAGCTATCCCTTGCTAAATTAACTTCTTTCCTATCTGTCCCTCAGCATCAAGGACAAGTGGCTCTTCTGGCCTGCTTGCTCCTGTTCCTATGCACTTAGGAGTCTAATAAAAAAGCTTTTGTCCTGTTTTTCCTCTTCCTTCTCTCTTTCTTTCTTCACAGGAATCATGTCTCTTTCCCTGTGCTTTACTCCATACTGCTGGTGAGCAACTCATAGTTAAACCCCATGCTGTTCCTGCTTCATAACAGAGCAGACCTGTGGTATCTTTAAAGTCGAAGTGTTGTTGTCTCCACCAGTTCTGCTCTGCTATAACACCAATGTATGGTGAAATGAGGAGGGCAGCTGTAACTGATGAAGAAAGGCCTGCAGGAGGGTATTGAAGATGAGGTGAAAGATTGGGCCCAGATCTATAGATTGGAGGCACAACTTAGCAGTGGCATACCTGGAAGCTTGTTGAAGAAAGTAATGAAATCACAGGCTGTGAAGGCAAGAGCCTGTCCAGCAGATGGGCTCGTGTGAGACAGAGGACGGTGGTGAAGTGATTTATTTTCCCAGCAGAGAATTGATCCTGTGGCGTGTAACTGTAACAAGAAAAGCATCTTGTAAATTGTTTATAATAATAATACAAAACATAAAGCAGTCAGAAGAACCACCAAATTATCTCTTTCCTTTCTCTCAAGACTTATGACTGTCTTCAGTGTCCAGGAACACTGAAGTGTGGCAAGCAAAGCAAACAGAAGAACCCTGCTTGGAGCTTTAGTTATGACTTTCTAGTGACTTCCCTGAGCATATCAAACTCACTATATTTCTTAAGAATGATGAATTGAATACCAAAGTATTCCAAGTGTTCATCAGCCTCTGAAATGGTGATAATAGCTGGGGAGGGGCATTGAAATGGGCTGCATCACCCATAGGGAAGGGGACCCTAGATATCTAGGGTATATCTTACTGATTATCGGGGGGAGTTAGTCATGTCTCCTGGATAGTTACAACCTGACTATATGCAAATGCCTAGTTTTAGGAATTGTCTACTAACACTCTAATAGCTTAATTAGGGCAACCTTACTGATTTATTGTGACCATTCTTTATTTCCTAGAGGGTCTGACTGTATATTAGTAATTTGAACACACTAGGGATTGTTCTCTGGTACTGAGGATGCCCGGCATGGAAAGGCTTCAGTCATACTATTCAGTTCTCTTATCCATCAAAACAGGGTGGCTGCATGCATACTACAACTGGGAATGGTTCCTGGCTCATGCTAACTTCCTAGCCATACTAGGGAATTCTGTCTGGATCAAAGCACATGCTATCTTTATCTGCCAGTGCTCTCTGCATCAACCAAATTGTATAAATCTTTATCTCCCACATTCATGATACARTATTTCTGTAAGATGGAAAAAAATGAAAATGTTCTGATGATGAAAATGTTCGTTTGAGATTTCAGGTACTTTTCTGAAACATATATAGACAAGTAAAATAAGGAATTTGAAAAGCAGCAGTATCCTCAGTAGTTTTATTTTCTCTAATTTAGGATCAGGTTACTGTAGCTTGACTAATTACCATACATCAGCTGATTCACAGGACATGTACATGTGTATGTTCTTTAAATGTAAATGTACATGATCTTTTACAAAGAATGAGCCATTCAAATCTTTTATATGGTACAGTAGGCAAATATTACAGCATTTTAAACTGAAACACAATAAAAAAATGAATAACTTGCACAAGGAAAGTTCATGGAATAGCTAATGGCTGGAACATTTTTCTAACTATACTTTCTAGTGTTTCTGTTAGATGCTACCCATATTAACTTCTCCCTTACCATAGCACATTCAAGTTTCAAGTAGGCATACTATGTTCATTTTCTAACATATCTGCCTGCTGTAACCAGTCTGCTAAACCTTATTTTGCTTCTCTTCCATCAAATACTCATTGCAGTTCTTGTTACTGAGTCTGACACTAGGGATATCTGGCAATCAGTTTACACATTCATTGGTTTGCATAAAGGGAGGAGACAGGACTACAGAGTGACAGCAAGTATGCAAACAACCCATTTCACATTAGTTCCTCCAGGTAAGAGATTTTTTCAAAGGAGATCATTGAATTTACCTGTTTCATATTTCAACCACTGTTGTCTGATACTGAATTGCACATAAAGCATCTGGTATAAGCAAAACTAATTTGGATCTTCTTTTGTAAAATGTTAGCTGGATTAAGGGATCAGGTAACCTCTTTCCTTACAAGAATCACTAGAGGGAACCATACTGTGGAAAAGATAAAATAATTAGGACAGCAGAAAACAGGCAGCATGCATCTCAACTGCAACTGTTCCTGTGTAAACTCAGCCTATAAAATTATATTAGTTTGTTTATCAAGCAAGCTTCTTTTCAAATTTAATAGCTACCTACATTACACTGACTGTATCGACACCTGTGACTGTTATATTCTAGATGGTTTCCAGCTCTTTTGAGCTTGAGTTCTTATCACATAGACAAAAAGATTAATATTCCAAAGCCAACTTAGTGATTGAAGATATTTTGGGGGGAAAAGGCGACATAAAATAATAGTAGACTTCAACAAATGCAATATTTGATGCTCACATTGTGGGAGAATTAACACTACATAAGTTATTAAAATGTAAAGCCATTTGCCAAAGTTTGAAACACATTACTAGGATTCCCAGGATGTACTATAAACCTGATAATTAATCATAACATATAGAAGTATTTGATATTTTAAAATGCATTTTATATATAATGAGTCACATTTCTGCTTTTTACTGTGTGCTTAGTGAAGAACTGATACAAAAAGAGGAAACATCACCAATATATGATGTTTTCTGGTGGCACAGTGGCAGCATTTGTGGATAGTCACAAGACTTTTGTAATTTATTCTCTCCCAGTAGGCTAGATATCAAGGGACTAGAGTCTGTATTCCTCAGTTTTTGCACAGACCTCAAATTAAAACTAACTTCTCAAATATACTCAAGGTTCAGAACTGAYCTATCTTACCTTCGTTATTAAAAGACAGTAAAGCTGGTCCAGCTTCAACTATTCTATGAGTATGCTTAAAACATAAATAAAATACAAAATACAAAAAAAAAAAAAAAGTGAAGTACCCTTAATTTTTGATTTGTTATTTCTTCTTCCTTAGTTTTCTATGCACATATATCACAGTTTCCACCTTTACAAACTGTGCCTATTTTAGCTCAGATTGTTCAGAATGTTATCTCAGGATTTCTTCATAATATTTCTCTGTATTTACTACAGATACAACATATAATATAGCAGATATTGAAGCAATGTTATTTTATAACCAGTAGGAGCCCACATGATCTGTTTTTTTAACATATTCCTAAATGGTATGAAAAAGGAAGTGAATAATGAGCAGACAAATTTTCTGATAGTAGTTTTATTCAGGGCTGTCAAAACTAAAAGTGACTGAAACTGATACAGAAAAAACTCATGTACTTCTTCAGACAGTACATAATTAAACTGTGGAGCCCATTGCTATAGGTTGTTTTATGTGTGAAAAAGGTTTCAAAAGGCTATTGGACAAATTAAAGGAGGATAGATAAATCTAAGGCTCTTAAACACAGTGATGTACCCAGAATCCCTATCCTGCTGATTGTCAGAAGACAGCAGAGTATGCTAGGGAAGGTACTCTGTACTTGTCCTGTTTCTTACAATTCAAAGAGTACATGTCTGGCCACAGGACTAAATGGACTTTTGACTTGACCTGGTATGGCCAAATTAGCTACCTAAGCTAGTTAGCAGACTTTTATGTGTGGTCACCATTCTCTACAGAAAGCTACTGTGAATTTTGAAAAATGAGACTGAACTAAAATGTGACATCCACACCTCCATGCATATGCATATGAGGTGATCTTGGTTCTTAGTGTTTGGTTTCTGCGTTCTTCAGAAGATTTTTTTTTTTCCTGTGTGGTTAGAAGGTACCTAATACATTTTCATTGTCATCTCAGTATTAATTTTAACACTGAAAAAATCAAACATCTAAAGAAAAATTGTTGCCTAGGAAGGGCCAATCCTTGTTCCTGCATAACTATGTTTCATTCTAAGAAAACCACAAAATGTTCTCATCATGATCAGTCAACACAGTACATTATTACTGAATGGGTTTGGAGAATTTTTTAAGTTTTGTTCCATTAATTTTTGGTAATCTATAGCGTTTTGCACACCTGCAAAAACTAGACTAAATGTCAGTGATCTGACACTTGTTATTCCCAGCTTTCCATATTCCTTGACTCATTCCACAACTCACCAATTCTGGGGGAAAAAAAAGCAAACAGTACGGAATCTCTCATTCATCACAATCATATTTTTACCTGTCCGAGAAATGCTCGGCCTTTTCTTACTAGATGGTATACTACAGTATTTTCTTTATAATGTTGCAATATTATAATTAAAGTTGTCTCAGTCTTTCTATTATAACCCTTTATTTTTGATAGCTTCGTGGCTGACTATTAAAATTTACTCCAGGCAGCAAGACAACACAGTAAACATTTTTAATATACTTTCCATTCTTTCTGAACATGAAACAAAATTACTACTAGCAGAAACAAATGCTAACAAGATATTAAAATGGACAGTTAATCTTCCTGCCTAGTGTTCAGAGTTTCCTGTGGGCTCAGTCCATGCTACTGCTCTGAACTTGGAAACAGCAAAATCCTGACTGTTTTCTTTGTTCCCTTCCCACAATTTTTCCCTTTCAGTGAAGTGTCATTTCCTGGTTTTAAATCTTATTTTGAATACTAGATTTCTGAGTACACATGGTGTGGTCATATGGACCAAGGCATTACATTTAATTATACTAAAGAATGAAAATAAGAAAAAAAACGGTGAAAAAGACTCCACTGTTTTTCTACTCTTATTCTCAAAGAGATTAAGAAAAAAGTCTAGTGAGGGAAGCTCACGGAATTACCCCGGTAATACTAAAATAAAGGTATATTTCAGAATAGATATTTTACAAGTTCCCAGTATATAAATGTTAAGCACTCCCTGCATGGAAGAAGTAAGCTTTTTGTATGGATAAGGAGCTTACTAAACCTTTCAAGGGTTTTTATTTATACTATGATTTGTATATGTCATTGGATGAAGAAGATAGGTGAAAGAGAGAGCTGTGCAAACATATTGATTGATTTTTATATTTGAGATTTTTCAATCTGAAGTGACAAGGACATGTTCTGAGGATAAGAACCCTCAAAACATGGATGATTTGAACAAGTGAAAGAAAATGTAGTCTTTCTTCAGTTCTGCAGTAACTTCTACATACCACAAGGTGGTATAAAACTGTAGCTGTCTATTCAGTACCAGTAAACACTACCAGTAAATGATCTATATGCCTAGGCTAAGCCTCATTCCTATGGTGTTTTGATGTGCTGTGTCTCCTTATTATCAGTGTATTTGTTCAGCAAAATCAGTTGGCTCCTGCATAGCACAGAAGTAATTGTATGCTACAGGGCAAAGCTTCTTTGCACATAACAGGCTATGAAGATTATAGCTTTTCCCTGTAGCCCTTTGAGAAGACCACTCTGACAGACCACTCACAAAGTTAGAGATCGGGATTTGGATGAGTTTACCTGGTGTAAGAAATGACTGGTAGTTAGGGAGATAAAAGGTAATATTTACAAATGTGTTGAACTTATTCCAACAGAAAATCCAGAGATCCTTGTGTAGCTAGGATCTCAGCAAGAGAGATCTGAAAGTGATGACGGTATAAAGGTAACTTAGCCTCTATGTATTACCAGAGTATTCTCCCCTGAATTGGGGTATCTTGAATTTAGACTGATAGCCTTTTTCACTATCAGAATCTGGTCCCACATCCTCTGCAGCTGTAGAAGAATTCAAACAGTTCTTTTTGCCCTTCTGTCATGTAGAACAGCTGTAGATAGTTAGAGTAGCACACCTGTTTTGGCCCAGATAAACCTAGTGTGCTTTTGATTCATGCCTATCTGGACTGGCTTTGGTAAGTGTTTGTTTGAGAAATATATTTGCAGTGGAGTGAAAACAGAAATCAGAAGTGTGAAGCTTTTGAATACAACATGGTGTTTCACTGAAATGAGGTTGTATATATAGACCTCTGTGTTTCTGCTGTTAGCCCATCTTTGGTCAAGGAAATTGGAAAAGCATTATTCTAAACAAATATTGGGTGAAATTGTTTCCTAGGTTGCAAAGTAATCAATCATGTCAGAGATTCCCTTTCTTTCCATCATCATCTACTTGATTGTACCTGTCTTGGGTTGTTTAGATTTTTAATGCTAAATCATTTTATACTATGGTATACATCAGAATTAGCTGTACAAGTTGGGAATGGTTGTTTTGAAAAATGTTTCAGGACCTGGGGAGAGATGTGTTAATTTAAAATAAATAAGAAATAACACTTGTATCTCAAATTCTATAGCAAAGTTATCCAGAGAAAAGGAATAATGCAAAGATTAGAAGTTAGAAATGTTTATTGATGAAATATTAACAAATATTATCAGATGTAGTCTTATATTTTCATAAATGGATAAGAATCCTCACTGATGCAATACTGCCTTAATCTTTTGAAACGATTTTATTAAACACACATTGCAGACTTTAATACAGGCTTTGTGAACATTCTCATTCATTCTTTGGCTTTTACTAAAATTTAAAATTAGTTTTCAGAATTGTTTTTCTTTCTAAAGAGAAAAAAGATGACTACAAAAGTGTAACAGTTCAAAGGGGACAGTGACAGAGCAACATTTTACTATACTGTTAAAAATATTCTCCAAACAAAAAACAATCCTATTTTCATTATGACTTTCTATGTATTGTTTTAATATTACTCTTTAGCCTGTAAATTCACCCACATTTCTGGGTATTGTGTGATGCAAAATGACTGGCTACAAAATGTTTTTCTGCAGGGACAGAATTCTGTGATCTCAGCAGAATGTAGGACTAACGGAAAGTACATCAGGAACTTCAGGGAATGTGAAGCTGGCAAGTTCTTCATTCAAGAATGTCTTTAAACAAACTGCATGTATTGAGGGCAAAAATATGAAGCAATAGCTGTCACTGAAGTTCACAAAGTTCTTAGAAGCCCAGGATTAGAGAGGGGAGAAAGATAAAAGAGATTGTTTGATAACAAGTGCACTGCTCCACAGTAGATGATACATCTGGCTGTCCAYTAAGCAAATAGTGCTCTTTACTGTCATTTCCCTTTCCTCTGTCATGTAGCAAGCTGGACAGACCACAGCAAGTAGTTTCTCAGTAAACAAAGCTACAGCCATAAGCACTGTGCCTTGTTTTGTAGCCTGTCCTACCTAACACTGCTTCTGACTCCTTCCTTATAGACCCTTTGCACTTATGTTCTTTTCAAGTTGCTTGTTTCCTTGTATTCTTCTCTTCAGTGCATTCCTATTGATCTCACCGACTGAACTCCTGCTTTCCTTTCTTTCTCTTCCCAAAAGGAATAGACAAATCAGCTGAGACACAGAATGTGGAAAAGGAGGCAGAAAAAAGGCAATCAGTTGCTTGAGATGCTTGTCATGGCTCAGAGAGCCAAGTCCATTTCTTACCTTGTCATAGTCTTCTTGAATGACTGTGGGAATCCCCTAATTTCTCTGTACAGTGTGAGTAATTAATTATACTTCTTTACAATTCCAGGGTATTGTGAAGATAAATGACACTGAAGATTGTGAAGTATCCTGATACTATCTCTGATAATAGGAGTAGGATATATATCTGAGAAAGAGAGAGAGAAAATTAGAATTTATTCTTAAATGCTATTACTTTTAGAGGTTGTTCTAGTGTATTTCCATCTCAAGTGAAGACAGGATATACTGGAGATTTAAAAGAGGGTCTTCATAGGACCCTTGACCCAATTCTTCAGTATTAAGTTTATGAAAGAGAACACATCAAATGAACCAAGACAAACAGCCGTTTCAGATTTTCCCCCATTAATTTGCTGGTAAGTCCATTTCTACTGATTCCCCTTTGAACACCCTTGGCACTTCTGTGGCCTCCTGATCCACTGTAGTATAGCACCTCAAACCTTTCTCAGAGCCCAGTGATCTGAAATTCATTTGCCAACTGTCTCCTGCCACTCTCTTCTGTATATCCTGCCATTTCTAAACATATTAAAGACAAGAAGGTGACTGGGCATAGTCAGTGTGGATTTATGAAGGGGAAATTGTGCCACCTTATAGCATTCTATGATGAGATGACTAGCTCGGTGGTTGAGGGGAAAGCAGTGATGTTGTTTATCTAACTTCAACATTACCTCAATGACTCTGTGATTCTATGATAAATTTCAAGTGAAACCTAGCATTTTATTGGCTTGCCTTTGAAACTGCCTCTTCCTGCCATGTTTGGATATGATGACCTCCAGAGTGCAAAGCACAAGACATAGTTTGGGCAAAGATCAGGTATTTTTAAAAGGTTTTAGGATATATGGATGGAGGAAGTATTTTGTTGGCATTTCACCAGTATTTGAATGTTGGGTCTAGCATTTTCACCTTCTGTGTATGCCATAGGAAACTAACTGATGTACTGTAGAAATCGATGAAATTCAATGAGTCTTAAGATATCTTTTGAATGGCTAGAACAAAGAGAAGTTGCATATTTTGGGGTTTTCTTGCAAAGGCCACTATTTCCAGAGAAACAAGATTTCCTAATAGTACCTCCTGGCATTACTGATGCCAAAAAGGAGAGCTAGCTACTGATTCTTCAACTTCTGTTCTTAGAACAGCAACATTTTCTGTGGTTACTGTACTAGGAAAGTATGACTAGAAAAAAACCACTAAGTAGGTCAGTTATAGCAGACATGATTCTATGAGGGATATGAACTCAAATGAGAGCATTTACATTTCCCCATTACTTTCAGATGTGCTCTTTCTGACAAGCACTGAGGCCATTAGAAAGAGCAGACACAAAGCACAAACTCTTGATAGTCCAAGTAAAAATTTACAATGAACCATTTTTATTTTCCTCTAAAAATATTTTTCTTCATGCTAATATTAAAAAGAAAACAAAAATTTCATATGTTCTAAGAAGATAAATGCAGTAGCTCCAAAAGATCTATACTGAAAGGCATAGTAGTCTGGACTTTGAAATACAGATTAGACAGCATCAAGAACAATTTAGAACAGTCCTGTATTACTGAAAATTACAGTTCTTGTTTGGAAGAATTTTTTCATGCTTGTATTCCTTTTGTTGTGAATAGAGCACATGACATCCTTATTGGACATTCAGTAAATCTTGCCACTCTTAAACTTAGGTACAGCTTTAGAAAATGAAGAAATAATACAATACTGAAAAACAAGTAGATGACTACAACATTATTACTGAAAATTCATTTTGCACTTAGGTAAAGAACCTTTTTCCTGAACTGAAAGACTGAAGAAAACATTTACTTTTATGCCTAGTTTGGTGCAGCAGCTGGGCAATGTATACTCTGTTCAGACAGTGCCTTGGAACCTCAGTGCTGCCTCAGTGTAAACATTTAAATTCTATAATGTTTCAAGTCCCCTCCCACCTCTACCTCATATCCTCTTTTCCCTTTTTTGTCTCCAGTGTACTTATATACCTTGATATTCATGATGAACTATTGTTCCTAGAAATATCAGTCTGAAGAAGTGGCATTTCCTTGAAATGACATCATTCTTAAAAGTATAAAGCAAGTGCAGGGAAACAGATCTAATCTGTATCCTTGAATGATTGAATGAATGATGACTGCAGAGCAAATTAATGAAATGCAGTCATTGTGCAAGGCAAGATATAATCTTCTAGTAAAGGGTGCATACAGTGGTCAAAATGTGACAGTATGGTGTGAATGTTTACAAGTATTTGTACAGAAAGTAAGAAAAAAGGCTTGGTATATTTGTGGAAAGTGTTGTTTACTGATACTGTTTGACCACTGGGTGTATGTAATCTTTAATAATACATACAGCCGATTTTAGCCAAAATCCCAGAAAGTTTATATTTCTAAGGAAGTACAACATTTCTAGGAGTGTTAGTGCTTCATGATTACAGACCATTAAATATGAATTTGGAAAAAAGTGGGTCATGCAAGGTATATTTTCAGGAGTGAGGGAATACTAAGATTGAACACAGCTCAAACTCTTACTTAAGTTCTTACTTGTAGGCAAAGCAAAGGCCTCTGACATTGATGACCCAATCCAGACGTTCACATTTCTTATTCATTAACTGGGTAGACGTAGGAGCCTAAGGATGGAATTTACAACAGTTGACCCAGTGAATGGGGAAACAGCTAAGTCAGGCTGGATATTTGGTCCGCAGGATAGCTGAAGTCATACAAATTTCTGTTCCTGTGCTTTATCTGAAGCCATGGCTCAGACAGATGTCTACACTTCTTGAATGAGAATCCATCCTCCTGGAAATCATCTAACTGGTGGGAGGAACCATTGCCAATTACTGCTTCTGGTTGTATTTCTCAAAAAAATATGAAGGCTGTACTTTTGTCTGTGCTCAGCATTATCTTTGTATTCTAGACATGTGCAGACAGCATCCAGTGTTTTGGCCCTTCACCACATTTTAATGCGAGAAAGACACTGAGATGCTCTGCAACAATGGAGGTGTGCTTAACAGCAAGTATTTATGTGTCCTAATTAGTATATTGTAAGTATCTTCAGCTGAAACAACCAGATTTGTTATCTGGCTGGAGTTAGGAACCTAAGTAAACATAAAAAGGTTTACATAAAGGTTAGATACCTTCTAAATCCCTTTGTAAATGAACCTGGGTGTGTCTTCCAAGTAAGCACAAGTGAGAGTCATAACTAATTACTCGAAAACAGAATCACAGAATCACTAAATAGCTGAGGTTGCAAGGGACCTCTGGAGATCATCTAGTCCAAGTCCCTGCTCAACTTGAGCAGGTTGCTCAGGACTGTGTCCAGTCAGATTTCAATATCTCCAAGGATGGAGACTCCACAACCTCCCCGGGTAACCTGTTCCAGTGTCTGATCACCTTCACAGTAAAAATTTCTTTTCTTATGTTTAGATAGAATTTCCTATATTTCAATTTGTGCCCATTGCCTCTCATCCTTTCACTGGGCACCACTGAGTGGAGCCTGACTCCATCTTCTTTACTTCCTCCCTTCAGGTATTTATACACATTGATCAGATCCCCCCTCAGCCTTCTCTTCTCCAGGCTAAACAATCCCAGCCTTTTCAGCCCTCCTTGTACATCAGATGCTCCAAGCCCTTACCCATCTTAGTGGCCCTTTGCTGGACTTCCTCAAGTAGGCCCATGCCTTTCTTGTATTGGGGAACTCAGAGCTGGAAACAGAACTCCAGGTTTGGACTCACCAGTGGTGGGTTAAAGGGAATAATCACCTCCCTTGACTTGCTGGTGACACACTTCCGAGTGCAGCCCCCCGTGCTATTGGCTTTCTCTGCCATAAGGAGACATTGCTGGCTCATATTCAACTTTTCCTCTAGGACCTCCAGGTCCTTCTCTGCAAAGGTGCTTTCCAGCCAGTCAGCCACCAGCCTGTGCTGGTACATGGAGTTATTCATCCCCAGGTGCAGGACTCAGCACTTTCCTTTTGTTGAATTTCATGAGATTCCTGTTTGCCCATTTCTCCAGCCTGTTGAGGTCCCTRTAAATGGCAGCACAGCCATCTGGTCTGTCAAGCACTCCTGCCGTGGGTGTGCTTTGCCTCTGCCTCATCATCCAGGACATTAATGATGATGTATTGGTCCCAATATCAACCTGATTGAGTAATGGGGTACACCACTAGTGACTCGCCTCYAGCTGCACTTTRTGCAGCTGATCACAGCTCTCTGAGCCAAGCAGCTCAGCCAGTTTTCAGTCCACCTCATTGTCCTTTTATCTAATCTGTATTTCATCAGCTTTGTTCTCTCCTCTCAAGATCCTGAACTGCACCATCTCATGGTCACTGCAGCCAAGGCTGCTCCCAGCTTTCACATCCCTGATCAGTTCTCCTTGTTTGTAAGAACCACTTCCAGCAGAGCACCTTCCCCCAATTGGCTTCTCCATCATCTGTGTTAGGAAGCTATTGTTAACGCACTCCAGAAACCTCCTGGATTGCTTATGCCCTGCTAATCTAGTTCTGTTGGATCTCTTGACTATAGAGAGTTGCATGGTCCAATATTTCATTTTTGGATATAACTTTCAGATGGCCATAACTCTTCGAAATCAAACCTATTCCTTACAGAATAAACTGAGACATTGCTTCTTTTTAGCACTCTCTGTTTAAATTGCAGTTTTCTGATCTTGCCCATTTTAATAGGCCTGTTCAAATTTGTGTACCAATATTCTTTCTGAAATGGGAAAGACAGAGGGTTTAGTTTCCTCTTAATAGCTCTACTACCATTATTCAAACTTTCCAAATCCACATATACCCAGATAGCATACAAAAACAACATGTGCCCAAAAGGTGAATTTCTCACAGTGTTTTGGTTGTCTAAGAACTGACTGTTGTGAAATAGTCTTCATCATAACAAAAGCTATAGCAATCACTGCCACTGCTGTTTTCACTGTAATAATGTTTTTTAATCAGTTTGTAGGCAGTCCACTTCACTCTAAAGTAAATAGAGGTTACATTACAGCATGCGTACCTATAGCCACAATTCTTTGAGAAATGCTTTTTCTTCATATATGACAGGATTTTTCATCTGAAAGGTTTTCTTAAACATCTTCTGAAAAAGTGCAAAGTTCATGAAAATGAGACTGGCAGTAAAAAAGGAGTACTGCAAAGGTAACAAACATATTTGCTGCATTCTTTCTGCCACATGCTTGTGCCTGTTTCTGTGAGAGTTTTATCTAGCACAAGTCTGTTGAACTTGAATTTTAACCTTATACACTGCTTTCATTTTTAAATTCAATTTTGGATGTCTTTTTGTTTTTTTAATTTCCTAGAACTGCAATCCATTTCAGTACGGACTACTACATATTTTAATATTCTTCAGAACAGCACTCCTGGGTCTTTTTTTGTATCATAGATACACAACAAGAGTACCACAAATGAGGCATCATTGACCAGGTTTTATGTTTTTCGTTTCCATTTTGCAAAAATGCTAAATTACTCAATGTTGTCTTGGCCTCTTCCATAAATGCTGACAGCCTACAATTTCCTCTTCCACTTTTTAAGTATCAAATTTTTTTACAGTAGTCTATAAACTACATCGTTAATCAGATAGTGTAAAATCCAATTAGAGACATTAGAATCCAGAAATACAAGTGTTAAGGAATTTATTTCTTGATTGACAAGAAAGCCAAATAGACTCATCTATTTAGAATCTTAGCAACAATTAGCTGCCTTAGTTTCATTTATTGTGACATAAAAAATCTGGTTTATTGAGAGCTCTATTGAATAAGATTTCTATGATATGCACCATGAGAAAATATCTTTAAACTAAAATGATTGTTTTGCTGTAATAAATTGAACCATATGTACACTATATTATTCAATCCTTTTCCTTCAAGGCATAAATTGATATTAAAGAACATTTAAGTCATAACACATGGTTATCCAGGCATGAACGAGGCAATAACCCATATAAGTTGTCAAGGTGAAGCCAAAGCATTTATTAGAGGTTTGTGTTGTTTTTGAAAAGTGCACGGTTGGATAAACATGGATTAGTGCTATTATGCTGCTACGATGACTCAAGTGTGTTTTTACAGTGTCAGTAATTTTTATGTTTAAAAATCACTGGTGCAGTATATTAGCTATAATTTATGTTTATCATCTTGTGTACTCTAATAGGTTTCAACAAACCATTTAACACTTCAGCTTGTGCATATACATTACTTAATAGGTATTTATCTTAAAAAAGAGATACTTAAACGGGACTTTCAAAGCTTGCAACTGCATGCTAAGAGCAAATACTGCAGTCAGGCACATTAACTTTTTTTTCTCCAGTCTGCATTTAACTTTGAGCTGTGTGACCACACAATTTCTTTGTACACTTTGTTCCCAAATGAAGCAAGAAAGATAGATCATCTCTAAACCCCAACAGCCTGAATGACATCGAAATCTCTGACTGAAGTGTCCGTCACACTAAGTAGAGTAGATGAGATAAAGCCAACGCAGCTGAAAATGCCAATAACTTCCTGTCATCAGAGGCTGCCCTTTCAAGATAGCATAGGACTTTATGCTTTCCTAGTTAAAGGAAATTATCAATAGTTGACTGTAATAATTATGTTTTCTGCTATTATTTTTGGTATCTTGGCTTACCTATTTTTAATAGTCAGCTCCTCCTTTTCATAACACTCAACACTTTCTTTGAGGGCAACCTCGTCTATATGTAAAAATGTTGAGGAAGGCAATACTGGAAGAGGGGAGAACTCAAGTAGAAGCCCCACCCAGAGAAAGGCTTTTGGTGGCAATGGATGAGTTGTGCTTAATTTATGATACTATTGATTGCTTCAGACAACATGTTGCTTATTTTATGGGCTGTGCTGATGATGTATTTCTGTTCTAGTCAGTCTAGGTTTGAATTACTAGTGTTTAGTACTTTCATAAAGGAGACTGATGCCAATTTAAAAATCATCAGAGCGTGGGCTTTTTTGGAGGGTGGGATTCTCCTGCCGTTTCCTTACCCAAGCTATTGCTCAGTAATTTGGAGAAAAACCTCAAAAAATTATAAATGTAAGTTTTAGTTACCTGACACAACACCTGATTCATTTAAAGGTGAGGTCATTTCAGAGGAAGTAAAAGGGCTGATGTAGAACCCTGAGATTATGGACATGCTGATCTGCTGTGTAGTAGATTTTTTACAGAGAGGCTATCAATTCTTCTGACTCAATCAAGCATATCAGTTGGCTGAGTTGGCAAATAGGGAGGATTTATTACTCACAGGGGAGAATTTGACCAAGATGGACTACTTGGTATTGCAAACTACTTTTTTTGCAGTAACCTCTTTCTTAAGCCTAATTAAAGAAAAATAGATGTAACTTTGAGACTATTCTTAAATGCCCGCAACTGGGCCAGTTATTTGTTCATGTTTAGTTTTATAGATGAATATTTACAAGCTTTAGATTTTGATCAATACCCTTAATAATTGCACACAAATAGAAATGTCTTTTTTATATTGACCTACTTAATAATTAACAACCTGAAAGCAGCACCTCACTTTTTATTACACATAAAGAAAATACGCTATTTTTGGTGTTTGGGAGTATAGAGTTCCACCAACTTTAGTGGAGCTATCCTGCTCACTGTGATGTGGGATGTTGCCTTCTGACAGTACATTGCACAATTTTATTCTGACTGTATTTTTAGTAGTTTTGATGTTCAGTACAATAGGTAATGCAACTTATTCTGCATTTGATGTGTTTTCTGGAAACATTACTTATTTATTTTGTTACAGTGTTCCCTGCAGAACTAACAAGAGTGTAGTCCCATTGTACAAGTTACTATACAAACATATAGTGAGCATTTCTGCCCCGGAAACTTACAGTCTAAATATTACATATTTAGAAAGAACTCAAGACATCGTGTTTTCTCTGAAAAACAAGACAGGAAAGTTGGAACTTCATTTTTGTGGAAGTCTATACTATATCTTTAGTAGTTCTCATTAATAATTGCCCCCCATTTAGAAAAGAGTTATTTAACAGATCATGACAGAAGAAAGATGGCTTGGAGCAACCATTTTCATGCCGATATTGCTTTTCAGCTTCCACAGCAGAACTCTTTTGTCTTCCCCTGGGAAAAAGAATGCAGACCAGCACTACTACTGCTATCTAATCTGGAAGGCTTTTAGGAGTTATTCCTATCTTGTGCAAAAATCTTGAAGCTTTCCTCAGTGTCAGGAAGCAGCAAGAGCTAGCTGCTCCCTAAGGCACAGGGAGTTGAGAGCTGAGCTATATAACAAGGCAGCAGGGCAGGGGCCTCACAAGCCAGCCCAGCCCCACAGTACCAATGGAAGGCAAGAAGGCCAGGCCTACAGATGGTAGCCAGGGTCACTCAAGAGTCCAGATCATTAGGCAGGTTTATGGTCATCAGGCAGGTCCATGGTCAAGCCAAGAACATGAGCCAGGATCAGGACTGGTGAGAGTAACCAGGGGTCAGACATAATCCTGTGATCATTAGGCAAGGCCATAGTGACAAGGCAGGGCTGAGGTCAGCCTGGGAAATCAATCTGCAGGCTAGAGTCCATGGTCAGGTTGTGTGGGGTTGAGGCCCCAGGTGAGGCTGGTCAGGGCCATTAAGACCTATTAGTGCACTCAGGGCCCTGGTGCTCAGGATCTTACATTCACCACTATTAACAAACTGAAAATTGGGAAAGGTAGCCCAGAAAATCTCTCTTCTATTTTGCTTCTCTGTTGATGATAATAGCTGTTGCAAATGGGTGCACAGTCAGTGTGATTTTGCTTTTGATTCTGTAGTGGGGACTATTCTATTTTTGCAGGCTATGTTGGTAGTCTTCTGCAGCCTCTCAGAAGATACCACTGATTCACCTTCAGAGCTAAAGTGAATGGGTTGCTTTAAAGTGTTGGCATTTCTTGCTGTCGGAAAGGTCATAAACAACAGTATGGAGATATTGAATTATTTTATGGGAGGACAATCTGAGCTAAATTCCTATGATATACACAGGAACAATGGAGAAAGACTGTGATGGCTTCCGCTGTTGTGCACCAAAGACGTCTGATGATGGCATTTACTGTAGTTCCTTTCTTCTGCACCTCAGATAGCACTGTCCTCTTTCTGTCCTAATGACTGCTGAAAGTAGTCATCTGGATCTTGATGAGAAAAAAAATCAAAATCTTTCAGAACAAAATGGATAATGTTGCTAGTCAGAGAGAATTGTTTGAAGGACTAAGCAGGCAAGGCTACCCCTTGGTTTTTTGGGTTTTTTTTTTGTTCACTAGAAGTGCCTTTCATGTTGTCAATACCCCAAATGGATTTTCTTTCTTTGGTTTCATACAGATAGTTAGAATAAACACCTAGAAGGTTTGGGTTTGATGAGGCCATGCCAGCCCAATTCTAGGCCCCCCTAGTCTGGAAAGATGTTGAGAAATTGGAGAGGGTCCAGCAGAAGTCTATCAATCTGGTTAGGATTCTTGTGTACATGACCTACTGGGAGAAGCTGAAGGAGCTTAGCTTATGTAATCTGGTGGAGTGGATGCTAAAGGGAGATAAGGCTGAAGCCTATAGCTGCTTGAAGAGGAATTACAAAGATAATGGAGCCATTCTTTGCATTGACAAATTATATAGGAGGGAAAAACAATCATATATTGCAGCTTTGGAGGTTCGGACTGTACATTAGGAAAATCTTCAGACATTAGGTGGGTGGTACAACACTGGAACTGGTTACCCAGAAAGACTGTGGAATCTGCATCCTCGGAGGTTTTCAAGACTTGGCTAGCAAAGCCATGGCTGACCTGATCTAGTGTTGACAGCAATCCTGCCCTGAGTGGGGCTTTGGATGAGATGACATCCAGAGATCTCTCTCATCCAGCACCTCTGTGAATCTGTGCAATATAATCTTCCAGTTTTCATCTGGCTTTTCTTTTTGGTTGTGACTTTTCCCTAGTGATTTCCCTAGCGTTCTTATTTTAAAACTGCTTACTGTGACAAAGTGACAGTACTCTTTGTCTAGGTTTCCTCTTCTCGAAGTTCTAGAAAAGTCCACGTGTTTCTTACATTCAAAAAAACACAAAATAGTTTAAGTCCTAGTTGCCTTAGAAAATTTTTCTCCTGCTCATCTTTCCATTTCCTCATGGGAAAAGATTGCTTCCAATTGCTGATGAAAGCCTATTTTGAGCACAAAAGAGCTGGAAGCAAAATCTTCTCTGTGGAAGGCTGTCAGGTGGAAAGCTTGCTACTCACTAGAACCTTGGTGAGATTATATACTTATGTTATTAGAGGATACTGGAAGATGCTTTTTCTGGCTTTTTTTTTAGTGCTGTACCTGTAAAATTGTAATCTTGAGGTATTTCCACAGCAAACACTGTAGATCCAGATAGACCTAAATCAATAGCAGAAGGAGTAATTTGGATGGACTGGTGGAACCGTTTGTATAAAATCAGCTTGAAAGGCCTCGCAAACACAGTTCTTGACAGTGTCTGGAGATTATTGTTTTTCTCTGCACCATCTCTTTATTAGCAAGACCCTTAGTACTTGAGAGAATTTCAAGTTGGTTTAGTTTGAGTGTTTAAAACTATGATAATTTAGTCCACAGAAAGCATAATGCTGTGAAAGCTAGAGCGACTGTTCATAGAAGCAGAATATTCAAGAGCATGATGCCAGCCCTATTCTTAGTCAATCAATATTAACTTTGGTGGCTTTTCATAATGCCACTGACATTGTTATAAGTAGATCAGCCGTGAAATATGGGAGAAAATGAGATTCTCTTGAAATATTGAAATTATGTTTTTTAATTAAAAAATCAAACCACAAAGCATTTTGATCAAGTGTATGTATTTAGATTTTGTTCTGGTCAAATAGAGCCCTTTGAGGTGATTTATATTTTTAAAGGTTAATTACCATATCTCTCTCTATAAAAAATGTACTCACAAGCACACACTTATATAGTTACACATACCAAATGTAAATCTAACCATTTCATTCCTTCACTTATATTGTTCACCTACTGATTATTTAAAAATAAATCTTACGTTATCCACAAAGATGTGGATCTGACAAAGATGTGTTATCAACAAAAATGTTGATCTAACTCAAATATTGATGGAGTCTCTCCTACCGCATGAAATGTAGATGACATTAATGGAGAAATGAACACAACACACTGTACTGTATCCCCCCTTCCTCCTTCCCCATTAAAACTACATCTACTATAGGACTATTTTTTATTTGTATTTTGATGGTGGCTTTGGACACATGGTAGAAATCAATAGCTCAAGAGTCCAAGCATCACTTATTTATATGCACAATATGACATTATCTCTGTGCTGGGGCATTTTATCTTCTAATCTGAGAAAAAGAGAAAAATTTCGGGGGTTAAGTGTAGGGAAAAAGGGGAAAGGATAAGGGTAATAAAAGTCATAGCTAGTGTACAAGTGATTTCTTTTACTGATTCTAAAGAATCTTAAAAGTTCTATAAAATTTGTTATTTCAACACACATGTGCCAATACATTATTTTATTGCAGCTATGCTTAAATACTGTATTATATTAATACAAAATCATTTAGCTCTGAATAATATGATTTTGTTAAGCAATTTCTTCTTTGGCATAAAACATTTGTAGTTATCTAGTTAGTCTGATACTCCAGCAAAAGTGTAAGTATTCACAGTACTCACTGTCATATACTGTGTGAGTCTAAATCTGAGCTGCTTCCCTAGGGCAGTATTTTAAAACCCATATTCCATGAACTGTCACTAGACTCAATTCCCTGCACTTGTGTAAGTGAACTCTGGTGTTCATATAAATCACAAGTAATTCAACTGATAAAAGCAAATAGTGGAAAAAAAGCAATGAACCAATCTAAAAGTCTGTTTTTTTAATTGTACATTTCTTATAAAACAAAAAGTGATTAATCTTTCCTGTCTGCAAAACAGTTACTTGTATATCCTGTGCAAATATCCTCATACAGGATATTGAAAGCATACAGTGTTTGGCCACTGTGCAAAAGGGGTATTGCAATATACTGGGCAAGATATTTTCCTGTAAGTCTGAATTCTGAGGTGGTAAATTTTGCTCCTTGGCTTGCTTGTGAAGATTTTGGCTTGTAAGTAGTCATTTTATGCTCAGAGTTTAGAATATTTTCTAAACAAACACTTAGAGTAAAGTATACAAAGTAAGGAACTATCAGCCTTAACACAAGCAATCCTGACAAACAATTATTTTCATTTTAGCACTGACAATTATGTAAATGTGTCTGGAACAGCAATGGGCACCTAATTATGACACCTAATTATACCAATTTATTTATACACCTCCTTGAACAACATTTTATTTATAACTCTCCCACTYGTTCAAAGACAAGAAAAAGTGAGGAAGAATTTCATAGATGATTGCTTCATCATTGAAACACAAACACAACATGAACTATTTGAACTTGAACATTCTTATGTATAGCATGTCCACATTGTGTTATGTTCTATTCCTTTTCCAGTTTTCAAAGGAAGACAGCTTTTTATATCTCAATATCTGATAAAAACACTTTTATCTGCCAAAGAGGGTTTCATTCCTGTTTGATATAAATCTTTCAAATATTCAGAATATTGAGAAAATGCACTCCGTATATTCCAAAAATTGCCTACATTCCACTAGCTTTTGAAGTTATCACTATCTTCGTGGTGAAAATTATTTCCACAGTGTACCTGAAACCAAGAGTCATAAAATTTGTTTTATGAAGAGAAGGATCCCAATTCTCTGCTTGAATAAATTTTGTATTCTTTGTTCTGGATTAGCATCGTATGCTGTGACCTGAGYTGTCCTTTGCAAGAGGAAAGTATGTTGATACACACAAGCAGCACAGCTCTATGTAAGCAATCTTAATCAAAGTCCTTGCTTAGGACTATGTCTATGGTAATGCAATTAATAAATAATAGAAATAATAAATCAATGACAGTCTTATTGCTTTTAAAAGTAGGCTGTACAATATATTAAAGTACTACAGAAAGGAACTGTGTATGTCTGAATTTTTCCATCTCTGAATTATCTGAATGACTTTGTGATGGAGCACAGAGAGCTTGAACATAGATGTTGCAGGAGGAGCAGACTTAGGCATGGTTATCAAGGAAATGGTGTATTGTTTTCTTCCACTGCCTTCAGAGAAAGGTTTTTTTAACCACTTTTTTAGAAATAAGCAAGACTGCTCTAACAAATACACCTGACATCAGTTTCTCCTCCTAGAGGAAACAAACCTATACAACCCTAGGTACTGGCTAGCACTTAGCTAATGAGGCAGCGTTATTATATCGTTATAAAGCAGCTCACATCATGCTCCTTGCATTTTCATTTCTTTTCTTTGAAACATTACTTGTCCAAGATCTGTAATTGCTGTTGAATCTTTACATTCCCTTCTTCACTGTTTTCTATTTGATGAAACAGTGATTATTTTGTTTTTTAAAGCTGGTTTAACATCCTCTGTGACATTTGAAAACAAGATTTTTTTAAATCACTTGTTCATTAAAACAATCCTCATTTCTGTGTTCCAGAAGAAAAATCTGAAGTATAGATCTTACACTTGCATGCATATATTCTGTCCTAATCTTACTCATTTATATTTCCTGACAATATCCTCACAGTATGGATAGTCTTTTAACCCTGTTCTTTCAAGCTATACCATAAGATATCCTAACCATATATAGGCTGTAGCAAACTATTTTCTATTTTAGTTTTGGTTATCAAATAAAGAAATCAGTTTAAAATTTATAGTCCAGGCTTCTGCCATCATCCCCAACATTCTTGATATAGGAGGAATCACACAGTCAAGGGGTTACGTTGCAGTAATCATGACTGGCTCATTTTTTTCTCAAACTTCAGTTGTGCATTTAATATGACTAATAGGTTTTGGTCCCCAAACTTGACATATTTGTTCTTTTACATACCATTAATGTTATATTTGCAGGCATAAGAGTTCAAAATTACTTCACCACCAGGTAAGAGGACTAAAATCAAATAAAATAGAAACAAGAAATGTCCATCAGGAGGAATCAATATGAATTAAACAGAATAAATAACTAGGACAAGACTGAGAGCAGATTTGAAAAATTCTGGTTTTGACAGAAGCCTTCCATTTCATGTTATATGCTGTCTGCTTCGCTTGTCTCATTCTTTATTGCTAAAGGTTTTTGTAGTAAAACAAAACCTACTTTTTCAGCAGGTGTTCTTTGAGAAGCTCAGTACAGAATTTCATCTCAGGCTTTGTAACTTTAATGTTCGTGGGAGGCTAGGATCCAGAACAAAACTGTGTGTCCAGACTCCAGATCTGAGTTTAGATCGGAGTCTGTAACTTAGAACTCAGCACTGTTTGAATGTGAACATCATGTACAAGAGCATTCAATGTTGTGGAAGTTCTTGATCCTTTGGTATGAGGAATGCAGGAATGCACCCTTGTAGACGAGGAGAATACTTTGTTTACTAACTGTAGGAAATTGAGTACTACTCTAAGCAGCCTACTAGCTAGATCGTGGTAGGTTTTCATAAGAAATACAATATATACATGAATGTCCTCGGTGGGGCTGATTCTAAGAAAGAAGCACATGGTTGATACCTTCCCTTTTGGCAGATTTGTTTTCAAATTGGTATCAGTAATTTGGTTCCATGGAAAGAATAATGTCTAGGTAAATAATGGAGCTGAGACTGAGAATGCTGAATTTGGAGTCCTAGAACAACAGAATATTTCTGATGACTCACAGCGGGATGGTGGTATTTTCCCACATAAGTGCTGTAAAGATACCTTAAAGAATTGCAGAGCCTTTCAAAGCTCTAAACAACTTGCTTTCCACATGTCATTAAGAGTGCAGGGGATATCTACAATGCATCTGTTCACAGGTATGCACAGGCATCCCTGAGCAAGCTTTAAATCATCTAGCCTGGGATTCTGTAGCCTTGAAGTCATAGCAGTGTAGGCTTTAGCTGCCAAGAACCTGTCAGTGTTTTGGTGGGCTTGTGCAGTCGACTATAATACCTGAACTGTGATTGGTACACGAGCTAGTTCAGGGATGTTTACATGAGCTGCAGTTCTGTGCACCTGGATAACAGTGAACATCCTTCACTTTGTAGCTACAGTGAAGATCATAGTGCAGAAACCCACATATGGGTGCATGGAAACGTTCATAAGTAGAACTATACCATCTGCCCACAAGTTTGCACTCAGTTTCCTTCCAGTGAAAAGGAGTACTGTTATATTTGCTTTGTGAAACTGCATATAGATGTTCAGTCCATATAGCTACTGATCCCAGTCCTTGCACAGCTGGATGTAGAAACAGAGAACAGTGATGACAACATGGCAGTCCAAACTTCTGTACTCTCATTTGCTCAGAACCGCTATGCTTTTTATATAGTCTCTCAGAAAGGCAAATTTGGAGTTCTTTAGCATGACAGTCTTCATATTCTTTTCTATTTTTACATCATCAAGAAGTTATATTAAATACTGCTCATGATTTAGATAAGACCTAGTTGTAAGGAGAGGTATAAAACAGACAAATAACTTCAAGAGTGCTATTATGAAAACTAGAAAGGAATATTTTAAATGTCCAGTGCATTCAGAATCCCCCACTGATGTCTCTAACAACAGCAGGCAATGAAGACATGGAAAAAAAAATCTTGTAATTTTTGTTGCAGGACGGAGATTATCAAAGTTGTTAGTTGGGGGTTGGAGTGGATGCAGTACCAAGAAAAACTGGATGTCTAAGTCCCTTAAGTAGCTCTGGAAATTTCAGTCATGTAATCTAGCCTTATATCTTTTGAGTCACTGACATATGTATTATTTACTTCACTGATCTGAAGAGAAAAAGACAAATAAAAACAAAAACACCATCTCCAGTTAAGGAATTCCTTCTACAACAAGAGATCTTTAAATGTGCACTCATTTGGCAGCAGCATTATCTTAAGACGATTATATAGCGTGTGAATGTTTATTGCCTGACTTTAAGATGCACAATGTAAGATTAACAATTGTAGTGTTTTTTTTTTCTATAAGTGTTATATTTCTGCTATTATGTTTGCAGAATACAGCTAGATAATAATTGATTCCGTGACAGGGATTGGCTAATTTGCCAACAGTATAGTATAAAACACATTTATACAGTCAATTACACACAAGTGCATGCCCTATTTGCTTTATAATTTCATAAACTTGCCAGCAATTTAAATAAAAAAGTTCCATTAAATTATCATATCATGTGATAGAATGATATTGCCAAGTATATTAAACCATGTGTGTTCAGCCAGAATTAATTAAATATTATTACTTTTTTCTTATTAACACATTGAACCTATCCTTCCTACTCACTACTAGAAATAGAAGCCTATTAGTGAACAAAGTAAACTTAAGGGCAAAGTTTAAATATTTTCCTGAGGGTGTTTCATTAAGATTCTTAGTTCTTTTGTTTAAACATTTGCTCATGGTAAATGTACTTGTATTGTGAAAATATTTTATGTTCTTAGATATGAATACTGAGAAGTTTAAAGGTAATCTTTAATAATAATATTCAGACATTTTAGACAGATCATATCTGATCTTACTTTTCTAATCCAATTTAGAAAAAGGAGTCTCAAAAATGACTGTGTTTGGCTTCCATGTTCTGAACTTTATTCCTTGTTTGGTTTTGATCATGTTTTGATAGCCTTATGGTGTAAAAAGAAACATTAATGATTTATCATGACAGTTATCTGAAGTCTCCCCACTGTCCTCTGTCAAATAAATAAATAAAATAGGAAATTCTTGTTTCATATGAAGTACATTAACAAAATGGCTTGGAGGAACTTGTTATTTAGAGAAGACAACACTGAAAAGTTTGAATTAGCCTTTTCATATTACTGGTACCATACACTTGATATGAGTTGACCTACTGAGTTAAAAAAGCCAGCAACTTCCTAACACCCTACGATGTGCACCCATGAACATTCCTTCTCTCTTCCTCTCTGATTAGGTGTTACAATTTCGGACACTGTCTGCACTCTCCTGGTTTTGAAACACAGGGGATCATTTTAGGGAAGCTTTATCTTCTCATTTTTAAAAGACTTTTAGTAAACCCCAAATTTAAAATTTGCAGCTTTGTAATTACTAGCATTCATTTAGTTTAATAAGATAGTGTATTTGAAAGTGGATAAGCATATCTTTAACAGCATTCTACCAGGAATCAGCAGAAATAATTACCATCGAGATTTAATTATGTCAGAAGGAGTATCTGTCCTGAATAGGTCATGCTGTGTTTATGTGTAGCATTCCCCTTTTCACCTTTTGCTCCTTCTTGGGCTGAATTTAAAAAATCTTGTAAAATAGTTTTGACTGGGATGACACTGGCTTTCTCATTTTTAACAAAAACTTTCACCAGAATGTCTCCAAATGATGCAAAATACTGCAATGTGTGTTAGTGCCAAACCAAAAAATACAAAGTTTTTGATTATTCAAGTGAGTGGTGTTTTTGAGCAAAGCAAATCTATAATCTAAGTAAATATTATACACTATTATTAAAAAAGCTTAAAATAAATAAAGAAAATGAATTGTACTAGAGTTAATTAAGGCTTCAAGTAAAGCTTGCTTTTATTGGCAATTTTTTTGTTGCAACAAGAAAACTAAAARTTAAGAGGATGGTTGGCAGCAATATTGATATGCTAATGGATAAACATGTTAATTTAGAAAAAAACTAATCAGCAAAGACATTACTAATGGAAATGTACTGGAAAACGGCTAATGCTGTATGCAAACCTGGTATCTACAAAATTAAGAAGAACTCATTTTGTGTTTATAATTGTAACTTGAAAGCTAAGCTTGATCTTCTCTCTGCTTTGCTCTGGTATTTAAAAATATTTCAGATGACCTGGTCTGAGTCCATGACACTTGCCTTTATGCTCTATGATGCTAAAATTACATGTTCTGTATACTGATAGGAGAACTAAAAATCTTATGTTTTTTCTATCTATCTTGTTTATCAGTGTCTCCAGACAAATTGTCTCTTCAAATTAAAGATTGCATGAGTCAGGTCTTCTGAGTGAGGTATGGCAAAACTTCTGTATTTATTGGTGCTGTACATACACTATCTCAAGATTTGAAAGAGTAATGGCACGTTTGAGCACTAGAGTAATACTTTGAAAATACTTAGTGTTGTCTTGTCTTTGCTTATATCACAATCAGTGGCTTTAGTGGCAGCTGAGTTAAACCAGTTCTAGATGTTTTCAGACATCCCTCTACTACTGATCTGCAGTTTTTTTTTTCTAGAGATGGCTATTCTGAGTACATTTCTAATCAGTACACTCTCTACTTCTATTTTTAGCCTGCATTTTGAGCGTATTGCTGTAAAAACATCTTGTTAGCTGATGGTATTAAAAGTTCTCTAGGCGTTTGTAAGCCTCGTAATCTTTTTCTGAGTTGGAAACACCATCTTTCAAACATATCGATTAAAGAACTAAATAATGGATATTGTCCTGCAATAGTTTTCTGATTTTCCAGTATGTTGGGGAGATGTAGAGGGCAAAACTTAATACTTAGAGTTGTACATTCCTCAGTGTTGAAAATGAAATCTTGCAGTTCAGTTTAGCGGGGAGGCAGAGTTTGAAGGACTGGGTTATGTGAACTCAAAATCCAAAGGAACGTTTTAACTCTACTGATCCTGCATATGCACTCCTGAAACCACCTTTGACAGTTTTCATGTAGTCTTATTTCCCTCTTCATTCTAAGGAAACATTAGAAGATCCTGGGATTAAGGCTGCCTTTAAACACACACTTAACATCAACAGAAAAAAATCCTTTCTCCCTGTCGCAGCCAACCAGTCTTCAAATTTTACCTCTACTTCAAAGTTAACCTATTTCAAATGGCACAAATCTAAATCTGTTAAGTCAGACTAGCACAGACTTTTAAAAATTTTTTATTTTGGTTTCATGTTGTTGTTTCATGTAAACCATTGAGAATAGGCTTTTGTTAAATTAAAAAACGCTTAAGGTGAAATGAATATATTGCAAAGAGTTTAATAGTTTGAAATCAATTTAAATGAATCAGTATTATTTGCTACTTAAAGTTAGGTCATAGGACCTGTCAAGACTGGAAAATTGCTCAAGTCTAATGTTTAGAGTACACCTGAAGAGGTCTAATTCTTCAAGAATTTTCTAAGTGAAAAGGATTCTGAAAGAATTTGCATGTCCTAATAAACTCCAGGTTTTCATGTTTTATGACCTGAACCAGTAAATCAATTAGTATTATTCTTTTGGCTCTGATTAAATGCCTAGTAAATTGTCCTGATTCTTTATTAAGAAAAATAGAATAGGTCTACAAAATTAAGAAGAACTCATTTTTTGGCAGATTGGCATAGGACTAAATAAAATTGAGATCTAGAAGATTATTGTAGATGAGGGAGATTCACTCTATCCCCTTAGAAGGAGGAAGAGTGATGCCAGACTTCCTATATGATTAACCTATAGGCAGGGAAACTTTAGCTGCAAATATGGTGTCTGAAAATATAAGAAAATTTAAAAACCCATCTTAATTTGACTGTGCTTGATGTTTGCTATTAAACAGCTCAAACTATTAATTGAAAAGGAAAAATCTTTATTGAATGCAGAAAAATTCTTGCCACCAGCAGATCCAGACAAATGGTATAACAAAACTATTGGCTGCTGCTTCAACCTTTAGAAATTTTACTTTTTTACTTCTTTTGGCAGAATCAAGAAAAATAAAATGGAGAAGAAATAACCAGCAAAAACTTGTTCCCAGTTAAAAAGCAAAAAAGCCACTTAATTTTGTTGGGAATGATTGTAAGGAAAAATAATCATTGTTGTGCAAAATTGAAAATTCAGTGTTAAAATAAAGGCTATAAAAAGAATTGATGATATTGAAAGTAACAATTTGAATTAAAAAAATTGCAGTTATAATGAAATTAAAGTGACTGTGTATGATACAGTGAATGTGCTTATCATCCTGAAAGAAGTGATAGTGCTCACAATGGGCCATCTTCTTGAGGTCATACATCCCTAACCCACACAGCTGAAAGTTTCTTAATAAATACACTCACCCACACATAACATTCTAAGTGTGTGGAATAAATTATTCATTTAAAATTTTATGCTTATTTCTTTCATCACACAAGTTCATTCACTTTATCTCATTCAGAATTTCCTGAGTAAAATTTTTTTGAGATAGAAGATTAATCAAATTTGTGTCTAGAAGATTAATGTTAGCAAATACTGAGATCCAAGCTATTGAGTGAATGTCTGGCATTGAGGGCTAGAGATGCAACGTTATGTGCATTTGGAGGGTTTTAACCTGAAAAAAGCCCTAGTATGGTCCTGTGGACTGAAGGCCAATGGAGTATATCAGATGCACTCTCAGAGTACATCTTCTGTTTTCATCCAAACAAAATCCGTATCATATGCTCTAAGGCCATTTCATGATGCAAACCGAAGTATGGACAGGAAAAAGGCAAAATGTCATGCCCATCTGATAGGAGGACAAGAAGGAGAATCCAGGATTCTACAGGCTGGTCAGCTGAACCTCAGTCCTTGGGAAGGTAATAGAACAAATCCTCCTGGAAGCCATTTCCAAGCACATGATGCTCAAGGTGGCTGGGAGTCATGAGCATGGATTTGCCAAGGGAARACTAACCTACCTAACTGTCTTCTGTGATGCGATGACTGACTTTCTGTACAAGGAGAGAGCAGTGGATGTGGTATGCTTTGACTTTGGCCACGTCTTTGGTGTGTCTTCCCACAGTATCCTTTTAGCCAGATTGGAGTTGGATGAGATGACCTCCAAAGATCCCTTCAAAATTTAATTATTCTGTGATTATGTGATTCTGTGGTAAGTGGGGGCAGTCAGGAGACTTGCTTCAAAAGTTTCTTCCTGACTTGAACTAAAATGTTAGGTAGTTGCCTCCTATCTTGTATAATATTTTACTAGGGAACATCATCTTTCATTTACTGGTTTTATAATGGTTTTATGGTTTTATAATACTATAATTAATTCCCTAAATACTTTGTAGATAAATCAGGTCTGGAAAATGTCTAAAATTACTTTGGGTAAGATTATAGTTTGTAATTTACTGATTATTACTAACTATAGCTCAGTATTTCTAAAAGCCCTTTTTCTCCATTGTGTAAGTAGAAACACAAGCTTTACTCTAGGTAAAGGAGGATTTTTTTTCTTTTAGATGCAGATTCCAGTTAAAAGTACTGCATGGCTGGTGTTACTGCACCTATAGTGATTCAGTACTGTGAGCTGTGCTTTGGATTTAGCAATGCTAGATACACATGAAATTTGAAAGTCACTAGGTATAACATTACTTAATTCTACAAAACTTGGATAATAGTATAGTTTTTAAGTAAGTGTTATCCACACCTGATAGGCAATGACCATTTGTTAACTTTTTTAAATGGCCATTTGGTGTGAATATCACCTGCTTTTTTTGCAGAGGCCAGGCCAACTTGTTTTTCCCTTCTCTTGCATTTCTGAGTTTCTTTTGTTCACATTCTCCCCATACAGTTCTTACTTCTCCATGAGTTGCTCCTAGCTTACCTTTCTCTCCTTTTACCTGCTAATAATGTATTAACAGTAGGGATAGGTATGTGATGATAACTTAGCATACACAGCAGGCAGGCGACTAGGAAAAGAAGGATTTTTTGGGAAAGAAAGAGAGTGGTAGAAGCAATTATGGCTATAAAGGCAGCACAGGACGCATGTATTCACTTAGAGAGGGCTGTACTTTAAGGTTTCATCTGATGCTGGTGGACCTGGTCGCTGTTGCAGTGCAACAACAGCACCAACTAGAGTGCTCAGAGTGACCCTGTGCAGCAGCCTAGTAGAACAGAAAGCCAAGAGTGCAGTACTCTGAGCTGAAACATCGGGGCGTGAAGAACTACACTTGACGCTGCTGTCTGAACTCTGGAGAGCTCTGTCAAGTATAAATGCATCAATATAGAGATGATTAAATGCCATCACTTACTATCCCAGCATTCCCTGAAACTCCTACTCAGTCTTCAGCCAGCCTGCACACATGCCCCTCTCTCTCCTCTTACATCTTCCCCATAGGCCCTTATTTTCCCTTTCAAGAGCTGATGGCCTCCAGAGGTTTGTGTGTTTTCCCTTAAGCACTTAGTTTACCTCCCCAGCTTACTAAGGATTGTGGATAGCAGTGTTGAATAGTACCTGGAACTAGACTGTGGATATAAATGAGTAATTAGAGCAATTTTAGCAATATTGGATAGGGGACATTCTGGAAAGAGAAATGCTGTGTCTCTTCACTTTAAGAGTTCAAAAGCAGTCTAAAACTAAGATGTTGTAAACATAAATTGTGTACTCTTTCAAAGTACAAATCTCATCACCAATGTAACAGCAGAATTATTGCCAGAGTCCTCTTATAACAAATTTCACTGGTATTATAAAGGGAAGGATTAAAGCATGAATGGCAGCTAAATAATTGTTAAAGGATTGTTTAACCTAATCAGAGATAATGAGCCTTAGAGGATTAAAAAGTGTTTATAAACAACCAAATATTAGTCACAAAAATGCATACTCAGCTCTGTCACACTCTGAAGACAGAGAAGACCAATTTTGCTTCCACTGTACACATAGGGATTTTTATTTTCACTATTGGCATCAATGCATTTCATATTTGGCTTTAAATACATTGGCAAAATGTACAGTTTTTTTCCAGTGGTACTCACAGCAGAAATATGAAGATCATCCTGTTTGAAACTAGTTGACAGATTACATGACCTTTTGTGGGTCCTTTTGGACTTATTTTCTATGATTTCTATTGAAATACCGTTTTGCCTTTACCTAATTCTTACCTGGAAATAGAATATTATTATACTGGATAATGAGTTACATACCACCGTTTAAAACGCTATTAAGTATTGGTGTCTCTCTCCATAACTGTAATTCTATAGGTACCTACATAAAAGAAATATTGTAGACCTTTTTGAGGGATGATTTTTCAGGAAGGTGACACATACATTACTGAAGCATAAGAAATACAAATAGCTGTAAGATATTTATGCCTTTTACAGGCATTCTAACCTTTTTAGAAAATGGCTATAATTTGAAGATATAATGTGAAGGGAGTGTTCTTAATGCTACATTAATTACAAGAATTCTCTTTCATTCCCTCTTTGGAGACATTTTTGTATTTTTATATGAAAAGATGCATATAATATTGTGGCAATAATGAGCTTAATGTAACTGGAAGCTATTGGATGAGGTAGTATCAAAATTTCAAACAGAAATAGCATCAGAAAAATCATCTGTATGCCTGAATGTCTTTCTATCTCACATGCTGAAAACTTTTTTCCTTACCACTAAGTGGCACTGTGTTGCTTGTAGTTGACTGTTGAGGTCATATTAAAAACCCTTCGGGCCAAATTTATTCTTGGTATAGCCTTATTAAGTCAATGGAATTACATGCGAAATGAGTTTGGCCCAGAGTTTTAAAGGCATCTAATTCTAAAGCTTTGCTGTAAATTTGCATTGTGGAGGCCCAGGAGAAAAATAAAAATCAGTTAGTGTTTAATCTTGCAAGCAGCTGACCCTTTCATTTGGTGTTTAACTATTTCATTATAATTTTTTCCTACCAAATTAGCCCTAGTTAAAAAGGATCATCTTATCTATTTCAGTAGGACTGTCAGTAAATTTTGATTTAAAAGTGGATGAGTTCTTGCTCTTTGTGTTTACCTTTAATTTTCATTAAATTAATATTGTATATTTTAAAATATGTGTGCATATGACAAAGCCTGTTATTGAAAATCTTGTTTTACTCTAGCAAAATATGTCAAGGTATAAAGAACTGGAGATGTTCAGTTTTGCCCAGTGTCACTGTTTACTCTATTTCTTGTTTCCTTACAGTTATAAAAGAGTAAGTAAATACATGAGAATTTTCAAAACAGTGCTTAGAGCCACTTTTATCTTTGACTTATAACTGTGCAGAAAACACAGAAATATGTTACTGTGTCTTGAGATACCATAAACCTTTAAGCAAAGCTGCTTATACCTTTGACCCAAGACAATCCTTTCCTTCTTAATATACGTATAAATTGTCACTTGCTTGGATAGCAAAAGAAAATGACAGCTATTTTCCTGAGCCTTTAGCAAAGAGATATTTTATTCAGTCCTGTATATACAAACTGAGAGCTTATCTGAGAATAAAGGACTTTCTATCTGTTTTCACATCCACAAGCGCATCTCTCATTGCCTTCATGCAGAAAAATGTGTATAGAAGAAAGGAACGTGGCACAAAAGCTCTGACAGAAGGAAGTATGTCCGTATGCTAAAATATTACCTGTGGAGGTGGAACTTGGGTCTACCAAATATTTCCATTTCTGTTTTTTATCAGGCACCTACATGGTCTACTCTTCCCATAATTGCTGTAAAAAGATTTCTTTTATTTTAGGACTTAGCACTGCATTATCAATGTTTGCCAGGATATTTTGAGTCAATTTTGTATTTGTAAGAGCTAACGGATCATTTCTAAAACAGAAGAGATATTACTGCTCTGTAGTATTGGACTCTTTGTGGCCTATTTCACTGTTGCTCATGAAATACTTTGAGAATTTTGGATTGTAGTTATCCATAGAAGCATATGACATTATTATAGATGGGATTCTCCAGTTTCTTCACAGTGTTCATTATTTTGCTAAAAATAGAAATAATTTTTCTTATATCTACTGTTAAGCTTTGTTTAAAGCTTACTGATTTTTCTGTGAAGCTCAAAACGACATCAGCTATATGACAATTGCAAAGTTTATTGGGAGAGATCTGATCTTTTATTAGACCATCTGATATAGTCAGCCAAAATAGATGAGCTTTCAGGCACACCAGTATCATCTCGAATGTACATAATCTTTTCAGATATTAGAGGCAGAAGCAATGGTGAATGAATACTGTTCCTGCAATGTGTGACTCGGAACCATGTCTTAGATTATATGACCAGACCAAGAGCTAATGCGCAAGTTTCAAATACTGTACTATTTCTCTGTTGTATCTTTAATCTGGCCTTGGAAATAACCTTGTAGAATAAACTGAAATATTAGAATAAATCATTGTTTGGTATTACTATTTAGAATGCCAACAAAGATTTCTTTTGTGTTTCTGCTTRAGATGTTGCTTTATTTGTTGTTATTACGAACAAATATATGAACAATCTATACCTGAGAGGATGACAGTGGAATTGTCTTACAAGTACTTTCCTTTTAGCAGTGTATGTCCATATCTGTTCTGATTTTGCTGCAAAAATTAGCCAAAATAAATTCACATTCAGCTATTTCAGGAAAAATATCATGAATTTGAGAACTCCACTTTCTTTTAATCAAAACTTGAAAATTGTGAATATTAAAATTAATGCAAATATTGTAAACATTAATAAAATTATCTTGAAAGGAAGCTTAAAGGCAACAGTTTTAGAAAGAGCTAAAGTTTGGAGCAGCTGACTTGGCTCTTACAGTTCAAATCTATGCTCAGCAGGACACTCAATTGTAATATGTGTATTAGGGTAGCATGTTCTTGCTGTGTGTGGTCCCAGCCTTTAGCTGGATCCACATGAACTAATTTTGGAATTGGAATTGTGCAGACTCTGTGAGATTGAGTCAGCAGTGAGAATGGTGTCATCTTCTTGGTACCACTGACAAGATTCTGCATATACACATGATCTGATTTATCCAGCAACAGTTGGACCATCTTTGCACTGATGTCTATTTTAATATCATTCTTGGCAATGCTTTCTGTATGGATAGCATCATGTTACATGATGCCACTGTGATATGCAGTCACCTGAAGCTATATCATTACTTACCCAGATTGAACCTGAAAGAGCAATAAATCCCATCGTGACCCCAGAATTTAGTTACTGGAATGCTCCATGCTTGAAGTATCATTGTGCTTTTTCTCTTGCTCAGTGCTTTTTCAGAGTAACCTGAGCTACTAACCTGAGTAATCCAATTGTTGCAGAGCTTTTTTTTATTAGGTATCACTAAATTGGAGCCCTGACTATGAAATCAATACAGTTTAAGGCCATTAATATGGTCAGTCTGGCAAGATTTAAGAACTGATCTGTTAGTTCTTTGCTGACATCTGTGTTCATGAACCAATTGCCATTTAAAGATCCTATCTGATATTTTCAGTTGATAATCATTATGCCATGATGAATCCTGCAAAAAAGTTCTATATCCACTGAACTTACTATGTTTTTCCACTTGTTAAAAAAGCCTTCAGGTTTGTTATCTGTTTGTTCTAAGGGCTGCTGATATTTTTGGACCATGAATTTGCTTTTCTTTCCAGTGCTTCGCTTTCCCTTCAGAAGAATTGACCCCTCATCTGTAGCTTGTTATAAGATACTATATTTATTTTGAATCTGTTGACTGGCATCCACAGTGTTTCTAAATAAGAAATAGGAGATAAGGACTTTTGGACTTAGTACAGTCAAATTTTCATACAGGTTACACAGAGATGTTTTAAAACCAAGCAAAATCAAACCCAGTATAATAAAAGGCTGTCCTCTTATAAAGCATACATAAAAATACAAATAAAAAGTAATTTGTAATGCATATCTGCATAAAATAGTGTTRTATCCCCAAATTGTCATTAGTATAAAGCTATCTACTCTCAACTGCAGTAAAAGTAATAGCTCTCTTCCTCTATCAGCTTCCAGGAATAAGAACTAAAAACTGAATAAACTCTGCTGTACTTGGCCCATAATAAGTAATAGTAGTAACAGTATTTATTAAGGAAGTAAAATCTGTTAGCCAGTTTATCTAAGAATGAATCTTTAAACTGTTTGCCCTCTAATGAGCATAGGGAGTTCCAGCTGAAATGTCTAGAAACTAAGAGCATAATTCCACAGGCAAATGATAAGTTCTGAATGAAGAACATGATGGCATATGAAGAATACCACAACTGGGGAAAAAAATTCTGCCAGAAGGTCAGGTGGTGAGAGTGAGTCTAAATGCACAAGTTCTGATTCACACAAGATAAGGAGTCTGGCTCTGTATGCCTATGTTTAATATGTAGTATGAGATGTTTTTTAAAAGAGAAAGACTTCACTAAACATTGCTTCATGTTGCAGATAGAAGGGATAGTATAAAGTGTTATTTGAGTTTGTTCGGTGGTAAAGGGTAAGATAGCACATCACTTTGTCTTGAACGTTATACTAAATTAACACATCTCCGCCCTACTGCTTATCCCACATTACTTTCTATATATATTGTCTCTATTGACTGCATGCTATGGGTATTATCTCAAATCTGCGGTACAACATGCATTTATCCCACTGTTTATATGTGGTAACAAGAGTGTTGTAGAGAATTCAGTACTTGCTTGCTGAGATTATATATCTCAGAGTGCTGAATGCCAGTTCACACCAAGTCTGTGAGGAGGCTTGGAGTCATACCCGTGATTTACGAAGACTGCAGCCTACGCACACCTACAACTTACCCATACTTAGAGAGATCATAGAAGCCTAAGCAGATAGAGCGGTAACCTAAATATGCAGCACCTGGGGTTTTGCACATTTTATCAGGGCTTTTTAACTGTGTTGCTATACATTTTTTGCCATTCTATGGGTTGGCTGACCAATGTATGAATAAACCTGCCAGACACGTGTTTATCATTTGTATCAGGGCCAGTATCTCCCACACACATCTACATAACCAGCAATGACCTACATAAATTCTCACATAAGTTGCTTTAAATTATATATGTCAAGCTGCAGGTGTTTCTGCACTAGTCAATAAAGGTTGGTTTTTCAACAAAACTTGTTTTCCTGGTTCTTTATGTTTAGAAAGCTTGAAGAAAAAGAAAAGTCCATATGATTTTGCAGAAATAAAAGTTTTGAGATCCACTAGTTTTTTTGAGTGTTGAGAATGTGCTGGTTCCTGATAGTGTAATGGCACTCCTTAATTATTTTTTAAGCAAAACTGAGGGCAGGTTGTTGCTGCCAGAACTGATGGGCTAATACCACTTCTCTCCACAATTTAAAGCACAGAGCTGAGCAGCTTTGTGCTGGAGTTGTTGGAAAAATAATTCTAAACCATAGCTTGATGTGGTTTTTGAAAAAAAAAATTTTTTTAAAGAGTCCCTTTTATATAGTTTATTGTTAAAATGATAGGCATTGCTTTTGCACTGGTAGTTTTAAACTTTTAAAAACCTCTCTGTATTCAAAAGTGTTCTTGAGTGCCTGTGCAACTGTTGATATTAGGTCTGTCTTTGACCTACATAGTTTGAGTAAGGGGAATTGACAAAGTCTTGGCAGAACAGTGGGAGAAATGCCTCCCTTCAGCTGCAGATTTTGGAATTGGAGAAAAAGCATGAAGAGGTGTGAAGTAGTGCAGGGAATATGAAAAATACCTTTCTGATAGTAAGGCAAGAAAACTTTTTTTTTTAAACCAGTCTCACCACACTAGCAGTCAGGTAATCTATGTGTTTTGTCATTTCAACTTGGCTCAGAGGCTAAACACAAAAGAATAACTAATTATTGTGCAGCAGTGACATCCTTTAAAGTTGGGCAGAGCCTTATAAATGGAAAAAAGGTAGGAAAGACCATTATAACCCACCACACATTGACAGAGTTGAAAATATTCCAGCTAGCATTCTTTCAGGTGTGCTAGTTAAAAGTAAAAATTCAGCATATTTCAGTGCTGTTCCCTGAGGCTGATCTTGAATACCAATGAATTTGTGTGCTGTACTCAGGTTCACATTATAAAACAGATTTTTATCATGGTCTTTAGTGGAGTTGGGAGCAAGAGTACAGTTGCCTTGAGTCAGATAATAACCAAAGAAAAGTGAAAGCATACGTTATTTCAAAAGAACATTGCCAGGCATGAATTTTCAGCTTCCTGCTCAACAAAACAAAACAAAAAAACCAGCTTGGGCCTAATCCCCCTCCCTTTAAAGTCAATGGGAGTTTGGGCCCTAGAATCTATTTTAACAGTTTATATTATTTTAAATGAAATGTGACGGACAGTGAAATTATCCTTCCTGAGTAACACTCGTAATACAAAATTCTCTTTGCAGGGAAGGGGAGACGGGATGAGTACAGGAACTTCTGGGCTCATTTTCACTGAAGTATTTTCTTGTTTAAAAACCTTGCTCCATTTTCAGGTTTAAAATGTCACTCCAGCATCACCTTGTATATCAAGCAGGATACAGTGAGACAGCTGTCTCCTGATGGACCATGAACATTGCAGGATACATATAAAAAGGTATAGCTCAGCTGTAAATTTAAATGTTCTCAGTGAACAATTTCACTTGAACCAGTACTTCATCTCCTCCGTCTATCAAAATATTGCATTTTCCCTTCCAGTAAAGATGTTTTATAATCGCTATAAGGTGCTGTAACTCTAGAAGGTGGTGTTGCTCAGCTTTTCTTTGTGTCATGAAACTCCCACTGTATTATGGTAATATATGTTACCTCTCTGTTATGAATAATTGTCTGAGTGCAGCACTTTTGGGCCTGTATTTATAAAGCAACCTCCTTCTCTCACAAAGAACCATGGTCAATGTTAGACTGACCATATTGCATAATGGTTTCTCTATTGTAAAATAATTCCTTGTGGTGCTTTCTACTATGGTTTTGCTTCCTAAATACTTAATTAGCAATATCAACTTTAACTTACATAGGCATCTGAGATATTTTGCTGTATTGCGTTGAAATAACTTTCAGGCTGTATTTGTTCGTATGTAATTTAATATGAAAATTTTCTTTCAGTCCACCACGAAAATATATGAGGTCAAATAATTTCAATTCCATAAAAAAGGAGAAACAGTAATTTTCAGTTCCCTACTCCTTCTCCACTAATCCACAAATACCAAAAAAGGCTTTATCAAAACGGCCTATCCTGGATACTTTTATAGCCTTTTTGTAATCCCAGTATAAACAAAGTTAAAGAAAAAGGGAGAAAGGAATAGTATTGATCTTCCACTGTGAAAGTGCTACAGAGTCCTACAGAGCTTTTGATTCTATGTTCTGTATTATATGTAATGCTGAAATCGGCATATTTTACTTATGGTGTTTTGTATTTTCTAAGTATAAGGACTGTGCATAGACAACAAGTGTGTTTATTAATTTATTGTCAGACTTCCGCCTGAGAATAGTATACAGTCGTGGAATCTATATTTTTCTTCTTTATTAATTTAAAATTAACCTGGAAGTAGAATGTTGTGAATTTGTTTATGGATAAAATTAAAAAAAAAAAAGCAGTGTCAACATGTGGAGGTAGAATTATTATCTAAACTTAGGATGTTTGAAAGAATACCTCGACCTCCTCTATTACCAGGATTCTTACTCAGTTTTTCTCCCAGGTGGTCACTGCACCTTGTCAGCGTTTTTAGAAAGTTCTTCTGCACTGTATTTTCATTTCTGTGCCTTGTACAAAGTTATGTGCATCACCGCTAAATAATTGGAGGTCTCAACCTGTTAGGTGCTTACAACAACTGCTTTCTTGTCATGTAATAAATGCTAGTATTTCCCTGGACTACCATCAAGATAACTGAATCTGAACTTGAATCTAAATTCACTGACTGCCCAAACTGCATTGATACAAGCCTGGCTTGAGATAAGCTTCAGAACATGAGGAGAGATGGAAATCTTCAGCCCATTCTGCACTGAATGAGCACTCTCACTCACACATCTACCTGGAGTGCAAACATACCAGCTTCATTATGTTTGGTGTAGCCGCAACCACATATTTTGTCCTTAAAATGTATCTTACCTTTCAGGTGGTGTCAGAAGTGAATCTTTGTGAGCTTTGGTGTTCACTGGGATGAGACTTTGGTTTAAATCATTTTGAAGCTGAAAAAGTTCCTAACTCATATCAATTAAAACCAAAGAATATAAAAGACCTTGGGCAATAATAATAATTAATTTCAGAGATCTATAGATAGAGCAAATATTTTATGATTAACATGTAAGAAAAATAGGTTCGCATCTCAAATGTAAAAATTACCTGTAAATATTCTGGATACAAAGGAAAGTCAGCAGTCTATTCGGAGAGATTTGCAATATGTAGCTGAATRAAAGGTTTCCTTTGATTACAAAACAGATTTGTGGATAAAAACAGAACAAGCAAAGGAAAACCTACTGACAGGTAAAATTAGGAAACTGTGAAAAATTAATGGAGATAATTGATTTTACACAGTGGTGCAAGACTGGATTCTGATTAACTAAATTTGGACTTGACTTAAGGATTGGAAACAAGACAGGAGCAGAAAAACATTAAGTAGGCTGGTTCTCATAAATTAGGATGGTGTGAAATATAATGAAGGGTAACCTGTATGATATACCTGGAATTTCCAGAAATATTGAGGCAAATGCAATAGGAATGATTCCTTTCATTCTTTCAAATGATAGATAAACCACAGTAATTTTGCTTTGTGAGTGGACATACTATGAAGAGCAAAACAATAACATTTTTGAAACATTAGTCTGTAAAGCTTGACAGGTCAAAGGTGATACAAAAAGGAAACTGGATTAAGTTTTCAAATAGGACATGATGCAATGTGTACTGAAAAATCTACAGCCTTAACTGCAGATGATGCTTCCTAAAATATATTTGTGTGATAATCAATGAGCTCATGGAGACATCAACTTTTAATTAAAGTTATGACAAGATGTCACTGTTAGAAGATAAACAACCACTGAAAAAAAACCAATGTGAACTGGCTTGAGTTTAGTACTAAGTATTTAAATAGCATTGGCATGTTATTGGTATATAACATTCACCAACATTTTTCTTCTGGTTTTAATAAAACCAGGTATTTTTGGTAGTTTTTTCTCTGTTGTTATATGAGATAACCAGTTAATAGATCCCAGCTTTTTGTGATACACGCCCTTGAATTTTTGTCAGAAAAAAATAAGAGATATTTGGAAGGTGATAACCACAAATAGGCTTCCTGCATCTACTATGGAGATCTCAAAAGTCTGTCTACTTATAGGTTTGAACTGACACCGGCACAGTCAGTTCATCAGGGGTCATTTGTAAATATATAATCTAGTATGAAAGGACTTAATTGAAAAAAATCACAATTCTTAACTGGAATTTTTTCATATGCAGAAACCATATGAGTATTTTTAGCTATTTAAGAAAAATAAAATACAGCTTAAAGTGCTACAGTCTTTATACAACAATTTGCTTTTAATTAGGAACAGTTGTATGATACCAGAAATCTACTTTTAGCTTAGCAGAAACAGGTTAAAATCACCATTGCATTCTTGTATTTCTAGGTAAGTTTCCAAGACACATGGTAACTTTAAGCCTTGATGCAGAGACAAATATATTTTATTTGGTTTGAAGTGATAAAGCTCATAAATTTATGTAAAGTGTAATAAAAAGGAAAAGTTGTTGCCATTATCATTAAAAGTAGATTTAACAGATTGAGCTGAACCGATTGCTTTTGACAGCCCAGAGGATATTTATATTTTCAGTGAACTTTTTATATCAATTTTTCATCACTAAACTATTTACTCTTGCTGGTTAGCTAGATTTTGGCTCCCTTGATTGTTCATATGGGAAGGAGATGATGACGTTATATTTAATTTTCGTTACTCCTGTAAGTGTATATAGTTTGAGATGCTTGGTATGATGTATTCTGTTCATATGATATTATTTTAATTCTCTCTTATCCCTAAGTCTGTACTTATGTATTTTTATTAAAAGGCAACAAACCTTCCCCACAATACTAAAAGTAAGGCATCAGAAAAAAAAAAAAAAAAATGACACAGATATGAAGAGAGTCCTAAATATGAGAAGATTCCTTTTTCTGTTCTACAGAGTGATATTAAGCCTTGATCCAACATGCATCAGGACCTGAGGTTCCTACCAACTTCTATGAAGTTCCTTTGCAATGCAGCAGACACTCAGACTAAGAAACTTAAAAATGCACGCACATGCTAAACAAAGTTGTAGCATACTGCCATACATTTTAAGCAAAGATTTTGTAGACCTTTTTAACAAATTAATTTGACCACAGCCTGTTTACTGTTCCATTTATTTTTCCCAAAGCTGATTCTCACACAGAAGAGTCAGGGAAAGATTCTATATTAGAGAAAATGTACCCATTAACAARAATTGAATTTTAACTTTTTACATACAAGTACATATGTACTTACATACAAAGTACTTTCATATTTATCCAATCAGGAGCTGTAACAGTATCAGTGATTTTGAATAACTAGTGCAGCTAAACTGATGAAAATCTTAAAAGGTAATGGAACCAGAGGATCCATAAGAGAACATGCAAAACTATTCTGTCAATCTTATTGTGTGAGATTATGAGAATATTTTTTGATAACCATTTCACAGGGACTCCTAATTACACTCCTCATCAGTTTTGCCTTCAGATATGATCATCATTGACCAATGACTTGCACTGAAAAAAAGACAAAAGAAAAGCCAGATCTCCAGAGACAGACATTCTCATGTGAGTCCAGACATTACTTTTAACATTCAAACAAAATTTTAATTTAAATTCAAACAAAATTTTAGACCCAGAGGAAAAAAAAACCCTAACAATCTGACGAACAAGTTGTCTTTTCTGAAGGAATGTAGACAAAGTTGCCTGAGGAGTTCTGCTGGGTGAAGTTTCAGCTATGGTCTAGAGAGTGGTCTCATACCATCTTAGCTAGCAGAAGGTTAGCTTCTTGCTGGTAGTCCATCTAATATCATGAGAAGGATGGTAGGTGTCCTCTAGCAGAAACAGAACACATTTCTTAGGAACTAACTCTTACAGTCATTCTGTTTACTGCTACGAATATCTGAAACAATGTATCAATACCAAACATAGGATAAGAGTTGTCAATTCTTTTGCAATACACAACCTGCTTATGTTTAAAGAAAGAATGCTCTACATTTATGTCATATAAAAAGTCATCAATAGAGACAGTTCAGATGTATATAGAGCAAAAATAACCTTTAAAATAACAGTCAGTGATGATAAAGTGAGATACATTCATGATATCTGTAGGAATTAGACATATATGAATATCACTTTTAGTGCAACATTTGTGATACTCAGAATTCTGAGAAAGAATAAGTGTGACTAAAGTATGTCTGAAAGTCTCTCTTCAGACGCTGGAAAGAAGTCTGAGAAAGATAGATGAATGACTGGACATAACATAGCAGTGTTCACTGCAGCAGGACTGCCAACATGCAGGAGAAAATCCAGATAAAACAATATTTATAGCCTGGTGGAGCAAAGGAGAGTGAGAATTTTGGCAAGAGATAAATGATTCATGCTTTAGGCAATGATTTACAGGGTGAGGGGTAGGAGGAGGATTATTTTGCTAGGGACAGATGTAAGGTTCAGTACAGGAAGTAAAGAAAAATAACTCTCGATCTTTTATTTGTTATCTCACACTTATGATGCTCTCACTCCTGATTTTCAAACATATGCAGTTGGCAATACAGTACTTTTTAAAAAAATGTCCGTCTGGTATTTCTTAGGGAGACTGAAACCTTCTTTCTGCTATATCAATAAGGAAGAACTTATGAGAAAATGATACTGCATGCTAGCAAAATTAATCCAGTTCCTTTAGGGCTGAGTAGGACTGATGTAAATAACCCTTTGCAATAATGACATGTATCCAAGGTCTTTGGAATGCTTCTGGACAGTGTGAGGTCCAGTTGATGGAGGAAATAAGCTTGGGTTAGTTCAGATCCAAAAATCAGACATGTGGCTTGCTGGACCAATCCACATTGTTTTTTATTTTGTTTCTTTATCTGACTCAATCATCTAACAATAGCCGAATGTGAGCATACAGAAAGGAGGCCTGATGGGCTAAATGTCCTCTACCTCTTTACAAAAGAAAAAGACTGGTGACAGAAGAAAAAAAAATCCTCTTTACTTAATGTAGACCTTTGTCTCTGGTGTGCAAGTCCTCTGTGTCCAAAGATAATTAGCACTTTATAATGCTAATTATTATAATTATGTCTGAGAAAAAAATCATTAGGGGGTAGGTCTGTTCAATGATTTTCAATTGCCCCCTCTATTCAAAAATAAGGTCATTTTTCGATTAACTAGTTTTAGAAGCTCAAAACTAGAAACAGTGTTATAGAAAATCATTTGATTTTTTTATTCCCTCATTTATGATATTTTTCAAGTCAGTCAAAGCCCTCAGTAAGGAAAAATAAAATAATGTCATAAAGTACGGCTGTCATAAAATTACACCAAAACTTTCTGGTTTAAGGATACCAAAATGAAAAAAGAAATCATTGCATCCTTCTGTCATTTTTTGACATGAGTATGTGTGTGCTGTACTAAAATAAGCTAAGAAAAGCCACCTTGCAGTTTCTTTTCTCACACACATGTATTTGAAATGCAGAGGTAGCTGGAAATTGAAAGACATAACTTGTTGAACATTAACAGGAAATAGAAATGTGGGCCAACAATAAAAAATTCAAATGGAGACATCATACTGACAGTGAAAATGACCATCAGAATAGAAATTCCTTGTTTTTTTTTCTTCTTACTAGACATAGCATTTGTACAGAGAGGATAGCTTAGTTGTCAAAAACTTTTCAAATGTTTGAAAGTATGTTAGAAATCAATATTGTGACCAGTATTTAGAATCTCAAAGATGATATTTTTAAAATTTGCACTGGATGTAGTGTGTTCATTTTGTTGGGGAGCTACAAAGAGAATTTTCTGTGACTGAATATGACTTTGATTGTGGAACAGAGAACCAAGATAGGGGTTGATTTCCAAGAAATAAAGAAATATGAGAGAAGGAAGATGGTGAGGCTGAGTAGGCTGCAGATGGAGAGAAAAGTACTAATTTTAAAAGTTTTGTCCTAGGTGACTTCTAGAAGACAGCATAACTTGGTTGTCAATCCAATAAGCAAAGTGACTTGTTAAGATACTTTACATGTTCTTGGAGGTGTAATTAACAACAAATAATACAGTGTAATCAGCCAGACACAGGGGCTAAAAGAAGGTATGTGTCCTGATTTGTACAAGCTCAGATCAGAGAATTACACTAAAATGCAGCTTCTGTTTCTGAGGAACCACTTTTTTTTTTTTTTTTTTTCTGATGTGGACTGACGTATCAGGTTATTTTAAGTATCTGAGGGCAGAGAAGAAATGCCATGTGACTTCTGGCATATGGCCTAACTCATGCTTTGTGACAGAAGTAGCAACCGTAAATATCATATACCTTAAAAAATGGCTGATAACTTTCCCAGCTGTAAGTGTTGTGAAAACTCATAGAAAACTCCTGAGGGGAATTCTCAAACACCCACAAAATATGAGCAAGCAACTTTTGCTTTTCTTTAAGGTTGAACCTAGGATGAGTGCAAATGCTTTTGCAGCCTGGATCAGACAGTTCCTCACAGCTCTAGAGGCTGATCCCAATAAAAAAAAAGTTATTGAAGAGGAAAACGTTTCCCTCCCAAGGTTGTGAAGAAGAAAGATCCTCACAGTTAAGGTCTCCAGATGGAAATTAGCCCTTCACATGTAATTTGACATCTTAAAAGGAAAAGCTTCCCAGGAGAAAGCAAGATATTTGTTGCATAGATTGAAAACTTTGAAAGGGAAAGGCTCCAGTGAATTTTGAGAAGATGGCCACTTCACTTTTTCAGAAAATTGGTACTGTCAAAGAAAGAAATGTAATGAAAATCCTGTTTAAAAAAGAAGAAAATCTTTAAGGCCCTCCTTCCAAAAACACACGCCAAGTTCTGTTTTGATGTAGTAACAAAATATGCTCAGTTGCAGATGTTCTATATTAAAAAAAAAAAAAGGAATATTGGTTTAACAGTTATCTCAGAACACAGTTTAAGCAATGTAAAGGTCAAGTAAAAAAAGCTGATAGTGTTCTATCCTTCTCCCCCCATTCAGAATTTCCATGTATTATGAATTTGAGGAATCATAATAAATTCTGTATGGAGGTCCAGTTCCCTGATGAAGTCAAAAGAGTATCTGATGTCTAAAAATAAGCTGCTATTGCTTGTATTAGTATCCTATGGAGACTGAGGTCAGAAACTGATGTAAATGCATCAAGCAGTCAGGCATTCCAAATTGCCAAGCGCTACACCTGATTCTACTGTGCCTCATTTTTAAACAGCAATAGAAACTAAAAGTGAGGATGCTTTTTCCCTTGCTCCTTTCTTATTGTCTTTGGTACTTCTGACTTGTCTGTGCTAGTGACCTTTTCACAATGCACAACTCAACTGAAAGAGAGTAAGATCACAGCACAAGTACAGCAGCCATCACAAAGCTATTTGACAGGTACCAGCCTTAAGGTACAAACTTTTATCATTAAAGTGACCTTGGTTTTTCTAGTTTATCAGTTTTGAGTACCAAAATGATTACGATGTTCTTTCCTTCAGAGAAACAAAATGGACAGGAGTCTTCTGGTTTCTTCCAGTTAAATTATAGCCATGGTAGTGACTACCTTAACCTCAGAGCTAAGCAGTGGTTCATGGACCACTGATATAGGTGAGGCCATGATAAGCAAGTTTGCACATGTTCGACAAAATTAATATTACCCTGTAACATTTATAGTTCAACTGTCAATTTGATGATAATGTTACCTATTTACCTATGAAGAACTGGCAGGGATCTCTTGATCCAAAGAAATAGGAGGCGTAAGGAACCCAATTTGTTCCACTTACAGATAGATTTTAGCATGAAATCTCAAACAAAGATAAATTTTCTGTTGACAGAAACATTGGCACCTTCAGATGCTACAAAGGAAAAGAAAAATTAGATTTTCAAAAGAAACTTCCATATACTTCCCTGCCAAACAGACAACTACAAGTAATTATTGGAAAGAAGCACTTCATACATGAATAAAGTCCTAGACAACCTACAGTTCATTCATAATCAACCATCTTTGACTGGAAATATGACATAGAGGACATAACAAATTTTTTTTAAAACCTTATTATCTGAGGCCAGATCCCTGCACTGTTCTGATCACTGTTGCTTAACAGGCAAAGAAGGACTACATGAAGAGGTAAGAACTTCTAATATAGGCAGATGGTAGCTAGTCTGAAGAAAATATTGTTTATTACAATTTTTTTCTTTCTTTCTTTCTTTTTTTTTTTTGCTTCATACAGTGATTCTGCTATTTCAGGCAGAGTGCCAATAATTCAGGGTGGTGACACATGGGACTAATACAAAATGTGTTCAGTTTATAGTTAGGTTAAAATAGAAGCAAAGTTGAAAACAAGCAAAGTTGAAGTCAGGCAGTTTCAACTTTTTAAACTTCCCTGCACTAGTTTGGAAAGATTAGTTGTGATGAAGCAAATCTGTTGGTTCAGGTGGGTGTAGAGCCCCCAGTGCAAGCTGTGAGATCTCTAACCCAAAGAATCAATAAATCTTCTAATTGTGTCATGCCACATCTGTGATTTAGGCTGGAATATATTCTGTGATTTGTTTAATAAACTTGCAAGCTTAAATACCATGCGTTTGTGGGATGTTCCCCTGGGATTCATCCTTAAGGTTGCCCAAATGTATCTCCTCTTCCAGTGACCTACGTAGGAAGTGACATGAGACATGTGGTGGTTTAATTAGCAAAATGTTGGCATCAGATTAATAAAGGAGAGAATATCCTTTTCTACAGTCTCTGTTTCATATAAATATCTCTCTCAGAGCTCTAGTTCCATATGGCAATTAGAAGTACTTGTTAACATAGTTGTTTAGGTATGCGAATAATGAAAGTGGGTTTTCTCTGAGCCTGTAAGGAATAGAGACGGACAGGCTTGTTCAGATAAAATTCAGCCTCACCCATCTACACATAAATATTCACCCATTTTTTAAACCCAGACTTAAACTGGAACTTTCTAATATTCTTATTTCTGGTTGATTTTTTTATTATTATTTTTTATTATTTTTTATTTATCTCTGAACTGAGAAGTTTTGCTTGGAAATGGAAGTCATGATTCCACTAAAAATCACCATGCCAAAAAATACTGATATAATACTGGCAGATTTTGTATATTTGGATAAGTTGAATATAGTTTTTAAAGATAGTAAAACACTGAGCACTGGGTTTTAAATAACCCACAACAAATAACTGTAGGTTATTTCTATATTCCATAAAATTATCTTTCTCTGCCTTTGGAACACCTATCAAAAAACAAAAATTCTCCTGAATTTACATATTTCAGTATCCTTCAAAGACATTTTTTCAGAGTTCTTACTGTTTGACAGGTAAATTGCAAAATCTTAACTTCATACTCAGTATTCACTGTTTTACTGATGATGACAGAAGTCATAGTAAGAACATGACCATACATATTTAGATGGATCAGTGATAGCACTTCAGGATAAAAATTCTTTAGAAAAATGTATGTGCAGAGAAAAAGTGAATCCTTATCAAGATTACTTGCGTATAATTTTTAATATTTCTTCCTGATTTGTCAAAAAAACCAAACTCTTAAGCTATTTTTGTGTCTGGGAAAGTATAGTCATGTTTTGTATAGCTGACACTAAAGCTGCTAGGATAAAGGACAGTGGAGGTGAAACTGTGATGACATTTTTTCTCTTGCTCATTAGTCCGAAAGTGAAGTTTGGGAGTATTGCAGTCCTCACTCCATTAAACTTTAAATTATCCCTTGCTCTTGCTTTTGTTCAGAAAGTCTCATTGCAACTTATTCTTAAAAGACACAGATAGCTCTGGTGTTTGTGTAAGTTTCTTCCAAAGGGCAACTCTTTTGATGGTGCAACAGAAAAGAAAAGAAAAGAAAAGAAAAGAAAAGAAAAGAAAAGAAAAGAAAAGAAAAGAAAAGAAAAGAAAAGAAAAGAAAAGCCAGAGACAGATCTTGACATATTTATGAGACTAAATAGCCAGCCAGAGACTGAACTTCATGACTGAAAAAAATCCTTTATTCTCCCATATACCTGTGAGTGGACTGTATCATTTCATTGGAGAAGTTCTGTAATCCTCATGAAGTCATGGACCAAAAATTTTTGTTATCTTCCTGATTGAACTCATTCATAATTCTTTTTGATTCTCATTTGATTCTCAAGCAAATAAATTCTACTTAGTACTGTTTTGTACTACTTCCAGACTTCATTCAGGATAATGTTCCTTTCTGACATTTGTCTTCTGATTACAGACATTTTATAATCAAACTTCCTTGTGGTTAAAAGCTTCCTTTTAGTTTTGTTTGCTCATTTGTTTATTATCAGAATGATTGAATGACTTTTGCAGAATTTCAAATAGCTTGTGCCATGTTTCAGAGGATCATTGCATGCAATGAAATTGTTTTATTCTGCAAAGACTGCACTCTGAAAAAGGAGAGGAAACCCACTTGCTCTGTTTTCAAATGTACGTAGGTTAGTAAAAGCATCCTTCAAAGGATTTAAGTGAGACTGGGACACATGCAACTAAACTGTGTTACTTGAAGATCTTTCAAAGAATGTGCAACAGGATATGGTCTATATTGTTATCTACCTAAAACCATAAACTCAACGAACAGCAGTAGTACAAGAATGGATTTCTTAGAAAATATGCTGTTTACTTGACTTACTTACAAGTTTGAAATTTAAAAGTGGTCATTTAAAATACTTGTGGTTAGATTTAATGAAGAAAATAATAAGGAGTTCTGATGTTGGGTAGTACTGACAGGCATAACATAAACTACCACAATTTTTATGTCTATTTACCTTGTCCTGCTGTGTTACACCTCTGGTATTTCAATTCTGAGCTTCTTGAACAGAGGTTCCTCTGTATTCTGGACTCTAGCAGATAATATAATAGTGATTCTGTTACAAAGGTAAAAGGAGAATAAAATTGTCAGATTTTCTTTTTTCTCTTGTAACCTCAGTCCATATTTGAAACCAAGTTCCAGAAAATGAAAGGTTAGTATCTTCATCTTCCAAGAAGATCTTCATGGACTAAGTCCCTTTGAAATCAGTGGGACTTGGTGAGAATCATAAATAGCATTTGCAGGGAATAATTGTAGGGTCAAGGAACAGTGTGTGAGAGCACTTACCTCTAAGATTTTTCTCTGTGCCTATCTCTTAGTAGCAACAAAAAGTGTATCTTTCATTTTCTTCTAGCTACTGTGCCTTTTTAAATAGATGAAGAAACATAAAACATTAATTCATTCTTACTCAGATTTGAATTGAATGAATAGAACTAATGTATAATCTTCTTTCTGCAAAGTGATAAATATTTACAGTGTGTAATGAGATTTCATGTCAAAAATTGATGGTATTTATTGTGTTTTAATAAAAGCAGATTTGAAAATGTTATTTTTATTAAACAAAAGAAGTGTTGAAAATATTGCCATTTTCACATTTGCTTTTTCTATGGAGACCTTATATGCAAAGACAGATTTTGAGCTAACTATATTACTATGGAAATCAGTTGCAACAGAATAGAAATAGTATGAAATAATGAAAATATTAATACTTCTTTACACCTTGTTTCATTTACTTATCAGTTACCTTCTCTCTTTTTTTCTTTGCTATTAGGCTCACACATTTTCTTTATTATAAAGATTTTCCTTCTTTTCTCATAATTTCTTTTCTTGATTTGAATCTCCTAAAATTACAACATTAAGCAGGCATTTCATCTTTGGCTGAAATCTGGAAGTTGAAGGCACTGCCATATGCAGTGTCCAAGTAAGTGTTACACAGATATTTGTTTCTCAACTAAGAAGCCGTTTTCAAGTAAGTGTTGCTAGATAGAGCCTGCATTTTCCTCAGTGCTGAGTCCAGTCATCAGTTACTTCCAAACTGACTTATGGCAGTACCTTATCACATATGGCCATTAAGTTATCTACTAAAACTATAGAGCTCAGCTTTCTTGGGGATTTAAGACATGTTTAAGACAAAATATCAGTATACAGTTGCCGAGACCTTGAAAATATCTATGCTGTTCCTTCTATTTGTATCAAACTTTTAATCATTTAATGTTTCACAGACAGATGAAGCAGGTGATCAGACTTGCTTTTAAAAGGCTAAAAACTCTAGACTCTAAGCAAGTTCAGTAATGTTTAGTTTCCAGATCACKTAGCTCTAAAACCCTTGTTGGCTGTTTTGTATTTAGTAAGGCAACAGTATTTCTTGTTAAATTAGTAAACTGTTTTCAAAAAGATAAATTCATGAGAAAGTGTTTTTGGCACTAATTAAATAAAGGGGAGAAAGTGAGAGCCAGAGAGAGCAAGAGATGGGAAGTCTAGCCTATCTTAGAAAATAATAAATTCTTTAGATTGCATGCATGTACATGCATGTGTGTATGTTTGTATGTAATTCTTTAGATAGACATTTTTGCTGCAGGCAAACAGAAGGAAACCTCTTACAGCATCCCTTTAACTGGCATGAAGCCAGCCATGCTCATTTTCTGCAGCTGGCATGAAAATAAACTCATTTTTCCAGAAGTGACCCCCATTATTTCATTTTCCTAGCTCCCAACAAGTTGATGAGCTATAATACAAAGCAATGCAATTAATCGTTATATGGCATCTTTGTTAGAGTAGTAGTGATGATCAGCAGTTGGGGAGGAGGAGATAGTCTTGAGGTTGTGGTGAAATAAAGATTTTCTGCAGATTGAATGAGAAAAATTGCCTCAAATAGAAGATACATACTACTTAGTTATGGATGGAGAAGGAGGGAGGTCTTATGTAAAGCTGGCTAGATATTTCCCAGTGAACTCTATCTTTTAAGCTTTTTGGTTTTGCTTTTATGTTTGTTTGCTTTTGTTTTTTTAAAAATCTCCCTCCTTTGTTTGAAATGCAAGTTCCAGTTTTGGTGAGGATGGATTTCTCTTGTGAGAACAGACACTGCTCACTGTTCCCTTTCTGCTAGTGAAAATAATAAAATAGAGCAGGCAGTCACCCAATTAAAGTTAAGTCTCCAATGGGCTGATAGCAGACATAGCTTGAACTTCTGCCTTCCTGTCTTCTGGCGAGCTTCACCAAGACAGTGAATCTAAATGGCAGATTTTTGCTGTATTTCTTGGTGAAACTTGTTTTACTGTATATCAGTAATTAAATTGGATCTGTACTAGCAGGTCAGTCTCTCACATGCCAGTTCAGCTTTCCAAGCATGGGGTCATGGGCTCTTCTGCTGGTAGCTGAGTTCTCTCTCTCTGTACTTTCCACACTAGAAATGCACAGAAACTTTTAGGAAATTTTAACTTAAGATCTTACAAAACTAGAGCCCTATGTAACTCTAGTCCTGAACTGTGGACAGTTCATGGGAGGCCAAAACAGGAAGATCAAGTCAGTTAAAAGATAAGGCAATATAAAGGAGGTCAGTGAGGCAATAACACAGTACCACATAGTCTTTGGAAGTGGAGGGTGATTCTGATTTTACTGCAGACTAATTGCAGAAGTTGGGAAAGATGAAGGGAAGCATTTTATGGCAATGCAAAGCTAACAAGACACAATACTTCCTAGACAGGAAGTTAAAGTAGGAAATTATTAATGAAAGAATGGAATATTGCAGATGAAACATTCTGACACCTGTTTTCTTCGCTAATGTGAATAAAAAAGGAGGAGCAGGATGGTGTGTTGTTGAGGAAGGTGAAGAGACACAGTTGTGATCTGGAACATTTTCTGGGTTCCATGGAAAAGCCTACAAATTAAGTCCACTCTCTAGGTTTCTTTAGAGGACACATTAAAAAAGGGCATAGCATGCAGAAGCACAAGCACAGTTTGACAAATTCTTTTTAGCAGCAGTGTGACTAAAGCAGTCAGGTTAAAAACAATTGTTTTTAACAGATTATTTTTAATTCTTATCAACKCATCACATTCCCCTGCTAGTGGGTGCACAGCTGGAGGGTGGAAATGGTGTGGGAGCATTAAGACAGGGACCACACATGGGAGAGGGAAGAGACAGACGGTTTACTATGGTGCTGCTACCAAGAGAAATACTCATCTGACTACACCTTTCCTTAGTGCTGTGAGGCAGTCCTCATTTCTTCCCATGATCAAGCAGCTAAAAACAATTCCTTTTCTGCACCTGSACAGAGAGACAGAGGATCTGTTTGGAGTGGATAAGTCACTTGAGTGAGAACTCTGTGTCCAAAACAATTAAAGAATAGTTTCATTGATTCATTATAGGCCTCCAAAACTGGCATCATTCATTCCTGAAAATTTTATCAAAAGCTCTTAATATCTGCAAGTTTTGCCTCCTTTTTAACAGAATATATTTTTCTGTCTCTCTTTGTACTTGTGAAAGGAGATACCTTAACTAACTTAGTGATTTTCTTTATCTGAATGCCTTTTTATGCAGGATGAGCAAAGCTTCTCTATAGCTGTATCTTGAACCTCACCTAGAGAGGCCTACGATATGAGTAGAGGAGGAGAACATGCTGTATATACAGGAGTATATACTGTGTTTGGGACACCTACCTTCTACAAGGTCATCTATGACTGAGCTTCTTTTTCTTTTCTCTTCTTTTCTTCTTCTTCTTCTTCTTTTTCTTTTCATACTACACCTTTTGATATACCTGGCAGATACAGCAACTCTAAACCATTAATAGCTTGAATGCGATATATATTTGTTTCCTATAAGTAACAATGTTTTGCTGCCAACTGTTTGAACTAACCCACTTCATTGTTCTTTCCTATGTGCTGACATATGGAAATGTGTAATTTTTGTAAGAAGTGTGGAAATTGGATGGAATCAGTGCATGAATGAGTGTAAGAATGATATTCACAATGTGCAAGTGCATCAATGAAGATGTACCACAGCAGCAACAAGCRAATAATCTCTGGTCCTTTTTCTTACAGGTGGTTCCCACCTTTCTGTGGTAGGAACCATGTTTCTAAGAGAATAAAATAAACATCTTGAGTTGCAGGAACAGACAGAAAGACTGACTTTTTGGTTAGTCTCTGATGGAAATCAGTTGTTCCCTCCTATGACACAGAGTAACAGGAAAGAGTCTTGAAAGAGAAAGAAGGGAAGGGGTGGCTGCAAGTAAACAACATGCTGATGAAGGAGCAGTAGTGCAGCTTCTTCCCTGTAATACAATACACAAGAGTGGGGAAGGACCTACAGTACCCCTCTGTCAGTGGATTCACTTATGAGAGTTGCAGTAACATGGAAAGCAAGTCAGCTAAAAACCCATAACAAGAACTCAGCTACTAGCTAGCCAATTGGATGGCACCAGAAATACTGACTGAGACCTTCTGCTTTAAGGGAGAAAGGAAAAAAGCCTGTTGTAATTGAAATAATAATGTCCATTAAAATTTTATAAAAAATTTGTTAGCATTGTTATTCTATTTAACAATAATACCATAGCATGTGAGATGACAAGACTTTTACAACACTAGTAAGACAGACTGCCTATTTCAGGGATACAATCTAAGGCAAGCAGTTACTAATGAGAATATATACAACTAGTCCCAAAACAGTCAATGTATAGTCTTGTGAATCCATTTGCAAGAATAAGTTACCCATATGCATAGGATTTGCAGATCAGGAAAACATAACAGGAGGACATGACAATATAAGGAGAAATATAGGAGAGGCTTGTAGAAAGAATATAGTATTTGAGAAAATATTGGATATATTTTGAGGGTTACATGATATTTAAGAAGATAAGGTAGGGACTCTTAAATAGTTTCTGTGGTTTTAAAATCTCTACTGATTCTAAAAAGATTTTCCATTTTATTAAAGAATGTTTCTGAAACCAGTCAAGATTTCCCAGCTGTGGAATTTGTTTGGTCTTATGATAGCATATTTATAAACAGACACAACACACAGTCTGAATAAAATGATGTTAAACTGTCCATAACAATTCTTGTCTAAGGTTCTCTGTAAAATACAGCCAATGTTGAGCACACTCCAGGTATTAGTGGGCAAAGGTTTAAGATATTCCGTATGGGGCTTGCATTCATAAGTGATAAATCCATCCTAAGTCCAAGCAACAAAACTGCAAGTTTAGAAATACTACAAAGAAATGGTTGTGAAAACTTTACTTCACCAACGAGGTAGCTGACCTACATATATCGTAATATACTGAGTTTCCTCTCCTTTGTTATCAGCATGAAATTTGCCACTGGATCAGAGCATTGATCCCTGAAGTCTGTAATCTTTTGCCTGTGGGAGTAGCTAATACCTGATAAACAATTGTTAAAACTAGCCAGACAAAAAGCCATGGTTTAGTTAGTAATGCTCCCTGCAGTAACTCTGTTCTGACCTTTCTTCTGATCATCTTATCTTATCACACATAGGTTACATGTTTTATTATGATCTCTGATGTAAATCAAGAATGAGTCCATTTTGGTAAAAAATGATACAAGTGCTGAGAAGACAGGCTGAATGTCTCAGCTGTCATAAACTGGTGCAGTTGCAGGAGGGCAAAGTCAGTTTACTCCAGATGAGAATGTCATTGTTTGCCTCTGCATTCTTTATTGTGTCTCCCAGAACAAGCCAAGACCAAAGGGAGAAAGGGAGAGAAGAGTGATGGAAAGAAAGAGTCCAAAGGTAGGCAGGGCAGAAGTACACAAAACCTCCTTTCCCTATCACTGATTACAAATTATTGTACAAGCTGAGCCCCATGTTGTATACTTCATTTACAGTAATTGTACAACAGCTGTATAATAGGTGTAGTTTAAGGTATGAGTGTTGCTCAGAGTGTAGCTTAAATGCCCACAGTGAGATGTGAATATGAATATGAATGGTCCTGACTGCATAGTAATTGGTGGTATTATGGGAGTGAATGGAAAGCTACATATGGATGAATGGGTGGGGCTAGGGAAGGGTGCAGCACAAGAGACTAATGGTAGATTTTATTTTCTCACATAGATGCCTTTTCCTTTAAATAATTAGCCAGCAGCAGTAGAAGCAAATGAAAAGAAAGAGAAGGAGACCAGTTTGGCACGATGAAGCTCTATACTCATTATATTAAATCATTCCAATTTCCCTCTCTTCACCCCACCTACCTGCCTATTGATCCATCCACATTAAACTTATAAAGTGAACAACAGAAAAATTCCGACCTGCGGGGGAAAAAAAGGGTTTAAGGAATATGATAGCATAAAAACAAAAATGCGGTTATACAAAATGCTATAGCACTCAGAGAAAACCTGRAATCATTCTTTTTCTTTTGTACTTGTTACTGGCTTATGTGTATTGCTGTTAGGGTGTTACAAAATGGGGGGTGATTGCTCCTGTGAGGAAATGATGAGTTAGGACTCAGAGCTTAGAACAAATGCATGTTGTATTTGTTCTGTTTTCTTTTGTTACCATAAAATTTGAAAAGCTTTTTTTTTTGTTCCTTATTTCCTTATCTCTTTTGTTAATTCAAGTGCTAAGTAATATATCCATTTGATACAGCTTTATATCTAGTTATTGGAGAAATTATAGAATTTGGATTACTTGAGTGATCTGAGCAGTTTATTGGTATATCTGAAATTCTTTAAGAGCAAAGCAAGAATTAAACTTCAGGAGAGGAAAGTGACTTAAAAATCATTATGAATTATTTGTGTAGTATCATAGTTAGCCAATTACATTGACAATTCATATGAACTCAGAGCCTGATCCTGCAGATGTTTACACTTCAGAGAACTTGACTTCAGTGCGATTTGCTCACTCAGTACACATGCTCAAGCCCACAAATGTTCGCAGGTTCAAGCTCCAAGTAAACAATACAAATCTGATTTTGCGTTATAGATTATAGTGTAATGATGTATACTAAAAAGCAGCAAATTATAAAGCTACTGAAACTTGTTTTATGTCACATTAAAACAATAAATATTTTTGGTGTTAAAAACTTAACAAATTGGTATTACATGTATCACTGATCCTCCAAAGCTTTGTGTCATTTTGATTATCATTTCTTGTTTTACTAAAGACTTTCCTATAGCAGGCATTATAACAGAAATCATAGTGTCACATCTTGCTACCTATTTATAAATTCTAAGGAATAAATGCAGCAAAAATTAATTACAATTATTCATGTTCTTGAAAATGACAGGACATGACAAGAAAGAGGGGTCACTATTGCTCACTTCCTTTTTAAGACAATCTTTATTTACCTAGTTCCCAAGTGTTAAGAGACTGTACAGTACATTTGCATAGGATAACTAACATATACCACACCATTTTCACGTCTGCAAGTACACGTGAGTAACCGTAATTACACGTGACACCAATTACTCTATTACTTTGTATTAAATTATAATGGAAAATTCCACTAGAGAATTGAAGCCTAATTGCATCTTAATTTGCATAATTTTGCATATTAATTACATCTCAGATGAATAATAAATTTCAGCAGATTTTTAATTTATGCATAGACACAAAAACAAGTGGAGAAATAATTTACAAAAAAATACCAGCAACTATTACTTAGGGCATTCAACTAATTTTGCTTAGTTTAGCAAAACAAAACTTGGTTTGTTTAATATAGCATCTTTAGGCTGATTGCTGTTTATTGCACAATATGTCAGTTTTGAAGCACAGAGAGAAGCTGAGCCTTTTTAATACAAAAAATAAATGTTAATTAACAGCATTTTAGGTTGAGGGATTTTACATTTTTGAACAAAATGTTTTGAGGACAGTGCTATTTAATTAATTTGAGAATGGGCTTAATTGTGATAGATTTTTTTTACTTATAATACATCTTATTTCGTTGCGTTTTTTAAATGAAGGAATAAAAAATGGAATACTAAAAGAAAAAATTCTTGATGAAGAGGTTTCTCTCTTAATCAAATGCGGAATGTTTTCTTTTTTAGAGACAGCAGTTAAGCAACTGCAATTTTGATGACTATTAATTTCAGACAAAGGGCAAAATTAAGGCCAGGAAATGTGTGGAGTTTTAAATCAACATATATTTAAATAATTCTGGAGGTATTGTGTTTATTTCAGATCCATTTTATATACCAGAAAAATAACTCCATAATCAAAATGCACAAAAGCTGTAACTTGTTACTGCAATGCTTTTCTTAACTTTACACTCAAGATTAAACCTGTTATATTCAGTTGAACTACTGACTTGTGTAAAGTTAGGCAGACAGGAAAGAGCAGAGTCTATAACCATCTTTCCACTGTTTTGCCTACCAATTTTCCAACCAATATTAGTAAAAACATTTATATTTATATTTTATATGTCTCTATATTTGGTTTATTTAATGAAAATGTTTATCAGTATAAATTTCACATTGCTAGAACTTGCTTCCATGAATTTCAGTCACGTTATCAACCTACTTATTGCTTTTCAATCTAGTCTGTAAAATTGAAGTCCCATTATGCTCTTAATTCATTCCAAACCCTAGCCTGGTATTATGCCTTTTATACCTGCTGCCACGGTCAATCTGAGGCTGCTTGCACCAAGTATAATTCTACTGATCATTTGCCAAATTATACAAAAGGAATGGATGTCAACACTCTAATAAATCAGGAGACTGTCAAGATCAATGAACATATTTGTCTTCTCCTCGTCTTCTCCTTTTCTTAAAAAAAAAAAAGAAAAAAAAGCTTACAAGAAGCATATATTTTCCAACTTGTTTTGTGATTCTGTCAGTATAAGAGCTGGACAGAATCCAGCAGGATACTGTGTAATCTCCAGGAGTCCATTCTATATATCTTCTATCACATTAGTCTGGATTTTGCCAATTGCGATGGTCTGAGAGACTGTAAAAAAGAATACTTCACAGCATATGTTTGCATTGTACCAGTTACAGATCATTATTTTTACTTGTTAGGCAGCAATCTGATCTGATGAATACTGAGCTTTTATTTTATTTTATTATTTTATTTTATTTTATTTTTTACAGCAAAATGTTTTTAAATTAATATATCTCTAGGAAAAGTTTCTTTCTCCTTAGAAAGCACAAAACACAGCAATTTTTTTCTTGTTATGATGTCTACTGCTATCATGTCTCTGGTTTTGGTATCAGGCGCCTGTCACTTGGTTCCATCTGTACAGCACACCAAATCCCATTAGTAGCACCATCTTGAGTACCCTTCTTGTTGGAAGTTAAAACAGTTTAGCTTTCAGAAATGGCATTCTAATGAGGATCGAGATTGTCCTTTTACTTTCTGAACATCCCATTTGGCAGGGTTCAGATAAGCAGAGGGAAATTGCACTGAACGAACTGAGCTGTGGAAACGACTCTTCAACAGTTAAACAATAGTTCCCTCTCATGGACATTGTGTGCTACTGCGGTTTGTGAAAGGCCTCCTGAGCGTCAGAGTACTTCAAAAAAATACAATTTTGTCCTTCCACATATCAACCATGAGATATTTGCCTATAGACAGAAGAAGAAATGATACCTAAAAAACTTACCACGATCAAAATCTGTTGCAATTGCGACTGGCAATGTGAGATCTTTCGTACACTTTGCAAGGAGATGAACTTTTTCTTTTTTTGTTTAAGGTATTTGAACTGTAAGTATATACTTACCAGGAGGTTTTAAAGAATATTATGGATTGTTTGAAATACCTTATTCACTCCTGACACTAACCAAAAAACCTAGCATTTCATTACATTCAAGTATAAACTAAAATAACTAACTTGGTCAAATGAGATTAGCAATTATGTCTTTTATTGTTGTACTCAACATGGGCCTTTGGCATCTTAAGACTGTGTTTGATCCTGCAAGATCAAACAGCCCAGGACCACTTTGGGATTTGGAAGTGGAAAGAAATTCCAGTTCTCTGTATTGGACTTGAGAATTCAATTCTCACAACACCTTCCTTCTCCTTCGAATGCCCTTTGCTATATTTCAGGAAAAGCCTATCTACTTTTATCCTCATTAAAATGGTGTTACTCAGCTCTTATACTGACTTCCTTTGTAAAACTATGCTGCTTTCTCTCTCTCCAGTCAGTACGGTACCCCACAGGACTCTACATAAAGCAGCAGCAAACTGTTCAGTATATTTTCTGTATCTACTTATAACTACAAATTCTACTAAATCTTTTACAGATTTGTTTAAGCTCTCGGTGTTACCATTCTACTGCTTTGTTTTGGAAATCAAGACAAGTTTGGAACCCCACTGATGCTGTTCTAAAGCTTAGTCCTGCATTTTCTCTCTTTTAGAAGGTGAAGTCAGCCAGTTAGCAAATGCATATATTAAAAACTGAGAACCCAGATGACAAAGGGAGATTTTCCTGGACAGGATTTTCAGTATTAGACCTTACAGCAAGACAGTTAGGATATGCTATTCCTTGCACTTCAAATATATCATGATACATTCCTGAGCACATTTTAACAGAAATCAGTCTTGATTTCAGACTTGCAAAAGACATAATGAAATTTTTAGAATTAATTTTATATATAAAATATTTATCTAATAATTTTAGGATATTTTGGCTTCTTAAAATGTTTTATAAAGAATCTGCCGATGGAAGACTATAGAAAGACATGTTTATGCTACTACATTAAAAAAAATCTATTAAGGGGTTAAGAAATAGGAAAAAACAGGTCCTCAGGTGTAGATTCCTGGAAGCTGGAGGAGCACCCTGTGAAGTACTGTTACATGCTTGCCCTATCTTTACACTTTTCCTCGCCTTCTACTGCTGACTGTTCTTAGAGACAAGACTCTGTGCTAAACGTGCTTTCGGTATGGTGTACAATGGAGCACAGCTGTCAGACTTTTTAGCAAAATGAATTAATTTCCAGAAATGGAAGCCTCCACATTTGTCCAAAGTGTTTCAAGCTGATAAAGATCCACTGCAGCTATTAAAATTAGTTTAAAACTGTTTGTGAGAGGGGATTCCATTCAAATACTGTGAAATATTTTGTTAATTTTCAAAACTGCAAGAAAGTTACACATCTCTGAACTACTTCATTCTTCTTCTGATTAACTCAAAATTAGAAGTTAATTCTTGGCTTCTTTTCAGAGGGTGAATTATAAGTAACAGTTCCTCCCATTTATATGATGTGGATGTCTAGCTTCARGGAGATGAGTTAGAATAACAACTCATTTCACACAGGAGTATCATACATAGAACTGAATCCTAATTTCCCTCCCTTTTATCTCTAATTGTCCCATTTCACTGTACTATGCACCTGTAATGCTAGAGATGAATAGCCTTCTTTGAGGCTGCAGTGGTAATTTTTGCCATTCCTAAGCACCTTCAGGAGCACCATGTCGGTTTCCCCTAGCAACAGAAGATGAAGAAGACGAATCACAAACCTGGGGCAGCCATCCTTTACAAAGGCACCATCCTCCCGGAGTGACCAAGCTTGAGTGACTGCAGTAACATTTTAAATTTGGTTCTTGTCTGTTCTGTTTCAATTTTAGGGTGCTGCTGTGGTTTCCTCAACTTTTCTGTGTTAGATGTCAGAGGTTTGGGTGATCAGTGAGATTTGCTATGTGCATTACAACATTTTGGAAGGATTAGCTGTATTTACAACACAGAACATAAATACATCTACTCCAGAGTCACAAAACTAGAGCAGCAAAGTGTGAGATATGCAGCCAGGGTCTCACTCTTTGAAGCAAAGCAGGCCTAGGGCACAGACTCCCTGCAGCAACAGTAGCATGACCCTATAGCCTATGCCAAACCCTAGAAAACTGAGCTGGCTCTCTGTTGTCACTTTGAATTAGATTATGATGTGTGAGACAGTGTCTATAACACCATAGGGAGGACTCTCCCACCAGCAGTAATTGCCTCTACCCTACAGCGACAGCCCAATTTGCCACTCTGACTGCACAGGGTTCTCCCTGTCCTCTTCGGACCAGCTCTGCCTTTATGCTTACATTTATTTTCCCATGGCAAGACATCCTGGCCTTGAGTTAGTCTCTATCTGTCATCTTTGGTGTAGCAAAATTCAGTATTAACACTGCTGAGAAGTCTGGTGGTGGCTCTGATGTGACTAATATGGTAATTACGTTGTAGGCTTACCCAAGTGCTGGGAAATACAGGAAATTTCTGGTTAGATGTCTGAATATGAGGCAGAAAATATCATAGAGGATTTGGGTAATACTTTGTTTTCATTTGTTGTTTCATATGTTGTTTTTATTTGTTGTTTCGGATGTATTTAAAACTATTTTGTTCTCTGTTTTACCATTCTTGAAACCTTGGAACTGAAAACAGGAGAAAGAGGTGCTGAATTAAAATTGACCCATTTCTCTAATTTACAAGCAGATATGGAGAACCAAATCTAGGAGTTAAGCCAATTACTGTAGTTGTCATGTGATACTCTTTTACACTTTTTCACTTATTTACTTGCAAAGGAGAGTACAGCAAGAAACAACAGTTACTTCTGGCCCATTTATTTAAAGAGTTGGAAAGAATGTTCAACATATAAGATATGAACGTATGAATCTCTCTTGGTGGAAGAATGTTACTTTAGTCTTCAGAGACCATTGGTCTACTTCTCTCCTTCAAGTAGACTGTTATTCCTTATTCATAAGTATGCTATTTTCCATCTCCGCTTCTGGTTTCAAATCTCTGTTTTGGATAGACAAGATTTGCTGAGTCAGTCACTTGAACTAGAGTGGCTGGGTATTTTATATTTTCCCGTAGTTTATTTTTAATACATAGCATCCATGAATGTCAATCAGGAAGGGAAAGTATTGGGGAAAGTATTGGCCTCTTTTTAACCAGCAAAGAAGTATTAGCTGCAGAAAGCTGAAAAAACACTGTCTGATTTATAACTGCCAAAACATTTTTGGGTTACTAAGCTGCTTACCAGATTCTTTGTCTCCCATCCTGTATATAAAAAGACTGTTTAAAAACTGTGTGAAAATTTTCAAAAACACCTTTAAAAGATTCCATTACTTAAAGTGATTTGGATAATTGTGTTCAATGGTAGCCATTATTTAAAAATATAATTAGTTGCTGAACTCAGAGAAGGAGGGAAATTTCTGCAGGTGTTTCTCATTATTTGCTATGCATACAAAATATCTGCATAAATTACCATTATTATTTCAATGTATACTAAGAGACAATAAAGCATTAGCAAGCAAAGAAAAATGTTGTTGACCCACAATCTGTGTTAGCAGCATAGAGTTTTGGCCTTCAGTGTTTTTGATGCACATGTGCAACTGTATTCAAGATTGAAATTACAATTTTGCACCTGTAGCAAAATTAAGTATGTAACAAAAGTGCACCAGAAGGATATTGAAAATGCAAAGACATTAGGAGAAAGATAGCACTACATTGCTGTGACTGTGCTCTATACAAAACAGGTAGTGATAGATAGAGCTTTTCTTTTTGTATTAATGCTTCATCCAAAGGAAGTTCACCATTCTCATCCCTTTTACAATGTTTTGAACTTCCAAGAATCTCTTGTGTAATATATTTATGCTCTAATGGAAAGATTGACACATGAAATACTAAGACCAATTAGGACTTTCTGACTTTCAGTTCTGTTTTTGAGCAAGAGATGTTCTGCAACTTTGAGAAAGTTTCTATTTCTTATTCTGTTAAATGGAACAGTAGTAATAATAAGAGATGAACAAAAAGTAGAAAACTCAGATTATCTACTGGATTAGTCATTTCAAATAAATGCAATTTTTATGAATACAAGTGAGAAAAAATCTCAGACAGCATTGAATTTCATAGAAATTCAGTTTGGGAACTTGAGGTTACCTCTGTGCTATTCACTGCATTATACATTAGTTTTTCAATAAGCCTTCATAGAAATAATTTTTGATTAGTTTACTGGAATGTTTATGGAAAAATCAGCATTTACTTGTCGTAATGAAAGCTTTCCCTTTCCCATCTGAATGTCTTTTATTTTCATCCTTTCATTTGTGAAAATATATCCCATAAAGGGGAAACAATAATAATATGAAATCAATGCTGAATTGTAAATAGTAAATAACTGATTAGTTTCACATGAATCAGAGACAGGACTATATCTAGATAAAGTGTTCATTTTTCATTAATGAAATTCAAGTCCCTTTTACTAATGTGTGATGAGGCAAAATCTTGCACTATTAACATTTTGTAACACAAAATAACTTTGAAGTTTTTAGGTAGTGTGATAGAAATGGAGTATTACTGAACTTTTTTGATGATGATTTTACTTGTTTGATGTGTCTTGAGGACAATTTTCTAGGTTTGATTGTCTATGAAAACAAATGTGATCTTCAGTTTTATCTTTTGAGGGTTTCCCCATGGAGACAGGGAAGTATTAGTGCCCCTGTATAAGGAACTAGTAAGACTGCACTTGACTTAGTCAGTTTGATCTTTCTGCTATTTCCTGTGTATTTATGTTAATTTTTTCCAAAATAAATACCTGTCAAAGTCCTTTTTCTTTCCCATCCCTTTTTTTTTTGGGGGGGGGGGGGCTGAGATGTATGCTGTTTTTGGAACGGAGGCCACTGTTACTAAAGCTATCTTGTTACCTGATGTAGCCTAATACCCTTTTACAACTGCCAGAAGTAAAGGCCTGCAGTTACACTGTTAGATGCACAGAGATCTTCTAAAATAGATTCTAGAAGAGATAAGGCTCAAACTTGAATGAGACAAGATCTAGATCTGTTGCTGTTGCAAAACGTGGATTTATATTTCACAGTTCTGGGCTGCAGAGTTCAGACTGAGATGAAGACTTTTAGCCTGCAAGGGTTTTAGAATATTAATTGCAAGATGCTATTTTATCGAAAGTATGGGGCTTATGGGCTATTACCTAATATTCTAGCAAAGTAGTAAGCCTGAACTGGTATGGTCACTGGTTTACAGACAATTATGCAGTGAAAAAATAGAACATTTGTTAAGGTCTCCAGGGAGAGTTTTACTGGTGATGCAGTAGGTGGTGCTCTTCTCTCCACATCGCTATTGAACAGAGCTGGTTAAAAGCTGCAAATCAAGAGGAATCCACAAATTGTTTTGGAAGAAGTATTCCATTTCAAAACAGACCACCAAAGTTGTATTTTAATAACAGAGTATTTACCTTAGAGAATGTCAGTACGAAATTAATCCTGGAATATGAAGCTCCCTAGCCTCTTGATGGGGAACTTCTAGTCTGGAAGTCCCAGAAACTTAGTGTTTTTGAGGGTCCCAATGATATAGTTGACTTGAGAGCTCTGACTTTACAGTAAGAGAAAGCAAGTCTTGAGTTTGAGTAACATAGGAGAGAAGGGGGAGAGTCCGCAGATCAGGGCTGGCTCAGGACTATGGACCTCCTACTTGATGAGGTAAGTGGGAATGATAACGAACAGGAAGGATGCCAGGTGAACTCTGCCTGCAAATCATGAGGAGTCTTTCAAAGCAATACATTTTCTCTACATTTCTGAAGAAAAACCCTTTGTCAAAAATTTAAGAATGGTTCAACAACAGAATTAAAATCTGAGGTACAAAAGGAGGTTCTTGGAGACTTGTTAAGATACTGCCTGTTGGATAGAAAGCAAACTTGTGCCATTGACCTAGTATCCCAGTCTGTTTTCTCAGACAAGAAGATCCTGATCAGATTCCCATCTGAGACTGCATGCTGCACAAGTTTTGCTGCAGTTCCGGTTGAATAAGCTCAAATCCTGGCTATTTATAACCCTTCCCACTGTGGGAAGAAGCATTTTGTTGAAAACAACAAAGTAACATTTAAAAAATGCATACTTTTAATCTTCTTTGATAGTTTGACCCTCACCTTGAAGGTCCATCTGCACAACAAGGCTATTCTTATACTTTAATATCCATGAATTGGTAATGAGTTACGCCCTGAAGTATTTATGCTATGAACAGATTTTGTATTTTATAATGCATCTGCAATCCTGTGATGTTTCATTACGTTAATGGAGGTGGAGTCTAGCTGGGTCACAAGTCCACAATTGGTCTGAAAGTATGATGGATCAGAACTACAACTCCCATCAAAATATATGAAATACTAATATGAAAAATTAATATCTTTTCAAAATAAATATTTGCCATTTTTTGACAAGACTGGAAACTTTTGGATTCATTTTAGAATAAACCTTCCCCTCCCCCCCMAAAAAAATGTGATGGTAATTGCCATATATTTCTCTCTTTCTTACTAAATGAATGTCATATACAACTCCATGATAATGTATTATGAATTAAATTTATATCAAGACTTTAATAGGGTTAAAATGATGCAGTGGGTAGATTTCAATCTATTCCTAATCTTATTCCTGAACCTTGAGCAAGACTATGTAGGAAGTAACTTTCAGCTTTTCAGAGAATTCCTTTTTTTCAAGTTCCAGTGTCCTCATGAGGATTAGAGGATGGAAATTGATATTGGACTCACTGAAGTCACTAGAAAGAATACCAGTTGTAGTGGGCTTTTGGATCAGGTTCGCAAGTAGTAGAAATCTAACAGTTGAATGATCTTGTGACTCAAAACATTTCACTTTTGAAAAATTAGTCACATTAGAGAGTAGCCATGTTAGAAACTGGATTCAATAGTTGTTTTAAAATAGCTTAGTCACACACTCACCAGGTTTTAACTGACTTTAGTGTCCCACTGAGAAACCCTCTTCTATCTTTGCTGTTCTAATTTGCCTTTGTTCACTGTAAAATATTTAAAAACTTTTTTAGTAGCTTATTCACTTTTATTTGTTTTAATTTGTAAATCTTTTGTAGTTTGGAAGGTTTGGTTTTTTTTCAGAAAATGGATAAGAAATTATTTACAATTAGTTAAAATATTATTATCTAAAAAATGTAATATTTACAGAATGTAAATGTAGGAGGAATAAGATCTTCAGAGCACATGGTAAGTGTAAGCTTCTGACAGTGCAGTTAGGATAAGATATACTGCGTAAAGGTGTCTGGCCGTGTTGGCTGTGTTATGTGATGAAGACTGTTTCAAAAGCAGCATGTATTTCATTGGTCTAGAAAACAGCTCCACTTAGTGCAATGCATTTACAAAATTATTCGTCCTCTTAAAAAATCCTATAACTTAAGATTCCATGTGTTATACTAATACTTTGAGCAGTTCAATAGGATAGCTTGATACTAGCATTGAAATCTATAAATGACTGTGATCTTTTACATAATTTTGGTGCTGTATCACAGACACATGAAGGAACCGATGTATTCATTCTTTCTTCTGTGATTAAATGTAATTGGTTTAAAGAGATAATCATTCCTTTGTTTGAGTTTTATGCATTTCTTATGAAGAGCTAACACGTTTTTCTGCAGCCTGACAAAGTGTACAGTCTTTTATCCTCATTTCCCAGTGGATAAATACTTTGTTAATTAATAAAGTATTATACTAGCACTTAGTGTCTGCATTTAACTGTGGAAGGATTTTATTCAGATTATGCTAATAGATTGTCTGCTTTATTTTTGCATTAATTACGTTTTCCTGTGATGTTGTCATAAGAGAATTGTCACTATGAATACAGGGGGCTTTTTTTGGATTATTTTTGTTTGACTGTTCTGAAATAATGCCTGTTACATATTGTTACTTACACTATTAAACTGGATGTTTAATTATTTACTGGGAATGATATCAATTGCAGATTCAACCTTTCTTCTGTTTCCTAATTGTTTGCAAATCTATTCTGATATACATATGTATCTGTTTAGAATAAATATTTACTAAAGAGCGTGTGTAGATAGTAAATAAATTTGGGAGTGTTTGGGATTTCCTTAGTGCATTTTTTTTGTCAGTATTTGGCTTTTTTAATGTCAAATAGATTGCATGGTATATTGGTACAGCTGCTGAAGAGAATGGTTGTGATTTCTCATAAAGGAAGACTGAGAAATAAGGAAAATTAATAATCATCGTGAAAGTCAAATTGCATAATATGTATTTATCTTTGGAACAATAAAATAGTTCTACAGTATTACTGAATTGTGGCTGGCCAAAAAACGTGTAAGCCCAGTGACAGTTTTTGTACACAGTCTGTAAGAGAATGTGGGAGGAGTTTCACGTCATAGTACTGTGGGACATTCTTTCTTAGTCTTTGCAGATGTCTATCAAGTGAGAAGAGGAAATAGTTTTATTTTTCAACACTTTTGGCCAATTTCCTTCAAATAAGAAATTATCTTTGCCATGATAGGAAAGCAGATTATTTTTATTATTTATTTTTATGTTTCATACCTAGGACACAGAGAAAGAAAGAACATTTATAGGCGCTAATGCTAACTCCAGTCTTTCTGGACCCATAATAATAAACCTCATTGCATTCTGTGGGTTTCTGGTTATATCAGCATGCACATAGCAAAACACATGAGCAGAGAACAGATATTTGTAGAAATACTCAAAATAAGTCAGGAAAAGCTGTGGAGAGGCAATTTAAAATGAGCTATATTTTAAAGCATACTAGAATTAAAATTTTATTTCTTCCCCACTTTCCAGTAATTCTGCTGAACTGTTGATATATTGGTACTGAAGGAAAAGTCAGATTTTCTACCTAACTTTTTAATATACTAAGCTGGTATTTTTATTTTCAACTAAAAGTCTGTCTAAAAGTGTAGTTTATTAAAAAAAAAAAACTGTCTGTGCATAGCAAGGATAATTATTGTGTGTGCTTCATTAAAAATGTGTGGGGTACTAAAGATATGTTAGCGGAGTGTCCGAATTAGAGCTTAGGCCAGGTGCAATCTTTCATGACTCAGAAGGCATATACCTATCCATGGGCTATCATTCTACTATCTATGGCTTTTTTTGTAATTACATCTTTTTCCAGTGTGCCTAAATAAAAAACACTAATTTGCACCTGCTAAAACTGATGATCCATGTATCTGCTACCAGAACATGCTTCTCAGCACTCATCTATCCACACTATATCACAGTGGATCAGATGGGAGCCTCTGCTGAGAGATGTCCAGTCCTGGAACCGAAGTTTGCAAGCAAGGATGGAAGTGTATTGGCAAACCTACCCACAAAAGTGTGCAACAACACCTGCCCACAGTATGGCTGGCTCTAGCTGGACCTGTCTGCTGCTGTTTCTTATATTTCATTCATCAACTTCACACCTAAGAAAAGAGTGAAAATGGGAAAAAGTATGGATGCATCTGCAGCTGTTTTATAGGAAATAAAACATCTCCACCACCTAAATACTGATTTATTTATTTTTTTTACTGACCACATTCAAACTAAATATTAGAACTAAATATTAGATAGGGCCAAGAAATTTCAGGTTTGGGAAGCCTTCTCTGACAATGTGCATGAAGACAACATTCAGTTGGTGTATTTGAAAGACAGAATACATTTGTCTCATTTTTTGAAAGATCAGCTTGGCTCTTCTTGAGCGCTTACAGAATTTGAGAGGCTAAAGCATTAAGAGGCTTTCAAAGGGTACATCTACACTAGCATTTTAGTTTAGATCAAGAGTGTGCTTTTTCAGTGAATCATCTGATCCTCCCCACTCGCCATACTTATGTTTGCATTGTGGAGTGCTCCATCCTTTCAAATGGAACTAAACTAGAAGGTGTGCTCCATGATGTGCACCTCATGCTCCTGCTTCAAACGGGTGTTCAGACATAGGATGGACCAGACCTAGTCAAGTAAACCCCCTGAAACACATGTAGTGTTGATGTCAGATGTTCAACATCAACTGTTCTGTTCTACAGATCTGTTCTTATTGTACCACACCATTTGCTAATGTAGACATGACCAACAGTATAATTCAGAGGATCCATGGATGCTAAAAACTGGATAAATATGTTGCCTGAAGTAAAAATATCTTTCCACCCAAAACTTTGTCAGTCACTCAAAATGGAAAATCTATATTATAGAAAGACTCTTAATGTTCTCCTACTATTCAAGGAGATAAGTGATCCTTGAGAAAAAGACACATGATATCTCCCTGTGTCCAGACACTTCTCAGCTTTATAGAATAGAGCCAGGAATGACAGAGCCTTTCTCCAGTGCTGCCTGCCTCTGCAAGTATCATCTTACTAGCTTATCCTTCTACATCCTATTGAAATTGTTAAAACTGAAGCAAAGCAAAAGGCACGGGTAAGACTGACAACTACCAAGAGGGAAATGACCAACTAAGTAAAACAAATGTTTTTCTTTGCTAATTAATGAAAGAAACAGGTGCGTAAGGGCAACTTTATGCCTGTACCTCAGTGACATTGACTGAGATGCTTCCTTAAAAAAAAAAAAAAACTAAACAAAAAATTTAAAAACATTATAAAGATGGTCTCCCATTAGCACAAGTCCTAATATTTCTTTGGTAGAGAACTGGGAAAACTGGAATGGGTTTGTTCTTCAGAATGAAGTTATTTTTAAATTATTGTGAAATGTTTAGAGTAATCAGCAGACCAATATTAACAACTTTTCTACATAAGCAGGAATCTTTGTCGCTCAGCATGTTCAAATCTAATGCTAACACATTGGCTACCTTTAAAGTGGAACATTTTTCTTTATAAACCTCTAAATATTGTGATAGCTATCAGCTGCCGTTCGTTTAAGGACAGTGATGTAACATGGCTGGAATTTCAGAAGCCAATCTGCAGAACCTATTACATTTTTATAATATATTTGGAGACTTTCCAACTCATGCTGTCAGTATAAGACTAAGACGGGCAGTACCATTTGACTATTTTTTGATGATAGAGTTTAACAGTTTGTTTGGAAGGCCTTGGGCAATTTGATTAGTGCTGTTTGACGGAGCAGTGTCATCAGCATGAAGTGGAACAGTTCTGCTTGTAAGTGTCTGGCAGAAGATCCGAGTTTCTGAGCATCACATGGGCATAAGCAATAAACAACATGCTATTGTACATTCCATTTTATATTTTTATAGCTGAAGAAAATTAATAATGCATGAGCATCCAATAGGTTTCCATAAGACTCTGCCTCCAAAGTAAAATTATAAACTACAGCTTGTGGTAGTATAAATGTCTCTCCTGCATATCTGTGAGCATGCTTTCATGTCTCTTGAGGCAATAAGAATATGGGCTGAAATCTGGTCTTGCCGAAGTCAGAGCTCCACTAGACTCAGATGTGCCAGCATTTCACCCTGGTTTGTAGTGGTGAATTGTGGTGATGTTGCTGCTCTGGAGACTACATCAGGTGCTGCTGCTAGGCAGTGCAGATGGAGAAGCAATCTCTCTAATGTTCAGCTACCTGTTGTTCCCCCATGTTAGGGTTGCAGAACAGATATTGTGTAAGCTTTCCTGCACCAGCAGATATGTATGAATACACACTTCCCCATGCCTAGGCTCTGACTGTCTCCTTTCCTCAGCATTCTCTTCTGTCAAGAAAGAAAGTCTTCCAGATTATTAATCATCTGAAGGCACACTGGAAGGACAGAGATGTAATGGGGCTGTTATCAGATAGAAGGTTGTTGATGGCTGCCACCAACCATGACCTTGTTTGTCCTAAACTGTTATAAATGTGTAACAGTGAGGCACTGGGTATGCTAGTTTCCATGCCAGGACATGTGTATGAAGACCGTTTCTCTAAAACTTTGGAGTGGGATTTATTGGTTGATCCAGAAATTATTGTTATAAACAGATAGAGAAATGCTATGGAACTGAGTGTTAGGTCTCTCTCACTGAACTAATTATTCCTGTTACTACCAAAGTATTTTCAGCTTGTGTCTCACAGTTGAATCTCTGTTTATTTCATGAGTTGGAGCTTGAATGGATTGAAACGGCATGAGCACTTAAGCCAGCTGTCTGCTTTTTATGGTACAGCTGCAGACAGAGCTGAAAATCCAGATGCATATCTGCAAAATCTTGGATGATATGGAGCTGAATTAGATCAAAGATTGTTTTTCACTTTGGCTTACCCAAATATTACATAAACATAATAGCTGTAGTTGCATGGTCACAGGTTTGGGTCTGCGAAGTGTGGGATTACTTCACAGTATACACTTAACCTGAGTTAGGCAAAAGCACAGGACCACATCTCTGTTAAATTCCTTAGAGTTCATGAATCAGTGTTAATACTGGTTGTGAGGGAACAGATAAAGCTGCATTTGGCATGACATAAGAGCACTGTAGATTGGTGATACCAGGTCTGGGATGAAGTCTGCCTGGCAGACACAATTTCACAAAGCTTTTGAACAAACATGAATAATCAGAATAAGTACATACCAGTTCAGGTCTTTATGTTACGGCTGTGGTGTTTCTGCTCTACTTTGAAGTGCTCTAAAATCTGATTTAGTACATCACATAACCTAAAATAAAACAAAAAAGCTCAAAGGAAAAGCCAGAATTTACAGAGTCAGCCTCCCTTCCTTGCCTCTGGCAATGAACAAATTTTGGCTGCATAACCCACTACTACCAGAAATCAGACCTACTTCAAGACTTTCAGCCTTCTTAGTGTTATGTAAAAACCTTCATTTTCACTTTGCAACAGCTGTCATTGAGCTGAGGGCAATTTCCTAAACATCTTTTTTTTTTTTTCAAAAGCCACCTTAAGCTGAAACCTGGGAGACAGAAAGATTCCGTTTTTCATTTTGTTTGAGTATATACATTGACACCTGCTGGCTGTATAGAAAATTGTCTTGATCGCACACATTGTGATGGATCAACAGATTTGTAAACCAGGGGGCCTATTCTGTTAGTCTGAGCCACCTGTGCAACATAGACCATAGCATTTCATCAGGTGATTCTTATCTAAAACAGCTTTAGCGAAACAATGGCATCCATCTCCTGGAAAGGCCATGGAGTCTTCAACAGGTTGGACAGCTTAAGTACATAAACTGAATTAATGTTGCCTTATATAGGAAATAGTCTAGATAACTAGTCTAGTTCTATTCTGGTCCCTAATTTTTATAGTTTTAGCTGAGCAAAGGGTTGGGTTTTTTTGTTTTTGTTTTTTGTTTTTTTAAAGAGGTAGTCTTGAATGAGAGATCTCAAGTGATGAAGAGTCTACCATCTCCACAGGTAAGTTGTTCTGGTATTTATTTACTCTTGTGGTTAACAAACATATGATTCTTATTTGTCTGTCTAGTTTCTCCTTCCACATATTTTCTAAGATTGGCTATAATTTCAGAACATAAAAATGATCACGTGAGCCATTTAGATAATAACGCTTCCATAAAAGGGCCTTCTTGGGGGATGGGGAAAAGAGGAAGAACTTATTAGGCATTTTCACTGAAGACTATACTGCCTCCTGTTTACAGTAGGTAGAACAAGGTTCTATAATGAGATAAAATTTTGGCTCCTTTTCTTGTTCATATTCAGTCTCTGTGGTTGTACAGCCAAAGCATACCTTCACATGTCTCTTCCATGTGACAAATGGATAGCTATTCAGAGAGGGGAGAGTAACAATTTTTATTTGGTTTAGAGTCTTTCCTAACTAATATACTAATTTTGCCACTTCAGACCAGGGAGTTAGCCTAATCAGAAGGGGAAAATGAAGCTCAAAAAAAAAGGAAGTGAGTTACAAAATTTGATTAATATTATAATTTTGATATGGTTAGAAGTCTGACAGCTTATGTTGTTGGTAAAACAGGCTTTCTAGGCTTTTGAGCACTGTGTTACTTACAATAACCTATTTTGTACTTTACCATCAGAACATTAACTTTCTAGTTAATTTAAAAATAAAATCTTGTACAGAAGAGAGCTTGGAATTTAGACAGCTTTAAGTGTAACCTGTTGATCTAGCTGGGAAATACTTGGCCAACATTTATTAGTTATGTTTCAGTATAACAATAAAGAATAGAGAATAAAGAGTTCTTTATATGTAAAGTATAATAATGTATATTTGAAGTTAGGGTCATGTTTTTCACATCAATAGTTTCACATATTTCTTAATTTATAAAGATAAGTAGCTGTACAAGTGCTTTTATGGTAATGTGTAGATTCATCATGATGTTATGGATTTAGACTACTTAAGTGAAACCAAGCAAGATCAAAAAATCAGAAACAATGCAAAGCAGAGCCTTATAAAAAGGCTGCCTTCATAGCTCATCAGTGCAAATTTCTCGTCAAAATGCTCCTTGAGGTAAGTAAGGGTTGCTTATTCATATGAGCACCTGACTTATCAAATCAATCAAGCACTGATATCAAAGATGTGTGGCTTTTGCATCTGTTCAGGTTGATGCTTCCATTAACTTAACTTCATACCCTAAAAGCATATTTCATTTCTAAATATGCTGTGTATAACTCATTAACATCAGAGCCCCCAACAGTAATTGCCTGAAAGTGAGTAAAGAAAATCGGGAAAGATGAAGAGCTGAATTACCACTTAATGAAAGGAAAAAATACAGACAGACATTTAAATTGACTGTCTCTCTGTCATGCAGTAGCAAGTCTCTGCTCTATAGAAAAACGTGGGGGGGGGTTAAGATTTTTTTTTTTAGATTACTTTTATGTTGAGACATTAAAAGGTGTTAAGTAATATTAAAAATGATTTAAAACTTCAATGTACTCCTAGATGAAAGGTTAAGAAAATTTGTTAACAATATTTTTTAGTGTTTAAAATATTTTATACTTTACCTTGTATACAGTTGTTACACCAATCTTGAGAAATATCTTAAATATGAAGTAAAGCTCACTTTTCAGAAGGTCTGAAGTAATGAAAATCTATTTTTCTAAAGCTTTTGCTTCAGAAAAAAGCAAAAGCTGTGATTTTGCTATCTGACTGGCTTTTAAGTCAGGGACAGAATTAAGATAGTACTAATCTTCACTTGTAGATATTGGTTTTGGTCACAGTGTGATGGCAGAGACAGATCCTCAGTAGAGTGTCATTGGGGCAACACTGATTTTAATGGTCCTCACCTAGTGCAGATCAGTAAGGCTCCATTTGCTTCAGGGCAGCAGTATTGATTTATACCAGCTGAGGACCTGGCTGTGTGTGTGAAGGAGGAATGGTCTGGAGGCAGATTTTAACATCATGAGGAAGAATAAAGGTGAGGGTAATCTTTTTCCATTTAGCAGGCTGTTATGATAAATGGCTTATTCTGTTGTCTCAGCTAGGCAAAAAGATGCCTTTTGTGTGATAATAGAAGCTGGATTGAAGCTTCTTGCAGGAAGTTTTAGATTCTGATTCTAAACTAAATTTTGTCTTGATTACTGTGGTGTTCTTGCTCCTGTTTACTACTAGTGTTTTGTCAGGTCATTTCTTTCAAATTCCTTGAGCTAGATGTTGGGGAGAAACCAGTGATGTAGCAAACTTGCTTGGCTTAACAATAATTCATTAATAATAACTTACAATTTCTATAGGGACTTCTATTACAGAATTCGTATTTGCTATTCTTGTCCTGGAAACTAATACTTTAGTTGTAATAAATGCTTCAAGATTTCTTTTAAATCATCATCTATATAGACCTTTTCACTGATTGTAGTGGGTATGATAACTAGATCTTTAGGTATGTGTATGCTCCATGTTAAGAGTTTATTGGGATGAAAGCAGTCACTGGAGAAAAAAAACAGACACTCTGGCGTGGAGGTATGGATGAATTAGCAACTAGGAARGTATGTGCTTTACTGAAGTAACTAAAAAGATTCAGTTCTCCCTACAGCTTTACAGGATGTTGTTCAAAGAAAGATTTTTGGGGTAGCATGCTAATTCTTTATTATTATTATTTTATTTATTTCTCATGTGAATCAAGCTCTCAGCTTGGCTAGAGACAGAAAAAAAAAAAAAGTGGTTTGTTTTCATGGCTGGTGAAATCTAAAAAATCCAGTACTTACAAAAAGTAAGTTTCACCATCGTTTTATATTTTAATTGTGAAATGAGGAAACCAGACATTTAATTTTATACTGCCCCTGTTCCTGAGTACCTTCCAGTCATAAACAATATAATTCCTTTCAGGTCATGTCACTTTTTTGTCTCTGTAGGATGAAAATTGTATGTAGACTTTCTTCTACATATGTGTGCATTAAGTGTGCTAAAACTGTCTTGCATGTCTTTACTAGCCTTTGCTGCTAAATCTCAAACTGGAACGGACAGCAGGAGAGGGTGGGGGTTTTTTTTTTCTTCTTTTCTCTTTTCACGGTCCTTTAAACCTGCAAAACCTTATTTTACAGTTCTGAATTTGCTCCAGTACAAACATGACTTTCCCCCTCCATCCCCCCCAAAATGCTAAACCCTGTTGTGCCTAACTGCCACAGGTTTCAGCATAAGCACTGGGGCTGCATAAACTGCATAAATATTCCTTGGACTAGATATATTTTCTCAGTTCACTTTCTCATGCCTTGATCACATACGTTTTCCTGAAACCCTTATTTGATGGCTTCTCCACAAATACTTCTCAGCCAGATGTTGAGCCATAGTGCAGCTCCATTTTGGCAAATCAGTATGCCTGGTTGATAAGTAATAGGCCCAAGACTGGGGGAAGTATGGCATGCTTCGAGACCTGCATCCACAGGAGTCCAGATCTTGGTTGCATAAGTATTGTACTATGCTATCTTGGAAGGGCCTGATGACATGCACTTTTAGCAAGAATTCAAGACCAACTTGTTTTCCCTACCTCAGTCACGTAATGTTATCACTAGGCATTATTGGAGGTGTATTGGGAGACGTGGACCAAGAAGATATGACTGTTCCCATGCCACTGCCCTACGCTGCAGATAAATGCATGCTTGGACCTGTGCTAAAGGGTACCATGGAAACAAGATTTCTTCCTCATCACAGTCTGGGCTTAAGTCCAAATACCTCATCTTGTACAAGTGTGAGCTCAAGCATAAGGTTGGACCTATGCTTAAAATCATTCCTGAAGTAACCGTAGTAACCACTTCAACTAGCTGGGCTAAGTTTTCAAAAACAACTGTGTGCCCCTAAAATGTAAGCGCTGTTTTGCAGTACCTTTTCTTAGTCAATATAACTAACGTGTACATGTCTTGGCTTTTCCTGATAATACAGCCTTTACATTTAAGTAAACATTAAGCTTACTTTACATTAGTAAACATTAAGTAAACAGCCTTTACATTAAGTATTTGAGATAGTAAGAATAGGAATCAGCTGAATTTAAAAACAAATAAGCAACCCCCTACCCTTTTAAATCTGGAGGAAAAAAAAAATCTAAGTGTAAAGCTTATAGAATTCCTCACAACATTCAGTAATCTGAAATTGAAAATATGGGCCACAAATCTTAGTTCACTAGGAGTCAGGAAGCCACTAACTTTTGCTTTCATTATTACTTACTGTTTATTTTATATGCACACACAAAGATTCTAATCTATGCACATAAGTACATAGATAACTAAGACTCTTGCTCCAAAGAATATGTAGTCTAATTTGGAATAAGACACAACAAGTTATTAAGAGGAATAAAAAGCAGGAGAACATAGATAACAAAACTGGGATCTTGCTGCTACTCATGTTATTATAATATTTTTACATAGTTCTGAAGTTGTCATATATTAACTGCTAAATAAAATCTGTTAATTCTAACTGCTGCATAAACAAGCCAATTGTAGGTGGCTGACTTCTGAGACCTATCCTTTTCATGATTTCTAAAAAGGGTGTCTTTCCAAAGGAATAGTTTTGTGGCCAATTGGGAGAGTACTTTATATTCACAAGACAATATAGAAGAAAACTTTGAAAATGTTGGAGGAGCTGGCAATGGAGCATCCAAGATGGGCATCATTAGTAGAGTAGCAAATATGTGCAAATGTGTTTGCACATATATGAGGTATTTTGTGACAGAAAAAGGTAGGTTGCAGAGGAGTGAGAGACTTGTAAGACGGTATTTTAGGAAAGGACAAAATGGAAGTAAAGGAAGCTTGTGTAGTATATTGGGCTACCTCATGACTTTAGGAGGAGGATATAAATTAGATGATAAAGAACAACTGTGGTTGACTAAAGCCATTACTGAGTCTAYACACACAGATCTTCTAGAGGCCTGGCTCCATTGTTTCAGACAACCAAACCCCCTAATTTGAGTGTAAAGCATCTGCTCCACTGAGAAAAGTATAAAGTGGGAGAGGTTGTTATTGTGTCCCCTTTTTCTTTGAAATTAATGAGGAGTTATTGCTGTACAGTTTAAGGAATAATTGCAGCACACAGCTATGCTTTGGTAGCTAAGCTTGTCTGTTTGTTTTGAGGTTTCTATGCTTTGTTTTTTTCTTTTTTTCTTCTTTGTTTTCTGTTCTGTGTACAATAACTTGAAGGTAAGTTCACAGCTAAAAATACATTGTCTGCATGTGGGAGACTGAGGCCAGCTCAACCCCCCAGACAAGACAATCTTGTCTTAATCTGGGGGTGACAGTTTAGGTGCTCTTTTTGTGTGGGGAATTCTCCTAAGAGGAAACTTGCCTGCAGTGTGGGGGTTCTAGTCCTCCATTTGCCATTTTAGTGAAAGCATCAGATTGGAAAGATGACCAAAAGGTGCCAGAAACCTTTCCCAGATTCCTACAGATATTGCCCGCCACGGGGTAGTGAACTATATAGCATAAGCCACTCCTCACCTATGCAGAACACCACAACCAGTGTTGTGGATTCAAAGAGCTTTGTCAGGTCCAATACAAAGACAACTGATATCTTGAACACTTCATCTATTATACTTTAATTCCTATTACTTCAGTTAACATGGAACAGAGAAAATGGATTGTATTTTTCAACTTTGGTCACACCAAATCAGAATTATCAGGAGATGTCAGAGACGGGCTGAAATAGGAGACTGGCTGGCATCCAGATAAATTGGGAGAGGAAATGTTGGTTTTTAAAAAGTCAGTATAAAGATTTTAGTGAGATGTATGCTAGCACTGTTTCAGAATAATACTGCCTTCTCATGATCTTGAACTTGAGGAAGTAGAGCAAAGAGAGGAAACCAGTTTGGTTTTCCCAATCTAAATAGTGGATGTGCAGAAGCACGATGCATGATCAGCCTCCTGACTGGTGGTTCTGTCACATGTCTGTTTAGAGGATTTGGGAAATGTCACTTTTGTTTAGTCCAGGTATTACCAAAATCTACAAGCAGCCTGCCCATACCAGTCATAGCTAGCAAGTAGTAGACTTGTGCTTGAGAGTGCAGAAGTTCAATTTTGGACATTCTCTCGCACACAAAACACATGCATGTTTATCTGCTACATGTCAACATTCAAAATTTAAGCTATTCTTTCCACCTACAACAGTCTCTTAGCTACCTCTAAAAAGCAAGGTTCTTTGTCTAATCGTTTGAGTATCTTCTCTGATCTGTTTCTTGTGTTCATCTCTCTGAAACTTGAACCACCAATTTTACACAGCATCCCCAAGAGGTCAGAAGAAAGCCCTATTCAATAAATATCGATATTGCTTCATGCAAATGCTTGGGTTGCAGTTGTATTGCGCCAGCAGATTATGATTTTGCTGTTGCAAACTAACACAGTTTTAATACATTTGGATCATTCTTCCTTAGTCTTTACCAGCTGATGACCTGTTTATGGCCAAAGCATAGAGCAAGTTTTTGTTACTGTTCTGTAAACACAGAACTTTGTATTACTAAATCTGATCCTCTTCTCATTACATCAACATTAAAATCCTTCCTTTTCATTTTGTACAACACCCTTTTGTACACAGTGAAGAGAAGGAGCAAAATAATCCAATGCCTGTGTTTCAGCGTTAGATAAGTTACTATAAATGGTGGTTGAAAGGCCAAATCAGACTGAATTTGTGATTGCCTGTTTGTATTGGAACAAAGCAGCTGCAGTGTACTAATGACTAGCCCTAAAAATTAATTCCATATTGATGAATAAATATCCTTTTTAAATTGCATGAGCTGCAGTGTTTATCCTCTGTTTCACACTGAGGGGTGTGGTGGAGGAAAGAAAGCTGGTCTAACAGAAGCACACTTCTCCTCTGCTGTCTTTTAAAGCTTGACTTTTATTCACACTAAGGAAAACATGTCCATGGAGCCTGGTGCCATGGAGAGCTGTATTCTCAATAATGGAATCATCTACCCTGTCTTCTGGGTGCAATGTAGTGTAAGGAGCGCTAGGTGGTGATCTAGCCACATCAGTGCCCAGATGATGAAAAATGTTTTCCCTAATGTGCTGTGTAAAAGCCTTAGTTTGAACACATTCCTTAATTTTATTCATGAGGTATGAGGAGCAGAGAAGGATCCCGAAAGTCTTCATTGTCGCTGAAAGAACATCCCACAGCAGTTTTATAATTAAAAGTCTGTAGGCAATTGCTTTTTCGTGAGCCTCATAAATCCTACTTAAACTCTAAGTATTACAACAACTTATTCTTCCTTATCTTCTTGGTTATCTAACAAAAGGTTTTAGGTATGTGTGACAGAAAGTTAATAGTTTTGGAGTTGTAATACATAACCAAGTTCTTCAAATGGAACACTTGCATATGTTAAACTTGCTGGTCCTATTTTGAAAAAATTTTTTTTTCTCTTTACTGGCTTGTTTTTTGTATTTTCAATGTTGTGATATGAACAATCAAAATGCTGGGAGATATTTTTTTGAAAAAATGAGAAGTAAGGGAAGGGTAAGAATAACAGCCTAGAAATACGAGTTACTGCATAATCCTTGATTCATAAATGCGGTTTGCACTTCATCAGATTATTCATATACATGAGGAATATGACGTGACAAAAACAATTAAAATGTCTTTTTCTTTGATCTAAAATCGAGCATTGCTGCAACTTTGGGAAAGGTTAACTCAACAGTACCTTGTCTGGAGTGGTTCAAAGCACATTTTGGAGTGTTTGGATGCTGTTTTTATAAGTTAGGTCCAGCTGTGGATTTCTTTCCTGTGCAATCCTTTCTGTTTGCAGGACACATGAAAGGCCATACTAAATGAAAAGGTGAGGGTGTGTGTGTGGAAGCGAATAAAGCAGTGAGAGAATTAATAAATAGTCACCTGGAGTAGCTGTTCCTGTGGGATCTTCCTCAAAAAAGGTTATGAATGAAAATTTCAAAGCATAAATGCTAGTGAAATATTCTCTCTCTCTGAAAACCAGTAAGTTGAAAATCTCTTTTCAAGCCTGTGACAAGTTTTTAATGGAAAATTTTCAGTGTTCAAAATTTCTAGTTTTCAAATCTATATGAAGGGAAACCATCCAGCCCTAGATATATTTAAATTTCTCACTTCTGAAATGGAATGTGTTTAAGGGGGGCAGACAAACATCATTTTGAGGTAATGAGGCGCAACCTCCGGTGTTCACATGTTGGGGGTTTTCTTGTTTGTTTAGAAAATCAGATTCCAGGCCAGAAACAAAGGCTTCCTGGAAATGTTTTTTGTAATTCCTGTTCATCATAAGTAAATACTTATTGTGCATGTTTAATATTAATCTTAGCGTTTAGGATTGGGTGAACAAATCTCTTAATGGCTTTCTTTCTTACACATGCAAATTTGTAAAATTTCTACAGAATTCTTCCGCTAGTAATCTCTTAAAACTCATTCCTCGTGCAAGTATTATGTCCTGTAAAATTGGGCAAAGCAGTTGTATAGGAGGCCCAACCTCAATTTTTCAACTCCTTGAAAAACTCCCGTGTTATTCACCAGAAAACCACTGCAGGTTAAAGCAAAGCTACAAAGGTCCAAAAATACAAAAGCTTAATTATTGCAATAATTATGTAACTGAAACAAAAAAAAAAAGGCTGGTCTCTGGATGAGTTGGGTTTGAAGCTTCAGTGTAGTAGGTAATTAGCTGCTCAGCTAATGATGAGGATATCTTAGTTCATGAGAGGACTAATAACTTTAAAGTGAAATATGTGGTGTTCATTGTTGGGGAATCAATTATTGCACAAACTGCAATATCTTCATAAATTACAGCTTGAACAGCACACACTTAGTTGCATACATTTGGATTTTGTGTGTATGCTTGGTAATTATAAAGTGTGTGATAGATCATCATGTTATGCTCCATAAAGGATTATATATTATGCAGGAACGACAGGCATGGCTTGGATTCTCCAGATCAAGCTGTTGGGCAGCTAGGATGTATAAGGCATCATAGCAGGGCCTAGTTAATAACTAGTTTCCCTCAAAAAAGGCTATCCCCCTTTCCTTGAGGTCCTAATTAATAGCCCAAAACCAAAATGGTTATGTTTTCCAGTTATAAAATGTCAAGCTCTTGTATCTTTTAATGAGTCAGTTCATGCAGCAACAGAACTTCTAGATGGATTAAAGCTGTTCTTTGTGTGTGTGTGTGTGTGTGTGTGTGTGTGTGTGTGTGTATTTGTTGGCTTTTTGATTTTAAATTGGAGAAGTTGTCCGACCGTTACAGATATAGCACGAACTCAGTTTAAAACTGATTGAAACCAGTGGCAAAGCACTCCCTCCACCCCCTCCACTGGTTTGGCAAAAGGGAAGTTCTAAATCACCCTAGGAAAATCCTTAATTTAATCTTTTATATTCTAAATCCATAATTATTTTCCATTATAAACAGCCAACTCTGGCAAATACACAAATACTGCAGTGAAGACTTGCACTCAGAATCACAAATGGAAGCAGAGAGCCTGTGTGCTCTTCATGTGCTTTGCTTAACTCCTCACTCTTATGTAAAAGATGGAGAGTAATTGGACAAATGCTATATGGCTTTTTCTTGAATAGAAGATGTCATATGTAGTTAAAATGTGATTAATAATGTCCAGTTTATTTCAAACACTTATAATTTCAGTTCATAACCAGAGGAGAACTTAATTCAGAAATTGCACTGTGCACTGCTTCTAGTAACTTAAATTCCTGCATCACCAGATCTTGTACTAGGGATCCTTGTCCCTGTTTTGTGCTAGCATGGATGTTTGCAAAGTTGCAGTATAAAGTGGATGAGAGAAGCTATATGAGTGGGGAGATGGAAAAAAATGGTTTTGGAAAATTGCTCTGAACCTAGATGACTTTGATCTAGTTTACAGAGCAGCTACTGAACAAGTTTTGCTGGGAAAAGTGAGGAGGCTGAAACTCTGCCAGGGAGGTGGGAGGGAGCAGCAAGGCAGGAGCTTCTTCAGCTAGTTTTGCTGGCTGAAGGTTAGTTTTCTCACTATTTGTTGGCTGTAGTAATGCTGTTTCCTCCCCTCCCTCCCCTTTAGGCTATGATTGAAGGCAAAGGAAAGACTAATGCAGTATTGTGCAGTTAGGAATACAGACTAGGTAGCAGACACTTACATGTGTCTCTTAGATATCTTGCTAGCTAGCACTTAGAAACCTAGAGTACACTCTTTTGGCTGAACTGAGAGTGCTTTTTTGGGGGGGAGGGGAGTGTGTACTGCATCAGACTTTTACATAGCAAATCAAATGTCGCTGAACTGTCCCCTGTTTGTAAGGATTTGACCCAAAGTCAATGGCCACCTCTCTGCTAACTTCAATGAACTAGGGATCAGACTTGCACTTAAAATGTAATTTTATGTCACAAAGTAATGCTACTTTCCACACGAATGTGGAAAGACCTACTTTTTGTGTGAATGTGTTACTTCTAAGTGAGTGTCGTTCTTCATAATTAATAGCAGTCATATCATAGCAGTTTTTGTCCTATAAGATAGATGTGAAGCTCTTCACTGAGAACTGGACTACTGCAACAGTATTACAGAGCATTCTTAACCTAATTGAGAGCATTCATGATGATATTTCTTTTGTTTCTCTTGTTTTTAATTCAGAGTATTAAGCAGTAGGTGGCATCCTTCTTTAACATTGATATTGAACTGGAGGCTTGCTAGCATGTGCTATTGCTTGGTCTAGAAAGTTCTTAGAATTTCTTTTCTACTTGTATTATTGTGCAGTATTATCAAGGAATGTTTTTGTTATTGTTCAAAGCAAACAGGAATGTGAGTGTGAGACTTGATGCATTGCTTCAAAAAGCCTGCAAAAACTATATGCTGAAAATCTTATTTGGAATTTGAGATTGAAATTTGTCCTCCAAGATTAAAAGCAGACTTTTATAAACCAAGAGAGTTAAGCAAAATTAAATTATTGAGGACTTTTTCTTAGAAGCTATATCGGTTCCAGATCTCTCAGGTATTTGTTTTGTCCCTTGTACAGTGCTAACTGGGAAGCAAAAATAATTAATCCAGAAAATTAGATTGAAAAACTGTTTTTATTCGAACTAGTAAAAGGAAAGAAATTCAATGTTAATATTGATACACCATCCTTAGATCATCTCTTTCCATATCAGAAAATGTAAGGTTATCTGCTTAGGTAGAAACAATTATTGGAAAACTTAAATATGTGCTTATTTGAGTGAAGCTAAAAAATTTTGAAAGGAGAAAGCTACTAATGCACCTGAGTGATAATACAGAAGGAAGCGTGAATGGCACAAGGCCTGGGACTCTGAGATCTTAAAACACTTCACCAGTATCCCTTTGACTTTGTTGAATCCAAAATAAAGATCTTTAAGCAAAGGACCATGCGATCCTCAAGGTTCAATTAGCAGCCTCCAAAAAGGCCAACAGAACCCCTTATATTTAAGGGAGGGGGGAAACAGAAGTACACTTTCAGTAAAATTTTAGAGTAGATTGCTCAGGGACCCCTATCTTTCTCTGAAATACTGGTGTTCATTCAGGTTTGAATGGGGGCTGGTGACATTTGGTGGTGGTGTGCATTTGTTTGTTTGTATTTTTGGTTTTTTTTTTTTTTTTTGAATCTATTTGTCTGGATTTGTGCCAGTACAGATTTACCTAACAGCTGCTCATTYTCTTTCTAATATGATAACTGTATCATGCTGAAAAGGAAAGAATACTCGGTGCTTAAATGCCTTTGTGTATCTGGCCCTTATGATGCAAATAGGCAKCTTTTATAATCTTCAAAATCACATAGGCACTCAACATTTAAAAAAATTTATTGTCTAATATTTTTTCTTTAAGTTGACTGCTTAGACTTTGCATATGAGATCAGCTCTATTTTAATAGGTGATTAAAGATTCAAGCCTTGTTAAATGCTACATGAAAACATGTGGAGATGCAAAAGGGTGTTTAAATACTTGTTTGGTATAAATGATGTGCTTAATTTCATTGTAATAACTCACATGCATAATATGGTTCATGTGCTTATGCAACTACCTGAATTTGGGATACAGAATGACAGCTTTACAATAAAAAAAAATTGTATGGCACAAAGGAAAGGAAAACTCAACCTGATCCAAGACCTGTTCTCTTAAAGTAATCTCAGGTACAGTTGCCTCTCCATTCTCCATCGTTCCTGATGCCTTCTTGACAGTTTATTCCTTGCACGCTCAATAATAAACAATAATACCAAATTGCATACTGTGCTACAGCACAGTAGAAGCCTTGCTAATGTTGTAAACAGTGTTTGGTGAATTGAAACAGTACTCCTCAAATGAAATAATACCTTCCTGTTCATGTTTAGTCCTTACTCATTTACCATACCCAATATAATTAGGAAATAAGAGAAAACATTAAAAACGGGACATGAGAATTTCAGTATACCCAGGCTGTATAAAAAGTGAGAATACAAATGAAGGAAATATGGAATGGATTGTCATGAGCCAAAACAAAAAGTAAATAAGAGGAAAAAAAACCATTAGTGTCAATTTTATTTTTGGACATAAGTTGGAAGTATTGCATTTATCTTCTACCAAATTCAGCTATTATATAACAACAGTTACTGAACAATTTCCTAAGGATTTTAAAGAAATAAAACCGATTGTTGGGGTAACAGCATATAAAGAAAACTGCTATTAAAAATGTATCCTCCTCTAAAAGAAGTAAATCCCACTACATCTGAGAATTATTAATTTTCAAAGCCAGATGAATTACAGATAAGTTCAGGGATCATAATTCTTTCAATTTAAAATTAACACTTTTACAAAGAAATTGAATACTTGTGAATGAGTATACTAAACATATGCCTTGGCGATTCTCTGTCTTGATTTTTGGTTCTGATTCTGAAAAATCATCGAAACCTAAATCTTGTAATTTTGAATGCTCRTCTGATCTGAGCCCACAGCAGACACCTGCAGTGACAGCAGTAGTGTACAGATACATTGCGAACTTACCAAATCTGTATGCTGTGCAGTGTTTAAAGACATGGGCTGGAAGTTTTGTTTCAACTCTAGCGCAGTCAATGAAATTACACCAGCAGAAAGACAGGCTTTTTGTCTGTTCAGGAACTTTCAAATATGTAAGTAACAAGGTCATGCTGTGGCTGGAGGCAAACACTGACCATAGTCCTGGAAAAATGTGTATGTTGAGAGTCTGATCCTTCAGTGCGCTTCTCTCACAAAATACGCTTGAGCAAGTGCTAAAAGCATTTCACTGAGTCAGGACTTAATGTTAAGCATATTAGCAGTTCTATATTAGTATATGTTTCAAGTGTTTTGCTGGATCAGCTCTAGAGAGCCTTAGCTTGTGCTTGTAGGACTAGAGCATTGGTTCCAATTTCTTTTTTTTTTTTTTTTTTTAAAGAAAAAGTAAAAAACATGTACTTAACTTGGCACATGAGTTGCCTTACTGAGAATACTTGTAGTAGTCATGTATATCAGTGTTTTGAAGTGTTGGGCCCAGAATATGCATCTACAAATGGTTCTACCACAGTTCAAACTGTAGTCAGCGAAAATATTCTGTTGAATAAACTTCTGTTAATTAAAAGGCTTTCAGTACCGTATTGCCCTATTAAACTAATGAAGATGGAGGCACAACTAGCTGTGAAATAAACTTTCAACCTTTACTACATTTTTGTAATCTTAAATGCATGAAAAATGCAATTAATAGCAATTGATGGTTCATTGGCTTGTATTTTCACTTGGGAAAGTGGTTTGACCGCATTAGTATTTCACAGAATTTTATTCTGACATTAACTTTTTTCTAAAATCTTTCACATTTATCTTTTATTCTCATTGAAAATGCTTCACGTACATCTAAAGTAACACCTGTATTTCAATGGCATTCTCCAATACAGTAATATTGCTGCAATACAGCTCTTACTGTTATTTTTCTTATTCTCCAATATACTAATAAGGGCCCAGATCTCATAAGACTCGGGGACCAGACTTCCAAAGTATTTAGGATCTAATTGAATCCTCTTTCAGCTGTTGCTGCTGGGGCAGCTGAAGAGATGCTGCCCCTATCTACTTATCCCCACTGCCTACTGAACACAGATTACTCAGATTTGCTCTGACAGATGCTCCTGTGAGCAGCCCTCCTCACTCATCTTGGTCAAAATGAGCTGGATAAGTAAAGATTAGGGAATGATTATGCAGGAGAATTAGGAGCTATTAAAATCCTGGAGAAGGAGCGTGGGGGTTATGAAGATTGTAACCTCTTCCACTCATGAGTAGGTGTAGGGGAGCAGAGCATGAGAACATGTTCTTAAGTGCCTCATGTGATTTGCAGAACCACCTGTGAGGTGACACCCCAGAAGGCAAAATTACACTTAATAAGACATTTTTGAAAATCTGGTAAATTTTCTACCTTCATTGTTAAGCACCTAAAAAACTTTGTAAACTTGATCTTTAGCCATTAGTACCTTGAACTGAATGTTTTRCCTGAACTTAATTGAAGGTTGAACCTGATCCTTGCACTGCACGGTTTATTGACTATAATAAAGAAATATAGGGAGGAGGAATCCATCTAACAATTCTGTCCTATTATTCACAAAATGTTTTATTAAATGTACACATAGTCCAAAAGTTAGCAAGAAAAAGTTGCAGAAATTATTGCATTTCCTCCTTATAGTAAGAAAGAGCAAGAAGATGATTCTTAATCCAAAATGTCATGGTGTTCTCTGCTCTAGTTTAGAGAATGTTAAAGTCCAAGTGCAATCTTATGTTTTGTGTTATTTTAGATAGGATACAGAGGCCCAGAAATTGGAGGTGCTAACATGACCTTGTCACTACATAAAGTTGAGTGAGATCTGGATTTCAAGATAAAGATCTCAATGTTTAGCGGTTATGGCAAAATATAGAATATTCATACCAGAGTCTGGAAATGTATTCTAGTGCACATGTAACCCAAACTTTGAAAATGCATTCAGTGTTTTGAAATTAAATGCTTGTGAAGAACAGCAGGCTGAATCAAAGCTTATCAAAATGAACCTCTTTAAGATGCACAATATCAGTTCAAGTCATTAATTTTGTCTAGTTGTCTTGCCAAAGGGAGGAAAGAATTAGTTCTGTAGACAATTAGGAAGTTGTGAATGACAATCGAGACTTTGAGAAAATACAGTCATAAAGAAATGAAGGAAAAGTGTGGCTGGGATGAAGGGGGGAGAAAATATGACTTCTTCATTTTTCAGACAAGTAATTAGTTAGTCAAAAGTGGGTGCTCTGGCATGATGTTGGTGCCAGCAACTGTTGATGTTGCTCTGCCCCTGTCTTAGAGACCTTACTGGGTAAATAATGCCTGTTCTTCCACCGTTTCTTAGGCCATGCCAGAGATAAGCTCTTTCATTATATCCTGCTAATGATGCACAGTTCATTTGGTCTTAGGCTTTCATGAAAAGCTCAGGCAGGTGGGATGTGAAGGAACTTGTGAAGATGAGAAGTTGGAGCACAAGATCTCACACCTACAGAGCTGTGGCTCTTGGCAGTGTATGAATGATGGTTACACATGGGGTCTTCTGTTTTCACTGAGGAAAAGAGTTTCAGCTGCCACAGTGATGCTTAAGAGATGATAGAATAGGCTATTTAGACTCTCATTTTGGATGTCTAATAGCCTGCTTCAGCCTGTTGATTTCCAAATGCTTGCTTTTCTTGTTTACCAGATGTGATATACTGATATCACAGTCCTTGGACTTTATCAGCAGCCATTTTTCTGAACTAATCACTCATATTGTTCATTATAACAATTCATTTTTGCTTTTAACTGAAACAAAGCCTCCTAGACCCTAGTTCCTGAAACAGTTGTGATTGTGTCAGTTCTTCACAAATTCTGCAAGTCTTCATTTTCCATGTGGTTTATAGTAAAATAAAAACTGCAAAATACATGCTTTGAATGCATAAGAAAATAATCAAGTGCTGCTTCCAAGTGGTAGAAGAATATAACAAATTAAAATTTTTATGTCAAAACTAAACTACTATGAGAGATTATTCTCTGCCCAGTGCAGTAAGTGACAAAATGTTCTACTGTTCTGATGGTAAAAAAAATCTCTTTCCAGATCAGTTACAGAGCACAGACAATGGCTTATTCATTACCGCCTCTAGTAAACTTTTGACCACCACTCCAAATGAGGATCTAGTTGTTTGGATTATGGGAACCTAGGCATTAATTTGGGAAATAAATTTAGTATTACTAAAACATAATTTAAATTGTAAGCTAAAACAATTGGGATAAAATACACACTGTTAACTGTAGCTACTGGTGCAGACAAATATTTCCCTTCAGACAAATCCAATAAAGAAATTCACAGTATCTAGCCCTTGACTGTGAATGTTCTTCTTGAGTTTTGATAGATAATCAGATCTATTCTGATTTGGGGGTATTTATAAGTATCTGTTCATAACAAGAATATATTTTTCAGATCACTTGAATAAAGTTCTGATCTTTATTTTTGTAAGCCCTTTGGTTGCTGTTCTCCACAGATAACCAGGTAGACCAACTTCCCTATCAAAACTGCACAGAAAGGTGTGAAAATTGTATTCAGATCTTGAATTTTTAATTTATTTCAAATTCAAAACTTCTGCTGCACCCCGGTTTTGATCCTACGTTCCATCTTTAACATTACAGTGGWAATGTTTCTTACCGCTACTGTTTGTTAATGACCAATAATATCAAGATGGTCACAGGTTTCTGTCACTTTGTGTGAAACAAATTCAGGCTTGGGTTGAAATAATCCAAATACAATATTTTTATTCCAAGCAGGAGAACAATCTGTGAATTCTTGGAAAATAAATGTGGAATAGAAATACATATAAAGTCTTTTTATGGCTAAAAAAGCTCCCCAAAATGCTTGTGAAAGTAGTTTTTGTTTGTTTTTTGCTGTCACTTACTATGATGCTGGCATAGGCTGTCAGTCTTATTAGAACAATGTCTACATTGTCTATGTTTTAATACTTTAATTTTAGCTCCTTGTGAGACCAAAAATGCTGACACAGATTCTGTGCCTATTCTTAAACTGTGCTATAACAGCAAATGCCATCATAGATAAGATTCTTGAATATCATACTAAGAATATGTAAACTAGTATATATATATAAAGAGGATCAGGAGATTAATCTGACCTGACTAGGGAGTAGATTACACTATAAATAGGACTCTGAGAGGCAGGATGGCTGCATCTACTGCAAGGCTGGTCACTTCCTGCAAAATCCATTGTACATATAGTTGCCCTAATCCTGTAATGTGATCCCCACGTAATCCCTACACCTAGCTATTATGCTATACCAAATTCACTATGTCTCTCGGTGCATGTGCAAGGATATACTTGCTTGGATTGATTGTAGGATTGGAGGTGCTGCTTATAGATGGCAATATGGAAGTATATAAAGGATTTTGTAACTACAGATGACAAACTAACAGAGGATTGAGGCACCTGAAATCCCCAGTTGTTAGAAATATTAAAAATAAAAGCAAACATTCTTCAAGTTCCAATTGTCTTATGTAGGTAGCACAGCCTATTTTGGAGGTGACTGGAGTTCAGGACTGATTGTTAAACCAGAGTCCAAGAGTATCTTTTTGCTCTGAACTACTGGGGTTTACTTGGGGGAAGAGCACACAAAACCAAGAGGCATTTGATTACAGTGTAAATGCTCACTTTAATCCTGAACTCCATATTCATGCAATTATTTCTGTCACGGACAAAAAAAAAGTACATCTGACTTTTTTCTGTTGGGGCTTTGCACAACTAAGCTTTCCCTGAATCTCATGCTGTTCACTCTCTTAGACCTGGTGTGCTGCCCACTCTTCTCTCCCTAGATATCATCTCCTCCTMCTTAGACCCTTTTGCCTTATTTCACATATGTTGCACCACAGATTTAGTCTAAAGTCTATTCCTGTGCCAAACATAACTCTCTCCTATTAGATGTTTCCTTCTAACTTATTTTTCTGTCTTCCTGCTTAGAATTTCTTTGCCTGTAATGCTTCATTCTTAGCCTGTGTAATTTCTTCTCTAAGCAAATAMTGGTGAGAGTTTTTGTAGTGTTCCTTCTCTACCTCCACTGCATTGTAGTGTCTTTCTTCACAAATGTCTAACTCAGGTTGTACATTTAGTGAAGATGCCCTTTAGAACAAAATGTTGCATTTTTTTTATTTTTTTTAAGTTACTATAAATTGTATGAAAATGGGAGAGGCTTGCTTACTTGTGAAGATACAGATTGTCAGCTAGGTAGAAAAATTAAATGAAATACTAATGCTGATGTATCTTTACTAGTTCTTATGCCCGAATGGTCTCATGAGGAGGAAAAAACTAATGAATCTGTTATTAAGAAGGAAAAGTAGTAGATGAGTAGGAGAAGATTAAAAAGCAGATCAATCAGTATTAAGGCTGATCTTTTATATTTTTGCTGGCTCAGGTTACCCTCTTGTTTCTTAATTACTTTAGTCTATCCATTGTCTTTTGAAGTACTTCTAATGCACAAATAGTGTTGTTGTTGTTTATTTTACTGTCATGTAGTAACTGACTAGTGGGGAGAAAAATATAATACCAAAGAAAAGCCTGAATAACCTGAACTGTATTTGATTAAACAAACAAACACTTATTAGAAATCATTTTCCACAGCTTTTGTATAGTTTCTTCCTATCTTTCAGAAATACTAATACTAATTAACACAATACTAACTTTACCTATCCTAGCTGATGTGAGGATTCTTGAAACGCATCTAACCCTTTTCAGTTATTTTTAGATTGTCTTTTTTTAAACTTTCTCATCCTCTCCTTGTCATTCTTCTGTCCCAAAATATATCTTGCATTAGGAGCTAAGGGGTTACTTTCAGCATGATGACAAATTTAAGTCTTTCATGTATTTCATTTAACTAGTTGTAAGATTGTCATGGAACACTCTCCCTGCTCTGTCTTCAAACTCTTCAGCTTGACCAATTAAGCAATCAGTTATTTGCACTATTCTAGTTGTAGGATTTCATACATGACATGTATGCATATGTGTATATATATATGCATACATATTCATAAACCGGGTTGGTTCATTTTTTTAAATCATACCTATTAGCTGTGGGGATGTGTGGGCATGTGAGTAAATATCTGTGTTTTGTGGAGGGAAAAAGAACTAGAGATGTAAAAAATGAGAATGGCTTGTAAACTAGAAAACTTCTTTGTTATGCATCTGGCTGTGGTTTATGTTGCTTTAACACACTGTAACTGATATTTTTTGCTGTGTATATTGAAATATTCATATTACTCAATTTTTAGGTCTAGCTATTAAGATAGGCCACTAGTTCCCCCCGCCAAACCTTAAGTTTAGCACTGTACTCATACTCTGGCTCCTGAATTAAGAATGACAAGAGTGCCTAATAAAAAGATGGAAAACGAACTCTATATTCTGTTTGGAAACTGAAACTGGAAAAAGGATGAGAAAAATCCTCTGTTTCCAGTGGAGCTGGGAAATGTGTCAGAACTAACTCCTGATAAAACACTTGATGTTGATGAACGTCAAATGCATTTTTACTGCATTTTTACTAATAAATTGTTACTTTGAGTGCATTTACATTCTATGGAAAGGCATTTTGGAATTATGGTAATATATTTTAGAGGTTAGAAACATCTTCCTTCTAAACTTATGGAAGTTTTTAAGCCAATGTTGATGATATTTTAGTGATACATCAAACTTTTTGATTTCTGTGATCGCTGTGTATATGGTCTTCTACGACGAAGATTAAAGACCTYGGGTATCTTTAAAAGGTATATGTATAGAGGTAGAAGTTGTTCATGCTGCCATTAATGTTAACACTGAATTCTTCTTTTGTAAAATGATGATGGAAAAAACTAAAGTTCACAAACAGTCTAATTACTGTTTATACAATATGAAAGATGCTATAAAACTGATTGTAAATATACACTGAGGGAAAACCTCAATTTTTCTATTGGAATCTTAAAGCAAAACATATTAGCTGGCCTCAAATATATCTGACTTCAGCGGAGCTTGCTAGTTGCAGCTCTGAGAACATCTTTTACTGTTCACTTCACACCTCTAGCAAGCCACATAATTGAGTGGTATCTATAAATATTTATAGCAAAAAAACTAAGCATGTAGAAACTTGGATTTACGGTTTTGTGTGTGTGTTTTTTTTGTTTTGTTTTTCTTTTGGAAAAGAGTTATATGTCAGGTCTAATCTATTCATTTTACATGTCTGTTAAAACATATTTGTTGTGTCACAACACTTACTTCTGTGTCTTTATGATATGAAGTGATAGAAATATCTCTTGCAGCTGTGGAACTCCTGCACACTAACATGTTTTAGTTGTTAATCTTGCATTTTAATGTGAAAACTTTCTGTTTTAAAAATGAGGTAAAATCAGTGAAGAAATAAAAATCAGTAATACCACCCTGGCTTTCTACTAATGAATCCTCCATCAAAGTAACTACACTGAAAACAAAATTGAAGATGGCATCCAGTGAAATGTTAGTCTGTCTGTTTCTTTTTGAGTTTTCTGTGGCTTGGTAGTCTTCTATAAGTGATTTGCATTGATTTATTTAAATCAGTGTTGCTGTTATTTACTGCTCTCATGTCAGTTCATGAACAGCCACCAAAATCTTAATTCAGATTGGCACCACAAGAGTATTAGTAACAATAACTGTACTATTTTATTACTTTCAGCATTACCTGTATTGTTTTGCAAGTCAGAAATACTGTCAGAGTAAAAACAGTTGGTGAAATAACTTTTTTTTTTTCTTGCATAGATTTTGGAGAAGACAACTTCTGTTCCCATTTAGTTAACCACGAACTTCAGCTTCATCTTAYGAAGTGTTGTGGTTTGTGGGTTTTCTTTTTTGGGGGTGTGGGGATGGTTGAGTGTTTTGCCTTGGTTTGGTGGTTTTTTGGTTTTCTGCTCTGACGGAAGCCAAACTTGAAGAAACAATATTTAATTTGAATCAACTTTGATTCTGGATATAGAAGTACAATTTCCCTTTAACAATTATATATATATATATATATATATATTTTTTTTTTCCCTATAAACAGTGATTATCTTTTTCCCACATTATGGTGCTCATTTAATGATGAATAAATTCAGTGTTTTGTTAACTCTTTCTTGTTTGAAGTGTGGTTCTGTAGCTTTTGAATGCTATTCAGACATTATGTGAATGACAACAGCTAACTTGTTCCTACATGCTTTTTGTTGTGAAACTTGTTAAACATTAACTCTTTCTAAATCATCCTAATGCCTCTATAACCCACATAAAACTATAGATGAGGAATATGATCCTGCTTTTATGGTTAGGAAAGTGGGGCATGAGTGGTTTTTATAACCTTACTAACTTTGAGATCTGTTATGATCTGTACACCACAAGACCACAAGATTATCTTCGTTTTTTTTTTTTTTTTTTTTCAACTTTCACCTTTTGGAAGATTTGAGGCAGTGTCTCCTCTTTATACAAATCTGATGCACAGTCAAAGGAGAGCTATTGTTTTTGAGAGACCCAGATCTTGTGAAAATTATCTGTGAAAGTATGACAGCTTTCTAACTATGGAGAGACCAAAACAAGATTGTACAGGCCACCATAATCATTCTATGTAATTCAGCAACATGAATGATGAAATTAAACCTGATGTGTGATTTCTGATGCATTTTTAAAAAGGAAATATGAAAACATGAAGTTCACCCTATAGCAATATGCTGCTGATATCAGAATAAATAGAAGCTTAAAAAAAAATCAGATTTAAAGTGCTTGATCAAATGAAGTGGCTGTCAACACTGGTAAGTTTGCATCCTTTATTTAGACTAGCACAAAAAGGGAATGAGATTTTTGCTAGGAGATTTCACAGGTATTTGCAAGAAGTAGAGGGGGAAAAAGTGAGGTTTGACTCTTTAGCTTCATTCCATGCATACGGATTATTCTGCTTGCTTCCCCCATACTTCACTCTTCCTGCCCTTTCCCCAGCAAGCTGTCCTCAATCCAATCACATATTTTCCCCATATCATTCTGTTTAGATAGCCAGCTTCAGTTTCCTCTCTCACTTTTCACCCTGTTGCTGATCTTTTGCTCCATTGTTTGAGTCTCTCTTGCTGCTTATCTTATACCAGGCGCTTATTGAGTCCAGTTCAAATGGAATATATTTCCTAACAATCGTCTTGTTTTTTTGACTTCTCCTAACCGGGTTTCCAGGCTCCCAGCAGGACTCCAGCTCTTCCTTACTCCATCTGCTTCCTGTTTCTCCTCATCAGTTCCACCCCAATTACTGATCATGTCCCAGGCCCATTTCCTAGTATGGCGCTTCCCTTGCATTACAGTCCAGTGATCTGCTTCTTCATTTGCTGAGATTTCATAACATGTGCTTGAATCTGGAAAACAGCTGAGGTTGTGGGGGTTTTTTTGTTTTGTTTTTAAGCTGAAATGTCCCAGAGAAATACTCTCTGAAACAGATCACCATGTTTGTTTTCTGTTGTATAAAACTTCTATGTCTTACAGTGGGCACTGTTGGCAGACATGCCATTGTAGGTAGGCCTCTATAACCCACAGAAGATATGAGCAGCCAATACTGGGTCAGACCAAGGATCCTTTCTCCACTGTGACCAAGAGCAGATAGCTGGGGAAGACCATATTAACCAGACAGGTGTATTGCAACCCTTTTTCTTGCAAGCTGCCCCAGTCTCTGGTATCTTAGACATTTCCTGAGCCAAAGGCAGTATCTTTGTGTTTAAACTTTGACTCAGACTGTCTCTTTGCAGGTCTTCAATTATACAGCTTTATTATTAGAAAGTTCTATTGTTGGGTTTGGATAATGAAAAACAAAAGATCAGTTTCTTAAAGCACAATGGTCATTTATTATGATAATACTCCTAACACACACTACTTTCAGGCTGAATTAGCCTTTTTCTAAGGAGAAGAACAGCAAGTTGCTATTCTTTGCCCTTTCCTTGTATTTTCAGACTCTTTCATGCTTCTCCTTCTGCCCCGGGATGCCCATGTTAACAAACAAACAAGTGGATGACAATTTCAAGCACAAAAGTAAGCTGCAGGCAGTCTTTTCTGATTGTTAATTTGATTTTTCACTAATTGCTTTCATTTGCATAGTTGTAACAGTAAGTTGAGATCAAGTGCTTATGCTAGGGAAGCAGTAGACAACTCCTACCTTACTACATATGAGGATTGTATATTCACAGAATATAATCAAGAATATTAATCAAGAAACTTAGAAAAAGTTTCCAGTTAAAAATAAAGAAAACCTGTGCAGTTATGACCAAAAATAATACAATATGCTGCTCCTTGCATATGTTCTGTGCAAAACACTCTGCCCATGCCCTGATTTCTGGGTAACTAGTGATATCTAAAAAGACTATACAGTATCTCAAAATGTAACGTGTTATGTTAAATGCCCAAGTAGCTGTGGAGAGGTGGGAGGCAACGTATGGCTGAGATTATATTTTACGTACTGTTGAGTAATTTGAAGCAACAAAACTTATTTTGTTTGATTGTACTTCTGGTCTAAACTGTAAACCCCTGACTAAATTCCTTTTGCAATGTAGATGTTAATGGCAATCTGGAGTGTAACAGCAGTGCTGTTTAGCCCCTAGTGTCTCAGCCCTGGTAGTGTGTTTCTATAAATATCTTGTATTATGAATTTGGCAAAGTGCTCTACAGTAAACAAAGAGTAATACATGGAGTGGACTATTTACCTAGAGTGGGTATAGATTTATAAATAAAAAATCAAAGTTAGTTTTCACCTCTTGTTTATCTGTCTTTGGCAGCAAAAAACATGTTGCTTTAGAGACAGTGACTAGGTATCTCAGCTGCTCAAATTTGAACTTAACATGGCAGAACAGAAAGTTGATTTCCTGAAACAAGATAAAATCCACAAACCAGAGGTTTTTTACCTTCTCTTAAACATTTAAAAAAAAAAAAGTATTTGAATATTCAGAATTCCTGGTTCATATTTTGTTAAAATCTTAAGAAATAACTTTCAAGGTTTTGACTACAAACTCTCAGCTGCTTATTCATCTCCCTCAACCACTCTCATCTGTTCTGTCTTTGCTTTCCTGAACTTCTTGTTCTCAGATCACTGAAATTTCAACCTGCTAAATTTGTCTGCTTTGAACTACTCCAGACTTACTGCTTCAGCGTTTTGTAGCTAACTCTCTGAAGTTAAGTACCAGTCTGTGTTAAGAAAGATTACTCTTATGAGTAAAACGTTGTACAACAGCAAAATCCAAGTGCAAAATAGGACGCTATGCTTTAGTTTCTCTTCTGTAGATAAACGCCTTTTGTTGTGTGTTTCACTTTTGTAAAATGTTTGATCAGTTCTAGTTCAGCTTGGGTGGTTGTTATGTGGTACATGGAACACGAGCATAACAAACTTAATTGTTACTGTTTTTCCTAGTACACAGCTATTGTTATAACCAAGTTATAACAACATGTCATGATTGCCTACATTCCTAAAGCACATAGCAAATTTCCTTCCTCTTTTCAGAAGCTCTCATGTTTGAAGAGGCCTTGAGCACATTCTCCTTCTAAAGAATTTGGTATTCTCCCTCCTTCTGGTGTACCATCAGGTCTTCGGTGCTGTAAGAGCTGTCACTGCAGTTGCCAGCACCTTTACGTGGCCAGTGGGGCACGCATTTCAATAACTGTAACTTGCGCCTACCATTATCAATATGAAACATGCCAGATAACTTCTCTAGCAATTTCTGTGTGTTTGTGTGTATACATACACTAATTCCTCTCCTTCTGCCCCCAACTCCAAAAAAAAAAAAAAAAAAAAATTCTGAGTCAAGCTCTAGGGTTTTTAAAGATCTTTTCATCTCATGGTTGTTACAAAATTTCCAGGAGCTCTTTTTAAAGATCAGGCTATTCTCATCTGAACAGGCCAGCACAGATGCTGCTGTTGAATCTATGCTTACTGAAGCCTTTGTCATACAGCCCTCAAAAGACAGCATGATCCTTTTGGCTCACTTTGTGCTATGTGTTGGGAAGTATGGTGTGAGCCACTTAGGGGCTGGCAGAGTTATGGTAATTTGACTTCCCTGGAAAGCTGGAATTTTTTTTCCTTTTTGTTATGATTTTTGCTGAATCAAATTTGAGAAATGCATTTCTGTCTTCAAACATTGCATAAGTTACTCTCTTCTGCCTGTACTGGAGTTAAAGTACTCCTTTCTCCTCCACTGTGTCCCTGCTTAGAGTTTAGGACAGGTCATGGAAGAGAATGCAAGCTGAAATGTGACCATAGCATGCAGGTACAACAGAGGCAAATCCCTCTGCAAATTTCAAAGGTTCAGAATTACCTTAATGAGCTGTTTTACAGAAGTGAAAATCTGATTATGCTCTCTTGGACTTTGCAAGTTTTGGAACAGGATTTTCTTTCTCACTAGTGGGAACATGTCGTAGCTCATGATATCTGTATGAAACCTAACTAGGGGGTGTAATACTTACCTGCCAGTGAGACTAAATGGAAAGCTGCTAAGAGGAATTAAATTTGGGGCTCTGCTTATATGTTAAACTGAAGGACATGAGAACAATTTTGAAAAAGAATGTTAAGGAATTCTGGAATTCTTAAAATGTATGATTTTTAATATTGAACTATGCTATTAATGCCCACTGAAGGTGAAAGCCTGCCATGAATGAGGTTAATCAGCTAAAAAATTGATAATTCTGTGAGATGTTGGAGACTTCCATAGTAATAGTGCTTGTAGGGCAATCCTTTTCACATGCTTCATCTGAAAACTGGACTGGGAGCTCTCTTTCTCACAAGCTCCCACCATAAAGAGGGTTGGACAGATTAATGTGATATCCAGAAAATAATGCTCTATTTTCAAGGCTGAGGTGGGGTTACCATGTGCTATATTGTGCTATAAAACCTATGTGTCAACAATTTTTCTCTCCCTTTTTAAATCAGTTGTAATGAAAAACACTTTTTGTCCCTCCTGGAGTGTCTCTCTGTGCTGATTGTCCTAGAGAGTGAGAAACAAAGTCCTCTATCCACTGTCGAGAGAAAGGGAGAACCACAAGGGATTTGGAATAACAAGAAATGAAAATAATACTCTAAAATAGGAAGAGAACAACATCCTTCCCCTCTATAATGCACAGTGGGTTTAAAGTGTACTCTCCCTTCTTTTCTGCAGTTTCTTAAGTCCTGAAAGAACTTGGAGAAATTTTGACATTGGTGCTGCAGTAAGTGAAATGACTGTACCATGGGGTATTATCTGACAGCATTCAAAGAGCCATGGTACTAGTCTGAGCAAGTCACTTGCCCCAAAGTGGAAGCAGCTTGCATGCCTGCCACTTCATTTTATCTTCTTTTGAATTTACATATTCAAATATCTGAGTGAAGACCTAAGTCTCCATGCTCTCTGTGACTGGCAAAGAAAAATATTTTTTTTTAGTTGGGAATTTCTAAAATATGATCTAGGAAACTTTCACAACAAATGTGAAAATGCCTATGCCCAAACTTTGAAAAATAGCTTCAGTACATAAATGACACATGAGCCTGGCTGGCCAATGGAGCATTCTCTGTGTTCTAGTCTTACTCTCCAATAAACATCTACAGGTGCACTTGTTATACCTGTCTATATAGTGTTTCCCCTTTCAGCTGAGTAAGAGCCTAAGCTTTATCCTGTAATATTGTTACTTGCAAAATGGTGATGTGCATGCAAACTTCCCTGCTACAAGTCAAGGAAACTTCTTATCTACTAGCACTGAGAACTTGACTTGTCAAATGGGGATGGGGGGAGTTGGAGGGCCTAGGAGATGCGTGACGGCTGCTATTTCAAGTGATGCTCATGCTCCACTCCAACTAAAGGTGGCTAAGAACTGGTTTGGGGTGTGTTTCCTTCCCCCCCCCCCATTCTTTTTTCGTCCTTTCTCTTCACTTTCACCCCCCACCCCCAGTCCATCCTCCCTCAAGGCCGCCTGCTGGCGGTCCGCCCCAGTCTTTCCCCGTGCGCCCTCGCTCCTCTCCGGGAGGGCAGGAGAGGGCGGCGGGGGCCCGGGCGTCCCTCTGTGCGGCGGTTCCCCTCTGTGCCGGGCCGGGCCCGGCCGCCAGTGGCGGAGGCTGGCGCGGCCGGGAGGCCTCTGCCGCGCCGCGGTCTGCCGGGCGCGGGGCTCCAGCGCCGGAGACTATACGGCAGCGGCGGCGACATCCCCATCCCCCTCCGCCCCGCCCTCCCCGTCCCTCCCACACGCCCCCCCTCTCCCTCCGCTTCCTCCCTCCCCCCGGGTGCCCTCTGCACTTTCTTCTCCAACCACCCTTGTAGGCAAACTTTGATGGGGAATCTCACACCACGCTGGAAAAATGCCGGTTATGAAAGGATTACTGGCACCCCAGAACACCTTCCTGGACACAATCGCTACCCGGTTTGACGGCACACGTGAGTCTGGGTCTGGGGCGGGCGTCGGCGCCGGCTGCTCAGGGAAGGGGATCCTGCGAGTACGGGGGTATCTGTAAATGAAGCGGGAGCCTCCTCTCCTTCCCGTCCCTCTTCAGGGGGTTTCTTTGGTACTAGAAGCCGCCAAGGAGGAGGTGGAGGCGAGGCAGCTCCTAGGCTCTCCCGCTCTCCTGCCTGTGTTGTCTGCAGCTTTGTAGGTGGGGACCGTGCTGGGTCCCTTCACCTCGCGGCGCCGCGCTGGGGCTCAGCAAGGGGACAGGCAGGGCCGGTGACGGGGAAACCGGTGTCGGGCGCGCCGGGATCGTGACAGCAAAGTTGTGCGCGGGACTAGGGCTTCCCTCCTGCCCATCCGCCGCAGCTCGGCAGGCAGCCCCGGGGCGCTGGAGAGACTGCAGGGGGGAAGACAGGCTTCAGAGCTGAACAGAGCTCTGCAAGGAGGGTTTGGGGAGTTATTTTGTTTCGTTTTCCCTTTTCTTCCGCCCACCCTTAAACCTCTCCAAAGCTTAACCAAGTAAATCAGGCTCTGCGATGGCCGGCGGCTGTGCCCGGGGCTGTTGAGGGAGGCTCTTCGGGCGGCGCGGCTGCAGTACCATGGACAGGTCCCGCGGGCGGCGCGGCCCCGGGCCGCGCTCCCGCCGCTCCCGCTCCCTCGCGAGCGGCCGCCTCGGAGCACAGACTTGGTGCTACTGCGGGGAGCTGTTGGTCAGGAGCTGTCTGTATTTTACACACAAGAGCGAAGAGGAGGTTGGGGGGCCGAAATGAACTCCCTTGCCTTTAATACCCCCCCCCCCAAACAAAACAAAACAAACCCCGGAGAGATCCAAAGTGGAGGACAAATAACTGTTCTGAGTTGCTGCCAGTTGTTCCTTGACTGGAAACGTTGTAGTCTAACTGGTGTGAGTGTTTGATACCTGCTTGATCATGTATCTGTTGGCATTCTATGAACGTTTCGGAGTTAGGCTGCGATTAAGACAACTGAACTTTTACAACTTACTGATGCAGTAATTAAATGTCAAAAAAAAGTGATAGTCCCTGAGGACAATTGTAGAGAAACAGAGAACTACATGATAACTGTTCCACTAGCCTGAGGATAGGCAGGTAATGATGAATCAGGGCTGTGTGTAGTTGGTATTTGACTACAAAGCAATCTCTCTTAAGACTACTTAGATGTACCTGTAAATTCCTTCTCTCAGAGAATACACTACTCAGTCCTTTCCCTCCCGATCCCCACCTTTTCTATAAAGTGAACAGGTATTATTTGCTGCATATGAAAGCATGTAGCTCTAATAGGAGTTTTTTTGGCTGATACTGCCACTTGCCAGAAAAGCAGTACTTCCCTGCTGTGTGCTCAGGACCCTTGGCAGTGGCTTCCTTTCAAAGGATTGAGCACGCAGCCTGTGAGCTATATGCACAAACATTTCACAAATTCTATCTTGTTCTTCAAAGGTCCAATTTAACAGGCAGCATTAGTGATGACATACAGGTTTTTATTAAATAAACACTGGAGAAATGTCTAATCCCTGTGTTCTTGGTGACACCAACAGACAAGTGTGGTAGAAAGTTCATTGCTTAGCTGACTGTTATTATCACATGTAGTGACTTTCTTTAAGTAATAATTCTACTAACCTTTCTAAATTCAACTGGACCAATCTTCTCTTAAGCAAAAAGGATCATACCTGATTGTCTTTCTTTGAAATTTCTAGTGCTAGCAATTAATCTACTTTTCTTGGGATGTAATAAATACCAAATTACATGTTTTCCCCTAAGTAGCTCAAGAAAATATTGCACACTATATTTAATGGTGGACAGTTAATATTCATTTCACTGGAAGTTTTGCTTTTTAGATAGAGTTCACAATTTGGCTTAAATATTAAATGGGCATCATTTAGAAGGTATCACTGTATAGCTATTGGCTTTTGAAACGTTCCCAGAAGTTCACAAAGAAAGTCGTTTTATGGGCTACATCATCTGGCATCTGTTGGAACTTTCTTTTATGGAGCATGATGCTGTTCTAAGGAAAATCAACAGCATGTGACTCTTAATTTACAGAACAAAATAACATTTCTTTTTAGAGTGCTAGAGTGAAGAGATGAATTAATAATGTTTTTAAACTCTATTTTTCTGAAACCAAATTATGTATGCCAATGTATATCATAGCTCAATTTAAAATCTGCGGAAATAAGTCCTGGCTCCTTGCTTTGCTTTGATATGACATAAAATTTTCTTTTAAAAATTAAAGTTTTAAAATGTAAGAATATTGATTGTTTAACTTACGAGGATTCTTGCTCAAATAAAGATGCACAGTTTTGCAAAGTATTAATATATGAGCACCAAAAAGAAACATTAAACCAAATTTTCTCATTTAAATTGTCCAAGTGATATTCCTGAGAATGTTCAGATGGCTAAAGTTAGGAATAATACTGATGTGTAATCCTTGTAGGAATCAGTCCCCTGTCTTACCAGTCTTATAGGGGATACAGGCTGTGCAAGGAATATAAACTGATATATGGCAGTGAACCAGGGTCTTTTGTTTTATGAAATAATTTGACCTCATACATGATGATATCTTAGTGTTAAATGCAATTTTGTGTTAAAAGGTGTCTTTTTATTATTATTATTTTCTATTGTAACATAGTCTGTGGTTAACAAACCTCCTTTCATTTTAAGCCTCTGGGAAGGATATGTTATGTTGTCATCAGTGATAGAGTAATCCACCAATGCATCTTTAATCCAGAAGAGGGATAATTCTAATTCTGGGCAACAGTGCAAGAAAGGATTCCAGATAATATTAAAAAATATGCTTTGCTTTGCATAGAATTTTCCAAAAATTCATTCATATAATAGTTTTTTGATTTTTACTGTTGCAACAATGTATGTCTAATTAGCAATTATGAATCTGGTTATGGAAAAATTTGCAAATATCAAAAACGTTTAAATAATGTCAAGCAGTATAATTGCTTCAGCTACTTAGAGTTCTCACAGTAGATATATTGTTATATGGATTTACATATATGCATTCTTTCCATTTCAAAGCAGTGAATACATGCTAAACAAAGAGAATTAGATTTACACTGTGATGACTCTTGGATGTGTGGGATATCCAGAGATCTTCTCTGGCAAAGTTTCCGTTACCTGCCTTGTGTACATGGAAGAACAGCATTAAGGATCTTTCTATTCAGATTTCCATGATGGAGCTCTTGAGTCTGCCTATGTGCTATTACACCTTCATGTGGTTACAACCCTGAACTGTCTTTTGTGTACCTGGCATAGTAGCTTTAGTCAGTATTTTCGTAAAGTACTTTTATTTCCCCCACCCTGTATAAACAAGCACAAGGTCGTCCAAACACTTTTTCCTCACTCTGTCAGCAAGGTGTTTTTGATTATTTCTCTCTCAGGAAAACAAATGAGCAAACACACTTTGAAATGATTATTTTTTCATTTCTTTTCAGATTTTCAAGTCAAAATATTATTTTCCAATATGAAAACATCTTAAATAAACCCAGGATTCAACTCCCAAATATTATGAAAGTAAATGTTTGAAGTCAATCATTTATCCCTTTTTAATGGAAAATTCTCACATTTTGGCTTCTCTAATTTAGGTTAGGAAAAGTATTCAGAAATAGCTACATGGTAGGAAAATATCTTTCTCTTCTGTTTTAAGATCCATATTTTCTTTTAAAAAACAGATAAATCCACACCAGAAGTGGCTGTTTCTGCTAGTTTATGATACTTTCTTATGGAGCAAAGCCTAACAGCAAATGGCCTCGTTAATTTGTCTACAAAAAAAAAGCATGACTACTCTGAACAGTATCATTATACTGTACTCTAAAATGACAGCTGAAGTTCTATAATTATCTCCCATGTTTATCAAATATGATCAATTTCCAAATTAAGTGTGTACTTCCACATCCTTATTAACAATCTTGCATGATCAGTCTAATCTAAGATCAAGCTGGGTTCATTCCTTCTTGCTCACTGTCAAAGGTAATAATTCCCTATTTGTAGAACAACTTCTGCTTTCAGATTTGTTTTCCAATTATATATTGAAGGATTTATAGGTAGACTGTTTGTCATTGCTGAATTTGCTCAAGTATTAATGAATGGAAATTTGTACATAAGCAGGAATTTTCATAGTTGTGTGTGAGTTTGTTTATTTACTTATTTATCCTCCCCCCCCCCCCACCAACCCAATGGATTCAGTTATCCTAGTTGCCTTAGTTACTGCTAAGGGGTGATCAAAAGGTATCTGATGAGAACATATAGACTTCAAGCATATCAGATGTCATGTTAATGTGCTTCCACGTGCCTCCCATTATGAAAAGGGTTGTCTCTTTTTGCATAGTCAGCAGTTGAGACAGACCTGAAAGCCTTTATATGTATTGATCTTGCCAGTTTGCAGGGGCAGATAGTTTGCATATCTGTGTTTTGGTTTGTGATTTTCTTGTTTGTTCATGAGATTAAAAAACAAACAAACAAAACAAAAAAACAGTAAGGCCTGCCAGGGTGCACCAACACACTAACTTTCTGCTACTTTGTTATCAAATTGTGTGTCTTACTCGGATTGAATCCTATCCTCTCTAGACTAGTCAATGTGCTGCTTAATCGTAACATAATTATCCCAAGAACGTCACAGGCAACAAAACACTGGCTACTGGTGATACTCGCAGCACTCCACCTGACTAGGCATAAGGAATTGAAACAATGGCAGGTGGAGGAAAAGCATCAGTTATACTTTCCAAGAGGAAGATGTTATTGATCAATCAAACATCACGTTCAGAAGTGTCCACCTCTCAAAGACAAAAGCCCGTGATCAAAGAGGGATGAAAGATTCAAAACCTCAAAAAGCACTGACATTTAAATCAACCATCAGGAAACTTCCTAACAGTGACAAAAAATCTAATGGTCTGTCAAAACTCTCCTTCAGAAGGAGTGAAGGGGAACATGCGGTGAGGGTGGTCTAGTTCTTTTCAATAGAGATGAAGCTAGTTGACCAGAGGCAAATTTCCAAAGATAAATATTTACTTAGTCTTCTATTATGCAAACTCACCTTCCTTCCTGCTTATATCCTTGGATAAGTAAGTAATGTTTTGTTTGTGTTGGAGCTGAACAAAAGCCAGACTATTTCCTTTACTGACCTTTTTTTTTTTTTTTTTTTTGCAGTGACAAATACATGGTTCATTTAAAACAAAGCAAACACTTTCCTTTCTGCACTTGACTCTGTAAGACATGGCTTGTGTTGCAGCTTACTGTAGCTCTGATGCTTAAAAAAAAAAAAAAAAAAGATTTTGAATATAAACAAGGGATCAGGTGTTGGAGTCCAGTCTGCTTTGTGCTGTTGCTTCTCATTGAAAGTCACTGAGAGACTAGATTAAACAGCTACTTGAAAAATCTCTCCCTGTTACTTCTTCCCAAGGGTTGAGAGTGAACAACCTCATAATCCAAGACAGTTTTATTTGGGTGATTTCTGCTTTCAGCAGGTATAACTTCTGATTCTAATTTGAACTGGAAATGGATCTGAAAGATCCAGAACCAAAGGGTTTTAGAGGCATATTCAGACAATATTTTTAAACTAATTCTTGAGTTCTGAGCCTGAGAATCTGGTCAGAGATGCGAGAGTATGCAGGTGTCATTTTTAAAATCTACTCAGTTTTCAGGATAGATTTGTTCCTTAAATCATAAGATTTGTCATTAGTGTATGTTTTATTCAGAGAGCATGTTATTGCTGGGAAAAAAAAATAGTGTGTTTGAATTAAGTCAGATGGTTCTATCCTCTTTCTGTTCTACCTAGAAGAAAGATGGAATGATAATCCTGCCACATATTCATCCAGAGGGAAGAGAAGGCTGTGTAACTCATTAAATGCACCACTTCTAAGTCTAAGGTGCCAGATTAATGCTCATAAAATAAAGTTGGACTGGTAATATACACTGTTATTCCAGAAGTAAACTCCGTATTTGAATTCAATAAGAGCATTTGAAATTTAGGAGTGGAAGAGACTCATTAATTTTTTTTTTTTTTGAGCAATCTAAGAATAATATCTTCAGTATTGTTTTGGGGTAGGATTTTATATGTGAGCCCAAGAAATCTGACACTCAGTTTTGTTCTAATCACTGCACTGTGTGTTTGAAGTGGCATACATTTGAATGCATGTATATTTGTCATGGATTACAGAACAAACTCCTTAGAGGAATTCTAAATCTTAGATGATTACCAGGATTCCCACAGCAGTTACACTGGGGAAGAAAAAAGGATTAGATTTGCAGATGTATAATACCATTTTCCTCTTTGATTAAAAAAATAAAAATAAAAAAAAATCAGTGACTACATAAACTTACTATGAAAGTAGAATTAGCTCATTGCTATCATTACATTTATACATTTAACATCTATTTTATCCTATTTTTATTCTGTTTATGCAGGTAGAAATTTTATAGACATTTTCAGTTTTTTTGGATGCAAAGCAGATGTGCTCAGAGTGTTGTTCAGAGTAACAAAACAATAGAAATATGACAAAAGTACTGCCTCAAACACCTGCTGAAGAGTAAACAATTAGGATATATTTGCATGAATATGTTACAATAGATCAGGGAAGGTGTATGGGTTTACAGAGCATTAACTGTTACTATTTTATGCATGTTCTTTATTCTGATGCAATGTATTTTTGAAAGAAGAGTAAGTTATCTTGCATGTATCACACTAGCTGTGTCCTGAAAAGATGAATACAAGGACTTGCTGCAGCAGTTCAGCATGTTCACAAGCTAGTTTACCTTATCATAATGTGTTCAAGTGACCGTAAGTTAAGAACAAGCTCAATTAAAGAACAAACTGCTCCCAAAGTAATATTGTTTCCTGCCCACTCATTCTGAAAAATAAAAAAATATTAGAGAAAAAAGATGAGGAGGATGGATAAAGAAACAAAGAAATCATTCTCAAACTACAGGCAGGAGAGAGACTGCCTCAGCAGAAAAATCTTCTTTTGGAGTTTCTCTTGCCAAGTGCTTCTGACTCCCTCTGTTTTCCATGAGAGATAATAGTGGTCAAAGGCTTTGCAACAGGTGTTGTTTTTAAAATACTAGCATGTTCAGCACTGAATTTAACATTAAATATCTTCTGACCATCCATAAAACTTTAAGCTTGGCTGTCAATCACTTCAGCGAGTTTGGAAAACAATTGCAATTATGGAGAAACACTTTTTCTTCCCTGTTGATCTTAGGGGACCGCGTTTCTTAAAACAAGCCCTGCATTTGTCTTATCACATTGCAATGATTTGCCCCTTTTCAAGGAAGGGGGAAGTTACTGGTGGCCACTTTCTTTTCTCTCACCCTCACAATGATCTATTCTAAGTGGCTGCTGAAGACTATACCTAGAGGTTCTTGATCCTCTGTGAGACCCATAGGTTGAGTCAGCTGTCCCTGAGTCTTCAGGAGACACTTCCCAACAGCACACGTTTTCAAGAGCTCATGGCATACTTAATTATTTTCCATTAATATTCTTCATCAGATGATATAAAAATGTTCAGAATTCTGCTGTATTTTATCCTTAACAAAAGTAACACAGTTGTTTTTTGTGAAGATGAACAATATGTTAAAGGAACATGTTCATTGTATATAAGGAAGAAAGCAAACAAGCAGTAATGAGGATAGATAGCCAAGGGACCTGTTCTAGGAGACTTTCAAAATGTCTACTTGAGAGAGACTCAAATAGAATGCAAGTGGAAACTGGTTCTCTGCATTTGTCTGTCTTTGAGAAACCTAGGAAAAGTATTGAAAAGATGAGTAAAACGAATGTCCTTACCATTCAGGTTTTTCACAGAATTTTGTAGTGGAAATATTAACTGGCAACATGCAAAGTCACGTTTTCTTGGTCAAAATGAAAGAAAACACATTGCTGGTCTACCTCTGCTCTCAGTGAAGCCAACAGGAAATCTATTCCTATTATTGTCAAAGTACTGACTTCAGTGAGAATTGAAGTGGTCAGGTACAAGTTTCACCACAATGTTGTAGTATTTTTCAAATCCCTAGCAAGGGTTTTTAACACTTTTGCAAATAAAGTCAGAGTCTATTTCTTAGAGTGAATCCAGATGTATCCCATAGAGATCACTGAAGTTGTATCAGAATCTTATTTAGGTAAATTGTGTAAGAGTGGCCCCAGGACCATATATGATTGATCTTTCCAAATAGCAGCTAAACTTTTCTTATTTTTTTCCAGAAGAGGCATTAGAAAAATACTCATATGCTATGTACTATTTTTTTTTTCATAGTACTGAGCAAAAAATAGAAATACTAAAACAGATAACTAAAGTCTGTCATTTAGGAAATGTGAAAAACTCCTGATAACAGAACATGAAATACCAGGAAATGCACTACTTCAGAATTCACAATATCTGAAGAATATAGTTGAATAGTTGAAACAAATTTATTCGTAGATCCAACATATAGGAAGAAAAAACAAAGGAAAACTTATTGTCACAAAATAATGTCAGTCTTTTTTTGTTGTTGTTTATTTGGATTTTTTTCGGGGAGAGGGAGAGAGAATGTGCGTAACAAATGTAGATGCATCCATGCATTGAATAGGCCTTCCCCGGTTCTGAAGAGGAAAGGGTTGGAAGAAAAAAAATTTGTGACACAATATTTAACTCTAGTTTTGTTTTGACAGTTAATATTGCTTTTTAATTTTACCATAAAGTAAAATTAATGTAAAAAGTCTTATTTATAGTAGAGAAGATGAATTTCAGTATTTTGATGTATTATCTTTCAGGTGATGTAGTCAATTTTGAGGTATTATTATACAAAGCTGTAACTGTATCCTCTTGTAGAGAAAATAATTTCCAGGATATCAGCAATAAATTTGCTTTTTTTCTAGGCATTAGTTATGACTGCTAGGAGTGTAGGTTTCAGCTCTTAGGACTTCTAAAAGTTGCAAGTTGCCAGTCCTATTACTTTGCTTTTCATAGGTTCAACCTGAAGGAGAATACAGAAAGATTTTAAGGTTCATGCTGTCCAGATAACTCATTATTACTGCTTTTTGTGTGCCTTTTTCTTTTTGTCCTCCATATCCCTTAACTGCTTGTTATGCTACATGAAATAAGAAAGTATGTCTAGTCACATATATGAAAGAGAATTTCAACCTGGTCATTTGGTCATTTATTTGGTTTTTACAAATACAAAATTGTCCTAGGATAAATAGTGTGTGTGTGGGGGGGTGTCTGTTTGTCTCTCTCTCTGTCAGATGTCTCCTGTGATCAGAAAGGTATTTGAATTTTTCACGTTCTGGAATTAACAATGATAAGAAATATAATGGGAGTACTACCCTGTTTTAGAGGAAAATATTATTATTTATTATTATTATTATTATTATTTTATTTTGGGGGGAAAACAAGCTGCTTTGTGAAAGATCAAACACCTTCTTCAGACTTTAGCAAATCAATAATAACCACAGTATTTCAGTACTAAGTTAATTTTTTTATGATCCAAATGAAAATACATAATATTTTAACCTATCACTTCCTTTTCAATGTATGGACTAAGTATGAGAGATGATAGGATAGTCATTCCATTTACTAAACTGTGGATTACTTAGTTATTGAGTTGAAAGATCTTGAGACTAGTTAATTTGCTAGGAGTTTGGATTGTCATTTTTTCTTTTTCTCTTCAAGAATGGTGGGAAGATTCACATACTTTGTGAAACCTGAAGTTACAGAACAATGTGTGAGGCATGTCAGTAAATAAAAGTTCAAGGTGGGAAAAATATAATCAATAAATACTAATGTAAGAGGCTAAGCTAYGCCTTAACCAAAAATAAGGAATGTTAATAGGACCACTGATGTTCAAAGGAAAACATATAGGTCCTAACTGTCTATCTCAGTGTTGTGGTAATGGGGCAGCATGGGAGGAAAAAAATGATAGAATAGTACAGTTGGGCTCTGTACTTTGGGGGCTGTTCAAAGTCTTACTGTAAATTAGAGTCTGTGGTTTCAAAACATATTGTGGCTTTAACGGCCCTGTGTAAACCAAATTCTCTTCTTAGTCGTGCTTAAGAGCTGTTTCTGTGTTTGAAACAGAAAGCAGCATGCATTAGGCATCCCAAATCTCTTTATTATCGTGTATTTTTTTATAGACATACTTTTTTTTTTTATTTTAACAAGTGGACTTTGTATGAGATTTTCAGAATTCATTAGGAGAATTTGGCTCTGCTGATACAGTCTTGCATGCCGCATAGGGTAAGCTAACTGCTTTCAGATCCACACTCTGCATCTCTTGCCAACAAAATCTTGCCTGGAATAGGCAGACAGTAGCATTTACATTGTCTTGCATTGAGTCCCTCAAAGAAGCATCCCAGGAGACTTATCTGCCTTGTGTCGGCTATGTGACATCACTGTAGTGCAGTGTGAGACAAAACATGGAGGACTGATCCTTTCCACACTTACAGGTGGGGCTGTGCTAAAGGTGGTGCTGGTAAATGTTTTCTTCCAGATTTTCTGCAGGTAGGTTGCACTTGAGTGCAGGCTTGCATCCACGTATCTGAATAGCTTTGGAATCCCTATGAGAGACTGACTTTTTTGTTTTGTTTTGTTTTTCTCCCCTCTCTCTCTCTGTTTGAATTTGATTTTCATCTGCAAATTCAGTATCAATTACAAATAATAATTTGCTAACTGATTTTTGTATCTGATGCCAGTAGCCATAAGTGCCACATGATTTTTGTAGAAAGCAGGCTATGCTTTAAAATATATTAAAAACCTTGAGGAAAAACTAGATTATAAGTAACTTTAAATAAAAAAATATAAAATGGGTTTTATAGGTTTTTCCTTACAGTGTGAACTGGAGATAGATTGATTTGCAGAAGGAAGGAGGCAGTCTTATGTGGTAAAGTGTACAAGTCATCTTTAGCCAAGAAAAGAAAGGATGCAGCAGCAGCTAAGAAGCTGTGATTCCCTAATCAGATTGTTGAGTGAGCAGTGGGTAGCGATTTGGAATGAACTAAATGGAAATAACACTGTTGGAAGCTTGACTTTTGTGCAGAATACAGCGAGAGTAAATGTTACTGTGAATGGCTATACTCACTAGAGGATTAAATGTGTGCAGTCTTCTCTCCTCTCAGAGACTGAGTTGTCTGGGGTCCTACTCTAGCATTTAATATCAAGTGATCAGGCAGTCAGATCACTGGGTATCATAGGCCAACATATCTTCTTGGAGAATATTTAACCACTAAAAACAATAGATTAAGTCTTTAGTTGTATTGTCGCTTCTAGCTGATGGATGTGGGGGAAGCACAGGGGAGGGAAGCAAATAGGACTTGGTGAAAAAGCACAGTAAGAATTGACCGCTTGCTTTCCTTTGCTATTTTTTTTACAAAAGACTACTGGAAAAGGGAATGAGGAACCAGTGTTTGTGGTTTATTTTATTTTATTTTTTTCTTGGTTGAAGGTGTATTTTAAACGTACACACAAATTGTTCCACTATTACTAATTCTACCTTTTTATTTTTGATACCATGTCAGATTATCATTATTTATCTAATCTCACCCGAAATATAACCAGTTACTGAAATAAGCATTTTATACAAGAGTGAGCATGATCGCTGGCAGTAATTGTAAGACAACGAAAAGTTTTTCTCCGATGGAGAGGGGGAGAAAAGAGAAGAACAGCTGCTGTATGCATCGTTAAAGTAAGCTGTAAAGTATAGGTGAACTGTTCAACTAGTAATCTCACCAGTGAATAGTACAACCAGTGTCTCTTCCAGGAAAGCAAGGAATAGATTTTGAAAATTATTAGCCACCTAAATAGTCTGGCACTGTGTTCATTCTTTCATCTTTTACACTTATTCTGTGTTTTAAAACACAATTTTCCCTGTTACAGATTCTCTTTAGACAGGGTCCTCCTATTGAAAGGCAGAAAGATGAAGGCAAGAAAGCCTGACAACAGAAGTATTGTATGACCCACACCATAATGGATAGATCTTAATAAGCTAAGTTTGGGGAGTTGAGTAAAATAATAACAAGCAAAGCTAAAAGGTTAGAATTAATTGAGGGAATTACATCAGTGTGGGGATAAAACCTACTGTAACTGATGTGTCATTTTCTGTGAACTGTCATTGGAAAAAATAAGTTTAGGGGTACAGTTAAAGGTTATAAGACACATTCTGCCACCCTTGCATACCCTGTTCTATTTTGAACTGACTTTTGAAGGTCAGTGAGAATGAAGAAACACACACACACACACACACACACACACACACACACACACACACAAAAAAAAAATATATATATATATATAAAATAATATAAAAATAAATGTCATGAACATGAAGGTATTGTCCTGGATCTCTCCTAAGCTTTTTAATGCTCAGAAGTGATGAAATTTATTGCTCGTGTTAAATTAAAATATACATAGTAATTATTCTAATGAAAATATTTTTCTAAACTAAAGTTAATGAGAATTAATTTTTATAATGATATTTCTTAGTTTGATAGTTGCTATACTGTATTTCCAGCTATTAAAATTTAACATATCACTATGCAGAACACAGTGATTCTATTTCGTCTGTTTTAATACTCACTGTATTACACTAGTTTGTGTAGCACTTGAATGTTTGGGGGTTCATTTATCACAGTTAATTTGCAGCTTCCAGAGAGTTTGTGAATGGCAGAATAAACTAAATATAATAATGGACTAGTTTATTGTTGAAATCAGCTGCCTGCTGATAGTTTTTTCAGGCTTTGGAAGCACAGTTTCTGGCAGTAACACACTGAAGCAAATTTTTTTAGAGCTTGACTGTGAACAAACTGAATCTGTCCAGTTTAGCAGACCTTACAARTATTTTCTTCCATACATAAGACAATGCCATCTTGGGCCACATGACATGGAATATCTCCTGCACTGAGGTTGCAGAGTGAAATGCTTTCCAGCCAGACTTAGTCCAGCTACATGGCATGCTGTACTGCTGCAGGGAAGCACCAATGCTCTGCCTTGTTCCATGAACCCATGTGCCAGATCAGCATGTGCTTAGCAGATCACATAACAGGGCGCCTGACAGGAAAGAGGCTGGAATGCTGTGCTGCATGAGACTCGGGCTTATGTGCTGAGGTTGTGACAAGCACCATTTATGTAAGACTAGCACATGAAATTTGACAGATCTGCACCTTGGTTCATTATAAAAAGGACAGTTGTAAAATTCAGAGTGTACCTTCTATCTCAAGAGACTTGTAAGGTATGTTTCCTGCTCTGCTCATACCTGTCAGTCCTGTACATTATTCTTCTGCCACGCTCCTAGTGCAGTATGGCGCTCCCACTCTGGTTATGCTTTGGCTCTGTGTGACCCTGGAAAAAGATTAGGGCCTGAGGAGAAGGCAGGAGCTTAAGATCCTGAGCTGAGCATATGGCCTGTGTAGTCTGATATCCTCTCTCTGACAGGAGTCAGTAGGGAAAACCTAGAGGAAGGGTATAAGAGATGGTACATCTTCAGAGTGATTTTAACTTGGGTGACTTGTTCAGCTCTTGACAGTGTGTTGTTCGGGAGGTCCCCATGCTAGAGTTTACACCTCATCCACCGTATCTAATGGCCACTGATAGAATCAGCCTCTGTGGGTTGATGGGTCTAATCTTTTTTTGAAGCCATTTCTACAGCTGATCTCTGTAATGTCCAGCTGCAATATGTTCCATGATGTGATTATGCAGTATTTGAAAATGAGATTTCCTGACTGTTTTAAAAATTCCCTTAGTTTGAGTTTTATGGAAGGCAGAGTGTAGTCACAACCTTATTCCCACCATGTGAAGCCAAGTGTGAGGAACAACTTGGAGGGGAAAGAAGAAAAACTGAGAAGTTTTCTTGCTCCAAACAAGTGCTCTGACACTAACCATTAGAAAGCCCCCTATGTCTCAAGTGTAAAGTCATCTGGATCTGGACTGAAAGAAACAACCCTTCCATTCCCTGTGCAGGTGTGGCAAGGGAATAGTGGACTTCTAGTGTCAGAACTTATATCTCATAATTTTAGTTTTCCTGGTAAATCAGAAATAGCAATACAATGCACATTTTTACCCTAGGCATTTACCCTGAGGATAGCTGTTCTTAGACAATGATTCTTTGTTGTAGTTGCCTATTCTTTATAGTGATGATTTACCTCAGTCTTTGGTTGCTTAATGGAAGAACTCTTCTTTCCAGCCATGCTAGGCAAAATGCCAAGGTCAGCAAGTATTGCTCCAAAATAAATAGCTGTACCAGCAAAGCTGTTCTCTGCATTGTCAAGAAAGTAAAATCATCCCCAGAAATAAAACAAACTGTATTTATACAAATTCTACTTCTTTCTGACAGTACTGCTACCCTACACTAAGGGATATCTTTCTTATTGTTGTCAAATATCTGAGGTCTCCTGACTGAATTTGTACTTTCACTTATTAGGTATACAATGTTATAATGAAAAAAAAAAGTGGTTCTGAACTTCACTCTTTAATTATCTGAAATTTTGGATCAATTTTACAGTTTTATCAGATTTCAAGCTAACAAGTAACTTTCAGAAGCCTTTTGTATTTTGCTACTCCAGAAAGGGCATGATGATCAAAATAGTTTCAGGATCTCTAGCAGCATCTAAATGGTTCTATTACTCAGGCACAGTGGTAAAAGATTTGGTATTTGTAACAGAAGAGAAACAAAAAAGAGAAAAATGAGGGAGGTGTCTTATTTCCACAAGAGCAAACAACTAGCAGATACAATTATGAGACTGCCACAACTAAAAGCCACCCTTGCAGCATAAATGTTCCAGTCTTGGCATGAAAGAGATGTATTTCATACCCTTAATTATTCTTGTGGGATAATTACTTCATGTGAATGCCTTGTTTTACACGATAAGCATGTTTCCATCCTTACTCTGTATTTCCAAAATTATGTTTGTAGAAGATATCTTAACAAGAGCATGCTAGCAGAAAATATTTCAGCTTAAATTTTACTGATGACAAACCTGAAGGAACAGAGCACAGACCTAGCTGCTCTAGATCACAGAAACTCATCCTGTATTAGAAAGAGAAAGTAGCTCTTTTTCTAATCTTGGAATTTTCTTAATCACAGAATCTCAAAGAAATGGAGAGGATTTTTTAGCAACAAGGGATTTGTAACAGCTTATACTATAATGAAACAGCATATTTATAAAGAGGAATACTTCCTTTACTCACAGTGCATATATTTCATAATGTTAATGGTCAGTCAGCAAGATGACTGACATATAAATGTTGCAGTAAATGTCCAGGAGAAAAATGTTCCTATAAAAATGTAGTTTCTACTTTCCAAAAGTTCCTTCAATAATGCAACCCTCAGAATCACAGAATCACAGAATCRCTGAGGTTGGAAGGGACCTCTGGAGATCATCTAGTCCAACCCCCCTGCTCAAGCAGGGTCACCTAGAGCACATTGCACAGGATTGCATCCAGGCACGTTTTGAATATCTCCAGAGAAGGAGACTCCACCACCTCTCTGGACAACCTGTTCCAGTGCTCTGTCACCCTCACAGTGAAAAAGTTTTTCCTCATGTTCAGATGGAATTGTCTGTGTTTCAGTTTGTGCCCATTGCCTCGCGTCCTGTCGCTCGGCACCACTGAAAAGAGTCTGGTCCCATCCTCTCGACACCCTCCCTTCACATACTTGTACACATAATAAAATGTACACATAATAAAATGTACACATAATAAAATGTACACATAATAAAAGTAAAAAAAGATATTAATGTTTAAATAAATAAACGGAACCAAAGGAACCCAGGGGAGTGAATATTAAACAAACATGCTTAAAAATAAATAAAAATATGGCAATAATTATTTTCCATATTCTTGTCACTGTCACATGTTTATTGTTTCATAACTTCAGGACTGCTATGACAGGTTCTAGCACACTGTGTGAAGCATCAGGAGCAGATGAGGACAAAACAGTGGCTTTTACTGATGTTGACTCCATTTTTTGAGGCACAGCTGAATTTGTCTTCAGTCTACTGTAAACAATATAACTATTGTAATGTGTCCTGGTCTGTCTTTCTGTTTCTAAAATCATCAAGACCAGTTCCTCTTAGCGCTTTAGCTATCTGTGTGTATTTTAATTTTTTCCCCCCTCCCAAAATATTAACCTATATAGTTCCTTCCTCTAAGACTAGGAACCTGAGGCCCTAGCTGCCTTTGTCTGAAGGTGGTTCCTGACTGCTCAGGTCAGCTGGGAAATTCCTTTTGCTAAGTACAAGAGAGCTGTCCCCAAAGTGTGGGAAGGTTCACTTTCTCACTTGTTTGCAGAATGTTTTCCTCTCCATGCCAGTCGCACTTTTTTGTTTGTTTTTAAGCATTATTTTACTAAAAACATAAAGGAGAGGGAGAGGAAAAAACCAGAGTTGATTATTTGCAGTAGCTGTTTGGGTTGAAACTACATGGGTTTTTTTTGTTTTTTTATTTGTGTTTTTTTTAACTGAGTAATCTCCTATGGTAACTGTGCAAGTATTCAGACTTATTATTTCCATAAACAAAACACTGATTTCATAGATGTCTCATGGGAGTTATAATGCTAACCTGAGTTCTGCTCTGTAGAAGGAATATAAACTCATTGATGAGAAATGTGAACTTTCAGACCCTAGCCTTGAACTGATCACTTTGAATAGGCAGTGATTCCAGCATTTAAAAATTGTTAAGTATCAAATACAAAAATCTCCCTCTAGCTTTCCCAAATATGTGAAAGGGGAAACAAGTAATTTAGTGTGCCAAAGAACCAATGAAGCCTTGTTTCATCTTGCAGTAGAGCTCCTGTCCTGAGCAAATTTGCTGACACCCAGTAAAGTCAAGCTGGCACTGAGGCTTCATGAAAATTGGGTATGACCAATTTCTCTCCTGGCTATTTCATGAAGCATCTCTGAATTGTTCAGACCCCTTCTCACCTGCTAAATATTACTGAAGATGGGCAGGGGATTCAGTGTCAAGAAGGGGAAAGATGGGGGAAGTGAGACATGCACGGGTAGCACAATCATGTATGTTCTATTTGCTTTCTGACAAAAACTAGCTACAGATTAAAAATTTCTCAAGAGATCCAGCAAGCTTGGGCAATCCATAGTCATTTAAATACTATCCTTTATAACACTCGCAAATGAACACTTAACTGACTATGCATTAATAGTTTCCAGGGTTAGACGCGTTTGACTTCAGCATTCCAAAAGAAACGCTTAATACTGTAACTTCTTCTCTTACAGCAGTAGATTCAAAAAGAAAGAGTTAAAATGGTGAAAAAGATGTATAATAGCCAAATACATTACTTGTCTTTCCTGTTATCTTGGACACAAGCTTTTTATTAAGACTCCCTTCCTCCCTTTTTAGTTAGCAAATTTCCTAATCCACCCCTCACAAGTCTGAGCTGAAGGACTGGAGATGAGCTCGTTGTCAACTGAATATTTGGGAGTGGGCTTTGAGTGATTCACCTGATTCACTTTCCTGATGAAAGATGCTCTGAAAGGTATGGTGAAAATGGTACTTTTTTTTTTTTTTGTGGTTGATTGATTGGGGTTTTTTTGGCACCTCAGCTGGATTAAGTTATTAACAGAATTTTTTTTTTTTCCCCTAGTGCTTTTCTCTCTTTTAACTACAGAGGGAATCTGGGTTTCCTAAATTTAAATGCTTCTTGGATGCACTTTTCTTAGATGTCTAAAGTAGACCATAAAACTACCCATCACAACTGCATAAAACTTGTGATAATCTTATAATAGCCCTTCACAAATCTCTGATATCTTGAAATACTGTAACTAGTTATGTTTGAGAGTTATGTTTCATTCTGCTTTTATGGAAGGCTCCCTTATAACACACTCAAAGTTGTGCCTCTTGCTCTTAAGCTGGGGAGAGTGAAATAGAGTAGTCAAAAGCAAGCTCCTTTGTCTTGTGTGTGGGATTTGGGGTTTGTTCCCCCCCCCCCCCCCCCCGGTGCATCTGTTTGAAACAGATGGAACTTGAGCTAATTTCATCTGTAGAAATTACTGCCTGAGTTAACTGGAATAATTTATGTGCTTGAAGCAGTTTAGAAATAAATGACACTTAAAGGAGTTATCTAGCAACATTTTTACACAACTTCAGCTAAATCAAATATTAGCACACAAAAAGAAGCAGCTGGGAATAGCTTTAGATCTGTGACCCTTTTGAGAAAGGAGCAGAACTTGCATCCATAGATTTAACTCATTTATATACAAGAAGGGCTTTCTTAGGGAGATGGGATATAGGTAGCAATTGATTGTAAGATATTTTCTGATAACTCAAATCATGACCAGGCTATTTATTAGGTGTTTAATGCCTTTAGTTTTGTGGAATAATGTTTGTATGCCTACAAGTATACTTGAGTATGACCTTAACTAATTTAGGGGATCATAGTGTGCTTCATATTTATATTTATTTTACAATGCTAAAACAACTGTTGGTCGGCTGACCAGTGAATTGCACATTGCAGGATACTAATCAATCATACAGTCTTTAGTAAGTTTTCCCCATGTAAAACTTCTCTTACGACAGTGGCATTATTTGGTATGCAGTATCAGAAAGTTCTGTACTTACTAGATTGTCTGTTCTATGAAATGTTAAAATCACCATTAAAGTAGCTTCCACATAAATTAAACAATACGATATACCATTAAGTATTTTAAAATAGCTTTATCTACTATTAGGAAAAGATGCTTAGTTATATAATGTATTTATAAAAATCAGAATCATCAAAAGGACTTGTTAATATTTTAGGGATGCATATTCAAATTTTTCCTTCAGAATTAATGACTGTAGATTGCCAGAGTTTTATTAGTAGAGAGAAAAGTTAGGAGAGCTTGCTTGGCTAAGCCTGCATTTATATTAGCTGGTGTGGAAATTAGGTAATAAGAAACAGGCCCTCCTGATATTTCTGAAAACACAGATGCAAAATTAGTTTATACTTAGTCATCTGTCACTGATGAATCAGCACACAATTTATAATTTGTAGCACATTATTTTTATGAATGACTTCATTCTTGTGAAAATTTATCTTTAATTTTCAACCAGATCTAAAGAATGAAGTTAACTTTAATTTAAAGTTCAAGCTTTTGAAGGACCAATTTTTTTACACCAAACTTCAGCCCTTAAGTGCCTCTATTATGAATGTACTTCCGACACGGACTGCCAGACATGGGAAATGGACAGGCAGCTCCAGATGGTATTTCTAATCTGAAAAGTGTGTCTCTCCCTCTCTCTGATGACTAGACAGGGGAAATAGGAAATAAATGTCTAAAGTTTGATGGGATGAATGATAACCTGAATGGCCCTCTTGTGCCTAAATGCGATGGAAGCTGTATAGCAGGGTTGTATTGCAGGATTAGGTCATTGGAGATTATCTGTCATTGATCAACTAAAAAAAAAAGCCCTAGGCCTCTTTGTATTAAAATATCACAGCAAGTTCTAACCACTGCAGTAATACAATTTGAAAACAGTTCAATGTTAACTTGCCGTTTCAGGTAAACCATATTAATATTGATATTTTAACTGAAAAATATTGGTTATATTTATCATAGTCAGATGTTTTCATCTGTGGAACAAATTATTGAAAACTGTGGGCCAAATTCAAATGAGGGACAGTATTTCACAGGGTTGCACTGATTTATACCAGGTTTGAGCTTGATTCAGTTCCTGAAGTAAACTGAAGATTAAAATCTCAGTATTTGCYGTGGCTTTCAGTGCAGAGATAGTTAAATAGAATAGATATAGCACATAGAGAGGTAGATGAACATAAGAAGCTGGACACTAGGTTGTGAGGAAACATAAGTGGGTCAGGAGTGATCAGGTGGTTGTCTATCATTTAGCTCATGTTGCTTCGTAATCCCACAGGCTATTGCGAGATTACAGCGGAAAGAGGGGCCCTGTAACAATATTAAAATTGAGGTGACTAGCACATCCATGCTGAGGGTATGACTCAGGAAAGAATCCTTTTCCCAGTAAAATAGAAGGAACACTGAATACGCACCAACACATATGCCCTTTTTAAAACAAGCCCTGTTAGGTTTGGAATACTACCTGCTTGTCACTGCACATTTCCTTTCTTGATGACTTGAAAGCCCACCCTTCAGAAAGAAAAGAAAGCTGAAARTATAGTTCCACAGATAATATTTTTCCCAGCTGTAATATCTTCTAAAGGAATGTTGTTCTCATCTCCCCTGATACTGTTTGTAGCTGTGCGGGTAATTCATTCTATGTTGTGAAAATATGACCTCTAGGTTAGTAGGAAGAATTCAATATCAGTGTTTTGTAACATGACTACAAATTATTATTATTATTATAATTCAAACTAATTTACATCATGCCTATTGTTAATGTGCTTTTATTAAAGACTGAGGTGTGGTCTGAGTAGGTCTCCAATATTTCTTTCTGGAATTTAAATAAAACATTTATGTGTAATCATTCCATAGTATCTGTAGTGAGTTTCACATGTCCTGCATACATTGCATCCACCACAAATGACCTGCCATTTCCATCTGTTTTGAAAAAGAGATGGAGAATGCATGTGGAGACAACTGGTTCAGCGTGTGATCACTAGGTCAGGAAAGCATCAGAGCTACCACGTATGCCCTGTTTTAGCTCCAGTGAGTCAAGTAATATTCACAGGAGATTTAATGTCTTCTAAAGGTTGTAATCCAGATGCTTCATTGATGGTCTGTTCATGAGCAAAGGCTTTGGGATTTCTGGATGTCCCACAGACCTGACAACCCCTCTATTCCTTCATGACAATTAAGCCTATAGGGCATATATTGTGGACAAATCTGAAATACTGAAATTCTTCCCAGGCAAGAGGTCTAAGTGGAAGAAAAGGACAAGTCTGGGGGAAGCTCAGAAATCTGATAGTTTTGGGATAGAGAAAAGGGCTAGCAGGTAGGACTGTCTAAGATTTACCTTACTTATGGCTTTTGGGACACTACTAATGTAAGCTTGAGTAATTAAAAAAAAATCCCTAATTAAATTTTTTCCATCTTTGAAGTGAGACATAATGGTTTGTACACCTAATTCACAAGGGGATTCTGAAGAATACTTAATGCCTGTAAAACATTTTGAAGTCGTAGAATGCTTTGCATAATGTTAGGTGTTATTCCTTATTACTAAGAAATTATTCCTTTCCCAAATCCATTAGTACTGCTATTATTTAAATAGAACAGAAGCAAAACAAAATTGTTAGCTTTTGGTTACTGATGTGAATGAATATTTTTTTCAAATTGAGATTTCAATTAAATTGTCAAAAGTCTGCAAAATATATTTTTTACTCTAGTTAAAACTTAGCTTTTCAAACTCTCTCTTGGAGTGAGTGGCCAGTGTCACAAACATAATATTATAGAGTTGGTAACTCAAGTCTTCCCACCCTTTAGTAGAACTAAACCAGCCGTAGAACAATAAAGAATAGGTACTAATGCAGATATAGGGCTGTTTATGAAACCTCGGCTAAACAGTAATTACGTTTTTCTTAGTTATGGTATCAGGTGTGTTTTAAGAACCTTCACGGTTTCCACTATAAGCACATATTCTCCAATTAGCATTATCAAATTAATTGTAATAGAAGCAGGTTTTGGAAAAGAGTTTATTTCCATGTTCTTTTTAAATCTTACCCTTGACGTTATTGTTTTTTTAACCATTTTTTGTCTCATATGTTTTATTGTCTCACTTTTTTTTTTTTTGCCAGTTGGAATTGTTTATACTTTCATAATGCAAAGTAATTTTTTAACACATCACAAAATGAGACAAACTATTCTGACACTAAGAAGAATGTGAGGGATTCTATTCTGTGTTTTTTTGTGTTTGTTTTTCGCCTGTAACTGCCTCATTGGATAAATAAAGTTGCAGGACTTATCTTTTCTTCCTCTCTCCTCCATATGGCCAGTTACAATTTTTCTTTGTGCGAGTCCTCCATGCTCCCTTTGTAGGAATCAGAGTGATGGATAGCTGGGATAGATAAGAGTAATAGAGAAATAGATGAAAGACTAGATCCTTTTATTTGCTAAAGACTGTCAGGGCTTAAACTGAAAATCTACACACACTATGCATTCAGCAATTCAGCGTAGAGAAATACAAGCATGATGGACCTATTAGTAAGTTTGTCCCTGGAAAACTAATTTTCCTTTTTCCTCCTTTCCTTGACTTCTTGAAGTAATTTCTTTTTTACATCTATTTCCTATTAGTCTATCCTTTTGTATGTATGATACTTTTTTCACTTTTGCATCTAAGCTGGGTATATATGGGTGGTGAAGAACAGGTTTAAAAATACCTGGTTCTTTGGTGTGCCTGCTTTCCACCCACACAGCTGTGTCCAGCTGTGGCTCAGACTTACCACATCTTACCATCATGTTTAGGAAGAGCTTAATTGATTACCTGTTCCCCAGGCTGATGGACAAGTGTACTCGACCTTGCTCGCTCCTGACTCATCCTGAATATACCAAAAAAAACCTTGGTAGGGGCTTGGGCTCTTCCCTCCTTTTGAGCTCTAGAGGCTGGTCCAAATCCACCTCTGATAAGGGTTTGCGTGTAAATCGTGTGAATGGTGACACTGGAAGACTTGGTCTTAATTCCTCCTTGAGGATTTCACCAAAAATGCCTTTAAAACATGTACAAAGAAGCTTTTACATAATTTTACCAGGAAATTTATCTTTTGAATTGTAAAGGAAATAATCATTTCATGGGGAGGAACTTAAATTCGCATTTATTTAAATCTTAACCTTTAAGCCTTCTGAGGAACCGTAAGTATCCCCAGGACACTGCAGCTCAGAAATAGAAACTTACTGTTCAGACAGAACTGTCTGAAAAACTCTTATGCCCATCTTCAGCCAGAAAAAGAAACATTAATTCCTGAATGGTGGACTTTAAAGTCCAATTCCTATTTGCAAGGCAGTAGGAGAATACTCCTAAATCTATCTTAAAAAAAAAAAAAAAAAAAAAAACCAACCCCCCCCAAAACCACAATACCATAAGCCTTGTTTGTCATCCATTTTTAATAGTAGGTTTTCTTGTTAAGTGTTGCTGTTTCTCCTGTTTCTTGTACCATTTCATAGAGACTTTTAGATCAGGAAGTGCCATAAATATCAGAGAATAAATAATGTAACATTATACAGGCATTTCATAAATAATGCATGGCTGTGACATGAAGGAGCCTGCATAACTTGCAAGGTAACCTTCTAAAACATTGATAAACATATGCAACAAAACTTTGTAAAAATGATTCCAAGTTTTGCAACATTTATAAGCTTATGTAGTAAGTAGACAAAATAGTTTATTTAATGCACAGGAACAAGACAGTACCCTCAGGCACTGTTTGCTGTAAATGCAGACCCTAATTATTATTGTACTTTCAGGATATCAGGGTGCTAGATCAGAATATATCTACACCATTAGTAAACTGACTTAAGGAAAACCTGAAATATATTTGGTTTCTGAAGGTATCACTGTAGACTAGCAGTTCCTTGTATAATGTCATTTGCAAACTACTTCAAATGTGTTACTGACAGATGATCAAAATGAACAAAGCACTTAAAAAAGAATTATTTTGCTCAAATATTGATTAAAAGTGTGACTTAATTATTTTTGACTATTATTGATGTATCATAGAACTTAATTATTTCTATTATTGATTTATCGTAGAAGAACTTAATTATTTCTTACTATTATTGATTTATCATAGGAGATCATTTTCATTTTGGTTTGTGAGTATGAATCTTGGATACTTTTGTTAAAACCTATTTAGATTTCTTAAATGTATTTTATATGGAAGCCCTCTTGATGAAAAAAATCCCTTTGCATATTATTTCTTTCAGGGGTACTATGTTCCATTCACTTCTGAAATTGTATAGATTGTAAAGTGTGTTCCCTGAAAACAGATCGGTAGTTTCAATAGTTTATCTTCATGTTTGCATTTTTGTTTTAAATATATAAAACAATGAAAACTAGAGGCAGAGAGAAAAATATGTGTGATAAATGACTGTAAATAAGATAAGCAGGGGAAAAAGATTACAGAGAATAAAGCAAACCATCTATCTCATGTTTTATAGAGTTGAGGAAAAAAGATAATGGATAGAAGAAAAGACAGAGATAATGAAGTGTGTGAACTGCCATGACCAAACGCCTGGTTTCAGGGTGTGATTGCTTGTGTTTAGCACTTATTGCTGAATACATCTGTGTGCCATCACATCCTCATTAAACCATTTTCACCTTATTGCACATGCATTTCATTTTCATATATATATTTTTTAACTAGGAATAATGGATTTAGAAGGATATTTTATATCGTAGGCAAAATAGGCTCCCATAAAATGTAGCTGAAAGTCTAATGCAAAGCTGTGGGTCAAGATTTCCTAAATATCACATAGGATTATATCTTAGACTCTTTCAGCCCTGTTAAACGCTGTGGAGAAAACTGATTTTAGTAGAGAACAACAAATATTAAATATATTGCAGCATGCTGGTCATTAAGGAAGCATGTATTATGTTTTTATTCAATCAACTGCAGTTTACCACCAAATGATGCCATGTCTAATTTATGGTAGGCTACTGCTGAAAACCAGGATCATGACATACCTTTCATTTTAATGACATGCAGGGCTACAAATGTTGCAATTGCTTATCACTGCTATGTGGTTGGTAAGACATGCTCTCAGAAATTAAAGCAACATCACACACCTACTTCTTTCCTGTGCAATCAAACTTAGTGTAGAAAAACCTTTACAAAGAAATTCTATTTATTACAGTTTCTTCAGTGATGAAAGGATTAACAAGAACCAGCAATAAGCAAAACTGGCCTAAATATTTCCAAAAATTGCAGTACAAAAGTATCCAAATATACAGGTGGTTTTGAATATAGCAATGTTTCTCTATCAGACAGTGCTATGCATGCTAAATGGAGGAAAAATCACCTGGGATTGGTTGCACTGAAAAGCATAGTAAAATCCTGCATTTTTAGAAAACAGAATGGCTTTCAGCTTATTTTATCACAGCACATATCCCTTGTCTATACCCTGTGTCCCAAATGCTGTTTTTCATGATTCTGTTCAGTGATTTGGTTCCTTTAATAAGTGGCCTTGTTATCAGCACTGAGTCCTCTCACAAAGTTGTTTTTCTTGTTGTTCTACTTTGTCATCCCACCAAGCATCTTTCCACTTATCTGTCTGTAGGGAGATTTAGAATGGGTTTCTGCATGCATTTCAGACCCTAAGGGAAGGAGGACATCTGAGGGATAATAAATCACACTTTTTATACCTATTTTTTTCCCAAAGCCCTGATTTAGGAAAGGACTTAAGCACAAGCTTGACAGGAAGTGTAGGTCAAAATCCTGTTGTCTGTTATTTTTTTAACCACCATTAAGATACAAGAGGAAGGACGTTGCATTAGGGGATTAGACTTTTTTTTCCCTCCTCATTGTGGTCCAAGGTTTTGCCTTACTAGTTTATGACTACTCAACATATTTACCTTTGCTTTTGGAAAGTAGATCTTCATAATTTAACTATTTCTTCCCATAATTTTGTAAAGAAAACATTAAATATTACTTTAGTAGCAGATAAAAGATTGTTTTTTCCCACAAAAAAGATGGTCCTCCTAGTAGATTTAGCTGAACTTTTCTGATTATTTCCATATTATTTAACTTGATAATCTTTCCTGTTGAGTGAATTAATCAGGGTTTATATTTCTTTGATCAAGATCAAAATTTGATGTATTGGATGGTGCGTGTGTGTGTGTATGTATGCATACACTCGCACACACTTCATAACTTCATAATGCATGAATAAACAATTGTGTAACTAATAAGGAAATTGCCATCAAAACTTTGAAATGAGGCTGTGTAAATAATGGGATCCTTTATTTGAGGACCTAACAAAACTTTTAAAAATGGAAAAAAAATTTGGAAATATGAAACRTTGTTTAGGACTTTTATGAAGAAGTTTTAAAAATATGTTTATTTGCAAATACTTTTATTTAGATCACTTTCAAAATGAAAACTACACTTTATTTGAAGAATACGTCACTTTTACACTTCAGAAAGTCACAGTCTCTGGGATGAAACCATCCACTAAATTGAAATGGTATTTGGTTCAAGTTTATGCAAAGTGGGTTGTAGGCATTTGATACTTGCCATTTTTCTGTTTTGTTTTTTGTTTTTTTGTTTTTTTGCTAGGTTTAGCTTAACTTACAAATATGTCAAAAACAGTTTCATGACATCACTGAATTCTAGGATTATCTTCTGCACTGTGGTATATCTCAGTAGTGACGGAAAAATATCCCGATGACAATTACAATGAATAGTATTAGTGATGTATTTAATACTCTTTTATCTATTTTGATACAGTATAGCAGGTGGAAAAAAGGAGAAAATCTGCCATCAGCTAGCTATCTCTCTGGGGAGTATTAGCATTTCTATGAGGGCCATGTGAGTGGTAGATAGATCATAATAAGTAGAATTAACTGTGTGAAGTTTAAGAATCTCTGTTAAAATAGAGATTAAATAGTTAAAATGATGGTCAATTCTTTCAAATTAAATGAATAGATTTAGAACTATGACAAAAAAAAGTCAAAAAATAATTTCATTCTATTTTTTAGTCTGTGGTACATAAATAATTTTGTTTCATTTAGATGTGGATACAAAGACTTGTTTAGAAAATGAGTAAGTGTTGCAGTTATAACTTGGATTAGATTATATTTTTAAGAATATACTTTTAAAGGCAAATTAATAGAAGGTAATTTATCACAGAAGTATTCTGCTTTGATATAATCTTTACAAGAAGGTAAAACATTTGTGAAAACAGACTTTAAGGAATGGGTTTATTAACAAGATAATCAAGTTTTCCTATACAAACTAGTCATAAATTCATAGAATTGGGTAGATTGTAAGCATTAATGGAGATTAACATTCTTTTCTTTACCTAAACTTTTATGTTGCTGTTTTTATATATTTTGGAGCACTCCAAATTCAGTGAAAGAGTTTCTCTCCCTTTTCAGGGCAAGATACAGTACATAACAAGTGAAAATAGGACTATATACAGGAAAAAAAGACAGTTTTCCCCAACAGGGTTTTTTTTTTTTTTTTTTTTTTTGGACCGTAACAGGGTTTATGGGAGTTCACTTTTGATTACTTTGTTTATTTCTTTCCACGTATTCTAGGCTTTGAGTCAAACGCTAGATGCTGCAATAGTTAATTACCTCGGCATTCAAGGCAGCTCTTAAAAGCTTTTTCATGGAACTTTCCCTGGCAATATGCAGAGACTGGAGCTATCTCAGGACATGGCCAGTTGCCAGTTAAATTTCAGTTTAGTATATGGACTCTGAATTACTGTAAGAACAACATAGATAATTGTGTGAATGAACAGTTCCCAGTAAAAACTGTCTTCAGCAAATGCAACTTTTTTTTTTTCTGCATGTGAAATAGCTGTGTTCAGATCACAATTACTCTAGACACATTCATTATTTGAAAAGAGGAGATAAAAGATCCACACTGGGGCACATTTTGTTTTTTATCCTCTTGAGCTTGATTGTGACTTCAGGAAGGCCGCTTACAGGCATAAGAGTTAGCAAGACCGGGCCTAACTTATCTGCAATTTTGATCYGTGCAGTACTCAAGTATCTGTTCATCAGTGTGATTAAGGAATTCAGTCAGTCATTATGGTCAYGGTTCCAGCTGCGTAGGCTGAGATAAACTGTGTTTTCTTGAGGCATGCATGACTTTTCTGTAGAATGGGACAGAAGTCAAGAGCTCCTGCATTTCATGTATAATTCCAGCAAGCTAACTCTGCCAAAAAAATGAATTTTGGTTTCAAAAATAATAAAAACATGGCCAAATTCTGCAGCTATTCCCTTAGGCCATGGTCTAATGATTATAGCACAAACAGCCATGGAGATTTACAATGTTTGCATTCTCTCAAGGGTGGTTAGTACCTTCACAGCGCAGCCAGCAAAATGGATCCTATTAGTGCTCTTCAGAGGTTTCTATGCAAAATCAGCCAGCGTAGCTTAATCTGTCTTCTGTGAACTTTGCAGTGAAGTGGATGAGGAGTGCTCAGGTGCTGTTGCTGCTGACTGAGACATGAGGTCATGTTTTCCACCTGGTGAAGAGAGATTTAGGAGGACAGGCAACAACTAGTAGTGATCCTCTTCTGATGGCTCTACTCAGTACCTTATTGCCATTAATAATTGCATTTATTTCAGTAGAACTATCTGCAGACCAGACATATACTAAGCCAGAATGACAAGGAGGGGCTAAGGAAGTAAATGATTTATGTGGCTCTCTGTTCTTCCCCCCATTCATGTCTCTCCCTTTTCTCCCCAGAGAAGCATGAAGAAGGAAAGCAGGTCCTTCTTTGGGGCTGCTATTTCTTTTGTAATGGTAGGCAGGTAGATGGACAAAAACAGTAAGGAGTAACTGGGACCCGGAAAGCTCCGTTCTCTATAGTATATCACTGATGGCAACAGAGAAAAAAGAAAAGGGGCTGGCACATCTTTCTTTCCTAACCTCTCTTTCCTTCCCTAAAATCCAAAGACCAAGGGATGACGGAAACCAGATCTGTATCTTTGAGGGAACACATATTAAGTTATCTGACCTGCTTGGTGTAGCGACTACTGCCTTTACCCAGGGTGAATTGTGAATTAGAAGGGGCAAATCTATTCCAGCATGAAGGAAGAGTGCAGAATATGGTCCATTTATTTTTAAGTTTGAGGAAATAATTAAAGCAAATTTGTTGTGATTCTCACCCTGCTCTAATTACAACACAGAACATTTCAAATGCAGTTATTGCCAGACCAATTTGCATATTCAGTGCAAATTAAAATAATCATACTGATTATCTGTTAAGCTATACCTAGGATAATCATAAAATAGATGGAATTCAGTATTCATTTTCTTACTGTAATATGTTGCCTAAAACTGAAGTGTTATGATCCCAGGAGTGATGCATGGATAAATATTAATCTGCGAATGTGATAATACTTTTTCACATCATACTTGCAAGTCATAGGAAGGTACATAAAATGTTTCATTCTGACTTTGTCAGTTTTCAGCAGAAAGGATGTAAATCTGTGATGCGTCACTAATAACTGAAGAGTGTAGTTAAATCGAGTTGCTGAGGAAAGTGTAGTCGCAGCACACAGAGCTAAGTTCTTAAGAGATTCTTTTAATGACGGCTGAAAATGTGAAACTAAAGACATAGTAAGAAATAGATTAATTTTAGAAGGATAAATGATAGAATAACTAGTTTTTCCTTCAACCACTTGGACATATGATCATAGTGAAGAATCTGAGTGTAGAAAGTCATAAACAAAAAATAAATCCATCAGAATTTTTCCTATTTAGATTCCACAAGGTATTTAAAAAGTTTAACACTGTATAATGACTTAAAGATAATTTCAGGATTAAAATGGTGTTGCTGAAAATTATTTTGGTGGGCAAAACAAAGCTAGCTGACATTTTCAGATGAGTAAAGCTCTAACTTAAAAAAAAAAGTTGTCTGTTTTCCAAACATAGCCATTTTGATGCAGAAAGCAACTATGATTTTTTTTTTCATTGACTTTATTTCCTCCTTTAGCTGCTCCTCCATTTCATCCAAAATGGATGGTATTTCTTTTTCAGAGATGTACACAAGTAACTTAAAGGCACATATTCTTCTAGATCTCCTTGTTCTCAAATTACTGGTTAAAAAAGAAGGTGGAAATAAGGACATTGACACATCTATTATAGTGAATGCTAAACTGTGAGCAATGAAATAAATGCAAAAGATGAAGTAGAAACAATGGAAAAATACAGTAGAAATTACTGGCTTTTGATTAATCTTTCGTGCCAGTTTTATGTTGGTACAACTTCATTATATTTCAGTAGAACTCTTACTTACACATGGTTGAAATAAAAATTATTTTAAAATTCTATGAGTACTGAATAAAATGCTTAAATCTGCAAACTGACATGCAAGATAGACATGAATACTCATATAAATAAGATTCTGCAGCTCTGAGGTCCTGGTAATATCTCTACACTTACTCTTAGATTTACAGAATATACAATTAAGATTGCAAGTATAATGAATGCAAGCACTAGAGAAAGCACAGATATTCACAGTTCCATTGGAAAAAAATGGGAAGTATGTCAGCTGTTAGCAGCAGGATTTATCCTGTTCAGATTTCATTTAATTTCTTGTTGGCAATGGAATCAGTCTCTGCTTTTCTTCAAATGTTAAGGCCAGTGCTCCTGCATCCTGGCATAAATAGAGGAAATGAGTGGCAATCAGAATGCCTCTTACACTGGGTGGTATTGAGAGGTAACATATATTGGAAATTTAACTTGGTAAAATACAGATGAGAACAGTGGCATATTGAGCCAAAAGTAATACTTGAGGCTTAAGTTTAAGGCAAAATTGCTGGATTCATTGACTACCTGAAGGATGTTTAAAAGTTCTCATATTTTAATTTTTGCTAAACTTACTAGGCTCACATTTTAGTTAGATTTTAGGGAAAGGTTTTAGATAGTTGCAATAGTTTTGTTTGTTTGTTTTTTTAGATTTTGTTTACTAAAATTACTGTTTTATTGTATTTATGTTATCTTCTTAATAAGAAGCATGCAAGACTAAATTAGGAAGATAAATATAAATTCACAAACCTCATCCTTTTAATCCACATCAGCCAACTCTTGTGGAACTTCTTCTGAGGCACAAAATTATTTCTTATACAGGTTGATGTGAAAAAATGGGTCACAGTGGTGCAAGGAACATTGAATAGGGGGATCTGAGTTTCTGTCGTCTGTCTTACCACGTGATTAGAGCCTGGCAGAAAGTGGGAAAGGTGGGAGGGGGAGAAGTGATTAATATTTCCTCTGAGCAGTCAGGAATTTTGGAAGTGATGAGCTACAGGCTAGAAGAGATACTATTCCATCCTTGCAGCCGAGAAGGCAGAGATGACAGGGAAGGTGCTGTGTTTAAGTGGAGATAGGAGAGAGAGTGAATAGACACGTTAAAACAGTTATACTTGGTGAAGCCTGCATCATAGTATTGAATAATATCCAATGGCACTATGATCTGTCACTAGGAAATCTCATCTTCCCAACAGAGCAGCAGGCAAGGCTGTGCGGGGTTTTGTTTATAGGGGTCCTTTCAGAAATTCAAGAGGCTCACACACTGGCTTTCTAACTCTGCAAAAGTTTGTAATCACTCCATACATTATGGCTGTTATGCAATGCCTCTTTGGTATGAAGTTTTTATTTTGGGGGACTGAGTAGTTAATTTCATATAACATACTGTATGAACAGGAGACAAAGGAATAACTGTCTGAATTTTTTACAAAGAATGTAAACAGGGTCTTGAAGGAGAAGGGTTTGCTACTAGGTTTTTAAAGGCAAATTTGAGAGGTGCTGTCTTCAATGTTCTTTGTATTTCTGTCTTTTAAACATTTTCGTAGTTGGGGGAAGGCAATTTCTTGGAGAAACTCCATAATTACCTGCTAAATGATTAAAAGATCTCTGGAAAGATTTACGATACTGTAAAGGAGAATTGCTCCCTCTGAAATTTTTCACATTGTACACAAAATTTGCTAGATTTGCCTTTGAGAGTACATTTTTCATTCAAAAAAATGAGGAGTGCCTTTAAGTGTCCATGTCTTACAGGAAAAAGAAATCATATTATGTATGTACAGCTGAGAGGTTTTTTTTCCCCCGCTGGAAGAAGAAGAGATGTTTAGAAAGCAACAGTATCTGCCTCTTACCTACCTTTAAAACATTTGATGCCATGTTCRGTAAAGTAGCTGTGCAATTATATGATTAGATGAAGGAAATGCTCCAGGGGCATACTCTAAAAAGTTTTAAATACTTGGAGCCCAATCAGTTTCAGCTGTTGATCAGAAAAGGATTTAAAACATAGGCATGAGGACTGGGTGAACTACTGTGACTGTGGTTAAACAACTGCAAGTCTGAGCAGATAGACTTGAAGCCCTGCAACAAATCTCAGTTGGATTTTAAGTGCTAGACCTTTCCCTAATGTCTTTCTGTTAGGCTAAGGGACCTTGCTGGAAAAGGAGTGCTGACTTTCTAACAGAAAAGGTATAGGCTGGATTTGTACAAGGCCAGAGCATTTGCCTAATAACTCCTGCAGTTGGTGAAACAGCTWGATTCAGCCCACAGCAAATACTCCTTTGTCATTGCCTGGTTTGGCCTATGAATCAAATGAAATCCTGACTACTCCACCAGCCAAGCCAACTGAACGTACAGCTTGCTCTGAGGATTTTCTTTTTATTCCTCTGTGGCTTTGGCTAAATACGTGGAGATAAATGCACAAGCACAGTCCTGATTTATTTGTTTGACAAACATGGAAACAAGATTGAATCAGGCTAACTGAATGTTGCACTCCTCCCCACATCAGACAAAAAATCCCAGCTCATGTGGGAAGAACACCACAGGAAATTGCTGTATAATTAGATCTTTAATTTATTAATTCAAGGCAAACTCCTTCACTCAGTTTCACCTACTGATAACAGATTTTCCCCTGCCATGTGCAGTAGCATTTGATCTGGGTTTAGGCATAAGCTCTAACGCATAAGTTTCAAGTCATGCCTTTGAGATTCATGCCTATAAAGGCATAAAAAGGTTTCTTTTGAATCCATACGTCTTTCAAACATAAAATTCAATAAAATGTGGCTTTTTCAATGGAAGAATTCAGTTTCATCTACTGGAGATTATTTCAGTGTCTATCAAACTCTCACATTTCTTGCTACGTACATGTAACTAGCAGCTTCTTTATGGAAGTGTGCAAGATTAAATAGCCTAAATTTAAGGAGTCTTTTATGAATATTCTAAGGAAAATAACTTGCAAATGAAATAAATACATTAACAAATTACACAGCAGAGGAGGGAATTTTTACTCTTTTGATTGCTTTTCCTTGTTTCGCCTCATACTGCACATCTCTGTAAGTCTGGCCTTTTGTATCACCTAATCGCTTTGGCTTTTGGGAGCAGCGACCAGGGAATGGAGTGGAAGATGAGGGATTGCTGCGTAACTGCTGAATGTTCACTTATGATGATGTGTGTACACACAGCTCTGTCATGTTGAATAGTAGCAATTTGGAAGCTGAGGGAAAAATAGAGGAAACACTCCATTTTGTCAGAAAGAGGATATGAGTTTTTTTTTTTCTTTTGCAAGACTAGTTTTGTAAACTAGTCCATCTTTAAGTCAAGAGACTGAAAATAAAACTGTGACCCTGTTCAATGTCAGATTTCAATGAAAAATATATTAAAAGGGAACTTTTATATTTAAAGTAGATCACAAAATCATTTATGTCTATAGATATAAGTWATTAACATGACCTACTCTAAGCCAAAGAGTAGTTTTGAAAAAGTGTTGAGTTGGCATTACCAAGTTATAATATTTCCTGTCTGTCACCTTGCTGTCTGTCAGTTGTGATTTACATATTTTTTACACTGTTCTACAAACTATCTAATTTTTCCTAGGATAATGAATGCAATCTATTTAACTGTTCACATGTCTTTGCTAGCAAATTAGGATATGTTATAGATGGAGAATATGACACAGAATTGAGATATGTTAATATAATTATATTGGCAACTATGCCGTCACAGCAAGCCATTCATGAACAATACATACATATAGCATTACATTACAATTCAATAAATTCCATTTATTTATGTTTTTAAATAACTACAGTTGTTAACAGATAATTTGTGACTAGAAAGACATTTTCAAAGGGATAATTATTGTGAATAATTTTCCCAGCTCTCAAGGGAAATTGCTACATTGCTATTCTGAAATGGGAGTAATGAGAAATTATGATGTAGTTATATCTCCAAAAGAGCCTTCAGGACAGAAATACCAGAAATATACTACAGGACTGCCACACAATAAAAGAGAAAGAAGGTCCACTGTGACAAACACAATCTAAGCACGTGTTAAGGGACAGGCACTCTCCTGAGAAACTTGTAATTCAAGTATGGAGTAGTTGGAAGGAAAAGAAACAGTATTATAAAGAGATAAATTACCTACATGTGGTCACGCAATAAATAATTGGTCATAACAATCAGAATAGAACGAAGGGTCTCTTTCTTGCCTTGCTTTGCCAGCTTGACTACATTGCTCAACACTGTATCTAATGGTAAGTTCCTCTTCAGGAGTAGAATAAATAACCTTTTAAAAAAGAAAGATAGATATTCTTTGCAATGCTATTTTACATTCCATATTCTGTGTTAGTGTTATAACAGTCACTGTTAATGTTCCTGTGCTTTATTTATGTGAAATGATCACTCCGCATTCATTCATACCTTATTTGCCATAGAATGGAAAATTCTACAGAATGCTACTGAATTTCCAAGATACAAAAAGTTCTACAGTCTGTTTTCATCATTTGATTCTAGCAAAGGTTGTCTTGTTTTTAGAATATTTTGTGCTTAGGGAATGGTACACAGGTCTGTAGGTGCTTGCTTACTGGCTCTTGTTTGTATCTGTTATCTGAATTACACCATGATTCCACTGAGCTGAAGGAAGTAGCATTATTTTCTTTTGRTTTGTCTCCTTACATGCACTTACTGCTTTCTTGATTGTTGCACAAAGCTTTGTAGGAAAATATTATAAAATTGAATAAAACCTTTCCTTTTTTTTTTTTTTAATTTAAAAGCTCATTGTAATAGAAGGATTAGAAGCAATATGTGTCTGAGCAATCCATTTGAACGCATTAGCTTTTTTCCWAAGTTGCTCTTTGGGTTCTTCTTTTTTTTTTTTGACATTTTTCTCTTCAAGATCAAGTTTCCATGCTATTATGGATTACTTTGAGATGTCACTTAGATGCTATCATGCATACAAAACCTGTCACTTTTCTGAAATGTTTCTTTTGTCCTTGTGACTAATACCTGAGTTCTAAGTAATCAGTATAGCAGGACCAACAAAATTGTTTAAGGAAAGCTACACGCAGACTTTTATCCTAATCAAGCTCATTACACGCATCCTAATTTAAAAGGATAGAGCATGATATTATTCTTATTGAAGCTGGTGGCACAATTCCCACTAGACACCTTTCAGTATATTGTCATATCAAATACTCTTTGAGTTTATTTTTCAGGCAAAGAATTGAAAATAATTCAAGTGTTATTAAAACATTCACTGTAAACTTTCCTGTACTTTATTGATGATATATATTTTCTGATGTGAAATTTTCATTCTCCACATTCATATCACAGTTGTCACAGAATGGAAGAATGTACTGAATACTACTGAATTTCCAAGATCATTTAAATTTCTATTATTACTACAGGATATTAATTATAGTGAAGTTTGTCTTGTTTTCAAACATTATGTTAAGGGAGTGATATAAGTCTGCATATGTAGAGCTATTGCAGACCTTCAGAAGAAAAAAAAAAAAGCTCCACCACTTGCACTAACGGAGATGTTCCATTATGTTGAAATGGAGAGGGCAGGAACTCAAGCCAGATATGACCTATTAATGAGTCAGGATATTACATTAGGATATTTGTGTGCTTGCTATAGTTTTCTCTGTTGGAGCTGTGGTCTGTTCCAGCTTTCACAGGGTGGCTCTTGATCAGGTCTGTCAGAGGTAGATTAGACCCTGGAAATCCTTGGACTGGTTCCTTTCTGGTTGTGGAGCGTAGAATACTTTTTATCAGACATCTCAGACTACTTCTTAAAGTGTGAGTCTTTGTGATGTGCCCTGGGGGAGAGATACCACTGAGCTGTACAGGCCTATCTTTTTCTAAAATTGGCCTCTCATGTTTGCAGAAATCATTGAAACTGACTACATCAGTGTAAGTATGTATTCAAAATAAACACACACCAAGAATATGACTTAAAATATCAGATAGATTCAGAGTTACAAAATTTTCTGCAGTGAATTAAAGAAGACATTATCAGATTATCTACTTCATAGATAGCTGTTTAATGCTGGAGATGGAGAGAATGCCATTTAAGAGCCAAACACAACTTCTTGATTCCCAAAGTGTGATTGTCGTGGCCTTGATATAAATCAGAGCAGTCTAAAGGATGCTTATTTAGCTGTTCAACATCTGCTGAAAATTAACATGGTACAATTGTAGTCTTCCACCTCTTTTGGCTCCCTGCAAGCACCTTTTCTGTCTGGGATGGAAGCCTGTGAGCTGTCATTATTGACCCAGTCAATATTTGCTGAACTGGAGAGAGTGATGAGAAGAAAGCTTGCCTGGGCAGTTGCAGCCAGAATCTGGCATCTCTGTGCAGACTGAACATTCAGTAAAAGGAAAGGGAATTTCATTGAAACAAAAACAGGTGATTTTTTCGTGTAAATGCTTTTGCTAAGAAAATAATTTTTGAAATCCACTTGCATTTATATTAAATCATGGAGCAGAAAATGATTTCTCTTAATCATTTTCAGTTAACATTGAAATCTTTCCCATCAGGTTGATCTAACAACTTTTGTGGTTAAACAAGGTGCAGGCTATATCTGCACAAGCATGCAAGGGCATAGTCCCTAATCAGAGGAGAGAGGGATAAGGTGCCTGTGCAGCTTGTGGATGTATGTTTCTTAGGATCATGGTAAATCTGTGCTTATAACCAGAAGAATAGGGACAGATTATATATGTGGATTTACCTGTGAAACCTAATAATAATTTTACATGGATTTTATTTGCTTTAATCTCCTTTGCATTTTTTAATAGTAATATACCTTACACTGGCATTTCGTTTCATTATAGTGGATTCTTTATAGGCTTCCACTGAAATTATTACTGCTATTGTACTCTTACATTGCAAGCAGAGTTATCAGCGAGTGTGGACTTGCAGTGAATTAATTTCCTCCACATAAATCTAGCCTCATGGTGACATTGTAACAGATCTAACTTATAATAACCAAGATTTGAGTCTTTTTTTCACTGTAATCTCACACTGTAGTAGTATAGCCTACTTGAACTGCATTTAAATTGTTTTCTAATGTGCCTTCCATGGACTTGCAGTAACACCTCTGTGAAATTGTGGGTGCATCATGAAATCCCCAGTTTTTCAGTCACATTTTATTTTATTTTTTTTCTTCCAGAACAAGAAGCAACCTGCCCATATTTTAGGCAAGCTTTACTGATCATTAGAATTTTAGGGTGGAATTTCTCACTCGACTATCCAAAAGGTCTAAAGCTCAGGCATTAGTGAAAAGTGAGAGGTACTTAGAGGGTGATACATACTGTCCCAAGTTGGATGAATCACACTCTAGAAACACCTAAGTTCTCTCTCTCTCCTCATTGACTACAGGATTAGGCAACTTGTACTAGATATGGTGAGTCTCACCATTGCTACATCTTTTCAATTTCTTTATTTATTTATTTTTAAATGTGGAGTTAGCATTTGGAGAGGACAGCCTCAAAATAAAAGGGGCTAAAAGACAAAACTGAGTCAGTAGAGATTATATGTGAGCAGATGTTAGATATATAATGGAATCTTGATAATAATAATGCATACATCATTATTACAGCAAGTACATGCATAGATGTGTGATTTTTGTCTTAACTGTATAGTTACAAGGTTAAAACATTTCTAGATACACAATGCATACAAGATGCACTAAGAAAGACTGGAAGAATGAAGGGTAAACTTCTTGTATCCAAATAATGACTTTTTGGCTACTGCTTTTTCCATTGCATAGATCCAWGTAGTTTTCAAGTTATTCTGATTTATACTAACAACTAACAAATTGTCAACATGTACCTATGAGCTGAGTTTAGCCAGACAGAAGGGGACTGTTAATGGTTTCTCATTTTTCCTGAAATGGTCCCTGCACCAACTGTAGGAGAGAGAGTTTTTYTTTCACCTCTAAGTCATCTCTTGGAGACCTTGTAGCACCCCTCATGGCTGTCCAAGCACTTCAACATTAGCTCTGCAAAAATGTAGTGGTATAAAGTTGCTACAGTGTATGATGTAATTGGGGTCATAAATTCTGTTATTTTAAATTAGAAAATAGTCAGTTGGGAAGCAGCTGAAAATATTGTTGCAACTATACCATGSAGAATTGCAAATACCTATTAAAGTGATTATGCATTAGTCTCCATGGACTATTCGTTTGTTGTAGACCTGCAGTTTCAGATACACGGTTAGGTATCAGAACTTGGAATGCAAACATTGTAATTAGAGACAAACCTATAAAATATTTCAAACTGCTCGGCATTTTGATTATTTCATAAGAAATGCTGAAAGCATGCACTTGATATCTTTAATCAAGGTCAAAACTTTAAATTCTTTGTATTAGTTTTAAATTATTTTACTTGCTTAAAGTATTTTATTTTTTGCATGAATTTTAGAAATTCTAGGTGTTGGTGTATGTCATGGGTGGTCTTAGGTGATAAAGTATCTGAGGATGAAACACAAATTAGTCAATTTGTTCTCAGTAGGCAATCTACTTTCTAGATTGTTGGGAAAGCCAAGACGATGTCAGGGCAGCCTAATGTGAAATTTAGTGCATACCATAGGAGACAGTGGGAAGCCAAGGTAGAGCCTGATTTTGTTGCTAACAGAACATGTGTTGCTAGCCAAATGACAAATTTTTTTTCCTATCATGTCGTCTTTGTCATCTCCAATCTGTCTGTCAATCTAGTTTCTTGTACTTAACCTTCTTATATGTCTTGTATTTTTATGTACAAGAAAAGCCCCTTTATTTATCAGAGAATCACAGAATGGTTGAGGTCGGAAGGGASCTCTGGAGATCATCTAGTCCAACCCCCCTGCTCAAGCAGGGTCACCTAGAGCACGTTGCCCAGGACCCTATCCAGACGGCTTTCGAATATCTCTAAGGAGGGAAACTCCACAACCTCTCTGGGCAACCTGTTCCAGTGCTCTGTCATCCTCACAGTAAAGAAGTTTTTCCTCATGTTCAGACAGACCTTCCTGTGTTTCAGTTTGTGCACATTGCCTCTCATCCTATCACTGGACACCACTGAAAATAGTCTGGCTCCATCCTCTTGACACCCTCCCTTCAGATACTTGTACACATTGATAAGATCTCCTCTCAGCCTTCTCTTCTCCAGGCTAAACAGGCCCAGCTCTCTCAGTCTTTCCTCATAAGAGAGATGCTCCAGTCCCATAATCATCTTTGTAGCCCTTCGCTGGACTTGCTCCAGTAGTGCCACATCCCTCTTGTGCTGGGGAGCCCAGAACTGGACACGGTACTCCAGATGTGGCCTCACCAGGGCTGAGTAGAGGGGGAGGATCACCTCCCTTGACCTGCTGGCAATGTTCTTCCTAATGCACCCCAGGATACCATTGGCCTTCTTGGCCACAAGGGCACATTATGTATCAAATGCCCCTGCTTCATTCAGATCAATCTTTTAAATTAACTTTTTTCTGAAAACTTTGTCAAGATAAAATCACAACACAAAGCAAACAAAAGGCCGTACATAGCTAGAGTTGAATCCTTTATTATGTCCGGTTTGATACTATGTGTAAGAAAGCATTTTAGTCATGGATGGTTCTGCAAATAGTCTTACCCAAGGGTCCATTCAGAATTTCTCCCTGTTTATGAATATTATGAATTATACAAGAGGACTGATGCCAATAACTGGTGTGGGTTTCACCCCTGGCCTCTACTGGATAAGGTCTGATCACTGGTTCTTGCTCAAGAATAAGCTCTAATTTGTAGGTTACTCAAACACTTACTTGCCTGTGCGGTGGTGTGCACGCTGGTTGTGCAGGGTCCCGGTGGAATCAGGTGGCTGGGGGGAACCAGTGTCCTTCTTGCTGTTTACTGCGTAAGGCAAATGCTATCAACCCATAAGCGTGACTATGCTTGTTAGCTGGTGCTTCTCAGCAGAGTCTGRGTCCTGACTGTATGGAACGCTTGTTCCAGGGCAAAGTTGCAGGTCACCTCAAATCACATGTAGTTTCAGCTGCCTTTTTGATTTCATAGTGGAGTAGAGGCCTACAGAAAAGTTTGCACAGGTGTACTCTGGACCTGCAGAACATGGTGCTATTACATGTTGCCTGCTGGTTAGTGTGGGTCCATGCAAATGCTCTCCCTGCTCCACCCCACGATAAAGTCAAGCAAGTTAACTTAAATCTAGATTATTTTTTTTAGAACGGAAGAAGTTTGTTCATATACCTGAAGTACTTCATTCAGCTGAGAGGCATCAGCTCCCAGCACCATCTTCCAGGGTCTGATACTTGCTGCTGCTCTGAATCTTGGGTTATGTGGGCACAGCAACAGTGACATGAGTCTCTGTGGTTCTTGGGTTCAGGTTTAGACCAAGCATCCAATGTGAACATAGCCATGGCTGTGTGAGAGGCTGTTTTAAAAAATGTATTTTATTTAAAATTAAGTGTAGGACAAAACAAAATAGAAAAGTAATCACAGATGTGTTTGTGTGGTAGATTGGTTTAAAAACACATTTTAAAGTGAAATTCAAATTTTTTTGCCAATAAGACATGGTAAAAACAGGTTAGCATCTCGCTGAGATTTTTGTAACAGAAAAAGAGAGAGAGGATATTCATGTTAAAACAATATATACACCGTGAGCAAACATTAATGAACAGGCACATAGATGGAACTTGATTTTTTTCAAAGGTTTGAAGCTAGTTTTCAGTGATGCAAATTTGTGGATAATGGATCTTAGGGTGCCCCTGGCTATTGGCATTGATAACAGATTTAAATATTTATTTTTAAAATTTGATGTGATAGTTTTACTTGTCCCAATCTTTCTGAATTGTTATTGGAAAGAGAGATGGCTTAGTGGGAGAAAACAAATAAATAAAAAAATAAAAATAAAAAATGCTTGCAAAATCATGACCAAAACCATCCATTTTTCTCCCTAACTATAAAGGAAGTCGGGATGTCTAGTTCAGATGTGAAGCACACTTAGTCAGATGAGTCATATCCACAGTTTGAGAAATGCACATTTTGAAAAATACAGTATATATATAGTCTGTCTTTTCTTTCTGGTATATGCCTTAATAGCAGTAGTCTGTTTCAGGAACACTTTGGGGAGAAAAATAGCTTAAAATATTTTGCTATACAAATTTGTCAAAACATATTATACTGTAAGTGGCAAAGACATGGAATTTTGAAGTAGCTGTTTACAGTATTTACTTCTTAAGACAGGAGCTGGAAATAATTCATCTCAAAACTAACAAACTTTTAAATGCTTGTTGTTAATGTTTTGGTTCTTGCAGTGAATTTGATCGTACTTCCCACCCTTGCGCATAAGTGCAGAATAGGCACATTTGTTAAAGGATACTTAAAAAGCAGAAAGAACCTAGTATGTTAACAAACAGAGATATTCCTATCAAAAATTTAATAGAAATTGAAGACTACTTCTTTCAGTGTGCTCATTTCACTTGTGCAGGCTTTAACATTAAAATTTGCAAGTAATCGTGCAGATTACCTTTCTCTTTTCTGTGCTCCATTACTAAAAATGTTAGATTGCTGAGTTCCTGCTTCTCTAATCTCTAGTGACTTCTTAAAAGACTGTGTGGTAGTTTTTTCTAGTGGTTTCAAGCCATTTTAACAGTTTGAGCATACCTAAACTACCAACAATTTGTTAAAATTATTTATTTCTTCCTAAAGAAGCCATGTTTCCTTTACACACAAATGTGCTTTGTAATTTATCTGTCATCTTGGATAATGATTTATAATGGATAAAGACAAATCTATCATAGTCCAAAAATGCATCTTTTGAAGTCTAAGCTGGCAAAATTATTTTTGCATCTAGATGAAGGGAAATGATAACTATTATTGGATTTCTCAATATGTAACTAAAGTAGCAGGGAATTATATCACTCCCTATAGATCATCCCCATATGCAATTGTAAATGAAAATGCAGAATTGTAAATTCCCATATGTGTAATGTTGCATCAGTTAATAGAAATGGAAAAGTAGGCATGGTGGAAATTAAATATTCATGTTCTTAAAAGCTAAGACTGATAACTCAACAGTGAAGCAGATAAAAGTTGTTACTGTATGTATTTTTACAGATATACATATCTGAAGCTTCTGTTACAAGATGTAGCGCTCTCTCTTTCTTTTACTAAAATTAGTGGTGTTAGAGCAGATGCTAATGGAACAGATATTAGCAGATACTAATGCAAAATACTGCTAAGGAAATGTTCTTGAAGTTCAATAGTTTTGATGGCAACTGGGGACAAGAAAGAAATTTCATTTTATGCCATTAAAAGAAATCAGAAATGGAAAAATATTCCCCATGTGTTTAAAAATGAGAAAGTCTTTATTGATACTGAAAATAATTGGTTGAAGTCATTCTAACAAAGCAATTTCAGTGGATACCAGGTAGCACAGACCAAAATTTTATTTGTCAAATTCAAAAGTAGGTAGTGGAAGAGGATTGCCTAAAGTCCTGCCATGTTCATTCCAGTAAAAGAGCTAGAAATCTCCCAGATTTTCCATTCCTGGGCAGATGGTTCTGGCACCTCTGTCTTGTATCACATTTATTTCAGCAGAACTGGTATTTTAGCCAATGACTTCTTGTATTTAGTAGTTTCAAAAGAGACTAGGAGTATGGAAGTAGAAGGGATTACCTGAGTCACTGGATCRAGTGTCTTGCTATAAAGCAGGCAACATATCATGTAATTTTTTTTTTTTTTCAGCTTAATCTTCAAACTGAATATATGGGGAAAGTGTTGTTCTGTTTCTGTATCTCTTTCTTTCCCTACTCACCTCACTTATTCATTTTCTCTCTCACATAAGCATGCATGCATGCCATATGTCTGCTCAGTCTTTATTTTGCCAAACAAAATTCTGCTCTTTTTCTATCTGTTCCTGCAGTTCTCTCAGTTTTCCTAGTAGCTCTTTTCTGACACTACTCAGTTTAGTTAAGAATGAAAACAAAGCTGCACATAATATTCCAAATGAGCTCTCACCAATATTTGTTAATGGAATTAATACAGCTCTCTTTTATTAGCCATACAACATATTGGTACATCCTAGGCTCATACATTCTTTTTATGGCCACATCAAATTCTTGGATCAGTCATCCTGTGATCAGCTAATGCACTTGTTTCTTGTTCCTTTGGTCATCTCCAGCTGGTAAATACCCATCTTGAGAAATCAGCTTGAACTTGCATGGCTGTATTACTTGATATAGTTCCTTTACTACAGTCCTCGAGAATTTTCCACTTTACTTCCTATCAGATATTCCGATCTTCTTTAGGGTAGATGGCACTTCCCAACTTTTGGGGATCAATAACTTCCTTTAACCTACAGTGGCCTTCTCTCTTTACCCCCTTTTCCGTCTTTTCAAGGGTCATTCATGAAAATTCCTAAATAAAACTGAATCTAGTACTAATACTTGAGGTACTTTGTTAATAACCTTTGTCTGGACTTATAATTCCTTTTCCAGCACAAAATACTGGTCATCCACATTTCATTAATTCCTTTCCTTTCTTGCATTTTTACATTAATTCCCATCTGCTGTTCAATTAACATGCTCCTTTATATTGTTGTGTCAAAGACTTTATGTGAGCCAGATACAGCTAGTATAACTTGTCTAGACTATCTTGTATCTTATCAAAGAAAGCTTTCAGACTTCTTTAAACTAGCTTCACTTAAATAAACTCAGGTATTATTTTATCCCATATTCCATTTATTTCTCTGTCTCTTCATAATTTTTTGGACAGACTGGGCCTGTAGTTGCTCAAACCACTTTGTCTTTTTTAAAGGTATCACTCTCCAGTTTTATTGTTTCAATTTGATATATTTGCTATAGATCTTGCTAATGAATCTGCCATCAACTTTGTCGGTTCTTTTCATACCTTTTACTCCTTCTGTCTCAAGCAAATGGATCGCTTAAGTTGCTTGCGTGAGGTAATTTCCATTATCAGTCATTTATGTTAGCCATCCTGCCTTCATCCAGTGGGGTCAACATTATCTGTTCCGAAAACAAAGAGTCAGTATTTATTTTGGTCATGTACATTGCTGAGGAGTCTTTAATCTGTACCATGTCCTCACTGTGCAGCAAGCTAACTTTTGTTCTTCCTTGCTTGTTTTATTTATATGGCTGAAGGAACATTAGCTGTTGATTTTTAATTACTTTTGGAATATCAAACCCAACTTTTGGTTTTGGCGATTTTTACCTTTTTCTGGTATTTCATTACATTTAAGGACTATGAATTTCTATGTTTATTAGTCCTTTTAAGTTTTTTTTGTATATTCTCTCTGCTTATTTTTCATATTTCTTTCTGATGTAGATATTTATCCATTTAGTTGCGATGCTCTTTCCTACAATTTTTTCTCATTTGTTGAGTGAAAGTTCTAGATAGTTTATACCTTTTTTAATTTAAAGCAATGTGGGATTCCCTTTCTATTAAAAATCCCTGAGTCTGGCTCTAACATTAATCAAGACTTTGAAAGCTTTGTCATACTGATTGAACCAAACAAAGGTGTGGTAAAATACTCACCTTACTCATTAAGTATTTACAGAATATATACCACAGAATAAACAGTGTCTGTATGGAGCTAAACCTAGTATCAGATAGAGACATATAGTCAGCTACAATCCATTGTCACTGATCAAACAATTGATTGCATTTTGTGAGTACTGTTGGTTGTTCAGTGCTTATTATTGTGATCAGCTTTAATTGACCTATTTCATTTACTGGTGTAGACTTAGTTAAAATTTTTGAAACAAGGCCAAGGTGCATTCTTTTAGTACTCATACTGTTTGATGGTTAGTGTGCTTCATAACRTGGTTTTGGCCCCCAAAATTTGTATTTTCAGAGACAGTGCCAAGGGAACAGGCATGTCCTCAGCAGGCAGTGGGGATGTGGCTACCCTGACTTCTTTGTTTTGGGGTATTTGTTTTTTGTGGCTTTGCCTTTTCTTGTTTTTGTGGGTTTCTTCTGTGTTTTTTTTTTTTTTTTTTAAACTAAGTGAGTAGGTGGTAGCCATGGAGAAATCATGAAGAAATGTTCTGTGCCACTGTCTTCAGGGTCAGAGAATGGCCCCTGGTCTGTATTTATTAATGTAGATATAACCTTTGATGTCTGCTTCATTGTTAAGCTGAGCAAGAAAGCTTGGTCTATGATTAATTGTTGACTTTTTTTTTTTAATCCTGTGTTTATTAAGTCTGAAGAGATGCTCATCTGTGACTCTGCCTAGAAGAATAGGTCTAGAAGATGAAAACAATACAGTTCTATACAAGTCTGGTTTTAGTAAAATCTTCTATTCTCAGCAATACAAAAAGCTCAAGCTTTGTGGAAATAATTACACTGTATGATAGACATCAGGGAATTAACATCAGATCCTAACAAAGATGCTTTTCATTCATAAATACTTGTAACATCAATACGTGTGTCATGCTTTTCTCTTTCAAAACACTGTATAAATACAGGCTAATTAATTTTGGGATCTACTAATAAATATCCCATTGTGCTCCAGATGTCTGGAGAGTCAGATTGTGCAGGACTGAGAGGAGCATACACACACACATAAGTGGCAGCCATGCCACACAAAGACATAATTTAAGAGGCAGATAGTCAAAACTGTCTTCTTCCAATTATTAGAACATTTGGAATTGTGGTGGTGTTATGGTTGTTAATAATATTATTATATGCACAAAGTGGCTTCTTCTCATGTTGTCTTTGAAAAAAATAATGTTTTAAGCATTAGAGATGCCTATTTCATTAAGTTAAAATGATTCAGTCAAATAGAATCAGGAATTAGGTAACAGATACAGAAGTAAGAGGGTTTTTTTTTCTTTTGTTTTGTTTTAAACGGGACTAGCATCTTACAGCAAGTCTGAAAAAGAAAGAGCCTGAAGTTGGGGGAAATGATTTCAGTTCTGAGACCCCAGCAAAGAAAAATGCTTTTACCTACCATCCTGGGTTAATGTGTTAATACTAGGACAATACTCAGAATAAAATCCAGCTGAGAGGGCAGGAGGTATCAGAAAAGTTGATRGTGACCCCCACCCAAAATTCTCAACAGCCTGGAACATAGTTGACTGGCCCAAACTCTCTCTGACTCAGTGAATATTATTTTACAAAGTGAAACTGCATATATAGTCCGAATATATAGTTTGATAATTCAGGGACTTACGGATACATCCCACTTGGGCTCTAATGCTGCATGCCAGATGAGTGTCATCTTCTTAGCTTCTGATTTTTAGGGGTAGAAGGGAGRACAACAGTCAGGGTAAAGGCATATGCAGTTCCTACTCCTACTTTTTCTGGGGGTGGCAAGCAACACCCCAAAGCCCATCTCCCCGGCACATACACTTTTTTCTTTTTTTCTTTCTGATGTGGATCAAGACCTGTATTTCCAGACTCCAGCATTTCTTACAAAATTTGCCCACTCTTCTCAGGGGAGCTCCTTCCCCACAGGATGCAGAGCCCTGTCCACAAGTTTCCAGTCTAAAGCTTATTTCAAGCTCTCTGTTGGAGTTATAACTGACAGTAACTCTTTTACATGTGCTTCATGCTCTTGTCACTCAAGTTAATACTTTTATAGTGTAATAAACTTGATTAATATACTCCATCTAGAGACCACTTGCAAGCTACGATTAACAGTTAATAAATGCAGCCCATCCATAAGCTTTGTTTTTAATTAGGAGCTCACAAGGTAGGATATGTAATAAATGCATACTTAATTGATTGAACAACTCACTTTACTTGGATTCATAGAATTAGATCCAGAACAAATACTTCCCAGTTTTAGAGCGATAGGGTGCTGCTCCCTGCCTGCCACCTCTCTACTGACATAATGGGCAGTCTGATCATTCAGAAATGGGCTGCCATGTCAGATTTATCCAGTTTATCTATATCTCTGCTGAAATCATTCATCTTAATGTAGATAATTACTGCGWACCTTTAACTTTTTATTAGCTGACTTAGCAAATCTTTTAAAAGATTTGCTAATTAGTTGTTGTAAGTGACACAATGACTACTTAATTAGCACTTCTTTCTGTCTGTATGCTTGAAGAACCCATTTTCTGTTTGACCCAACTTTAATAAGGGTATTTATTCTACTTATTCTTTTTAATCTTGAGGTTGAGCACAATGTCTCATTTCCTGTAGCTTAAAGAAAGCTATTAACTCTGTTTGGCATTTCCCAATCTTGGTGAATCTCTTCAAGATGACAATCTACTTGAGAGACAGAAGAGTGGGTTAATAGGAAAGCTGTTWGATGTTATATTGATCCTGTACATATAGCGCAAGACTGTTTTTATTTGCAAATAAAACAGCTAATTGACAGGAAAGTTATCTATTCATTCTCCCCTGAAAATGTTGTAGTCATATAACTGTAGTAACACAACTGGCTGCAGGAATAGGTCACAAACAATTAATTTTCAAGTTCAAATATAGTTTGCAAGAACTAGCTTCAGTCTTTTTCTTAGGTTTCAGTAGCTGGCAGTGCCTTTACTTCCTTGATCTGAATCTCTGACTGGGAGGCAAAATGGGAATGGAAAATGGCTTGAGATATTGGTACTGAGCTGGGAGAAAGTAATCAGAAAAATTAAATGAGAAAAATTAGGGAGGAAGGGGGGAAAGGAGGGGAGATAACGGAAAGCGGGAAAAAAAGGAAAATAGAAAATAAATATGTAATAATAGAAATAAGAAGGGAAATACAAAGTATCAATCTATCCCATGTGCAACTCCAAAAAAAAAAAAATCAATGAAAAATCCCCAAATATAATAATCCAGAAGAATCTAGTAATTTGTTTGGGAAGACAGAAACCCATTTTGATGTACTTTAGTCTGACCAGCGATTCTCGAGCACAAGTCTACTACAATTATTTCTGGATTCAGGTTGGTTTTAAATTTTCTGTTTATTTCAATTCTATTTTGTTTATCTTTTAGTAAAAGAATAGGTGTTAAAATAGGAAAATAATCTTTAATAATCAGGCCAAGTGACTGATTATTAAACAGCCAGTCTTATTCAGCTGACTCTGTATGCTACAGCACATTCWTCTCAGACAGTCAAGTTTCATCCAGACATAGATCTCTCTACAAARCCTGTCAAAGGTCCTGCTACCTCCCTTCTTGTAAAAAGGCTGCATTTCTAGTAATGAATGGTATAGTCTGGGCTCTTCAAAGTCTCTTTATTTCTTCTACTGTTTGTGATTTTCAGATATATATAATATTGAAAAGGTTTGACACCAATAATGGTGAAGAAGTTGAGGTAACTTCAGGTCTGCTGCAATGGAAAGTGTTGATTTAGTTACAGCTGTTGGAGAGAAAAAATTGTAATTTTCAAGAAACTGAGCCAAGAGAATTATCATTCAGCAAGTGATTGCACTGGGGTTGGGATGGTGAGTGTCTCAAAGGATACAAGCATTCCGATCTAAAGTTTATGTAATGCTTGCACTCTTAATGGTTGGAAAAATCACGTTATGAACTAAGCTGCAAAAGCTGTGTAACTCTTTTATCAGTTTGAAATGACTTTTCAATGAAAAATCTTTTGCACAGTTTCACAATGCTCTGTTTTACAAATGCTGCTGGTGTTGCTGTTTTTTAGTACTTATAAAAGTTTAAAGTGTATTAATTTACCAAGCGAGTTGCACATTTGATAATGTATTTTCTTTCCTAAGCAGATACAGGTGACAAAACTATCAAGAAAAAAAAAACATTTTTTTTAAGACTGTCATGTATTTTCAGATTGGCAGTTGAATGTTTTTCAGCACTATTGTTTTGCAGGGAGAAGGAATTTTAAAACAACAACAAAACCAAAATTAGTAAGAGAATAAATAGTGTAACATCTGTTCAAGAATGGACTGAAACAGTTCATAAAAGAGAGAATGTGAAAGTCTGGAAACAAGTTATATTAATTAACACTAAAATTAACAGCAACCTAAAATGATTATTGCATTAGTTAGTTTCACTCTTTCTCTTTGATAACCAATTTTATTAAATTATAATATTCTTAATTGCTGGATTGTGATCCTAAAGTTATTGTCTCTCCTTGGATCTGCACAGAAAATATTTTCTGTGAGATGCAAATGAATAATATTTAAATCAGAATCTAATTTGCCAGCTGCTGGGAAAAAAAAAGTGCTGTATTCAACTGCAATACTTTTCAAAGTACTGGAGCTTAATCTGAATTCCCAGATTTTAATCTTTGCTAGAGTCAGATAGGTTCATTACGGTCAAGTGAGTTGCCTTGGAGACATACCAGACTAACTGAGAGCATGGAAAATGAGATTTGAAATATATATATTTAAGGATGAAGTTGATAAACCCCTTTCTGAAAGCAGAAAAAAAATATGTACTGATTAAAATGGCATTCATTCCTTCACATTATGAATTTGTTTCCTTAGGGAATCAAGGGCAGGAAACAATGAGGCAAACTCAGGAAAGATTTTCTCTTCTCCCTGCCACCCCACCCCTGCTTCTTATCTTTACATAAAATTTGATTAGTAAGAACAGAGTTTTATTTTCTTTTTTTATATCTTGATCTTGGTGTGCATGCTTGTGACTCCAAAGAAACACAAAAGGCCAAAGAAGTTGCACGTGACCAAGTTTTTTATTGGGGTCCATTCCCCTGAAGATTTTCATGAGGACTCAACATCCACTACACGTAAAAACTGGAAAAAGCAAATATAGAGCTTAATCCTTGGATACTATTATTTTTTCACAAGAATAACCTTTTATTGGTATATATTGTGACAGGCAAGTTGAGAATAAGGTGATAGGTCTAGAGACAATTTTTGAATTGCAGCGATTTGAAATGAAAGTAAAAAGTAATAAGGGAAATAATAGCAATACAGAGAACAGGAGGGTACTTCAGGACTAGTGCTCTCACTGCTCCTGCCTGAATCCTATGAAGGAATGTAAACAGCATTTACATGTCCAGTCAATAGCAAGCTTGAGACTTTCCACATTTTAGCTATTGCTAGTTGTGGATTTGCTGTCTTTGACTCATGAACAGTAGCATTTAATTTTGAGCAGCTTAACATGCACAAGAAAGACCTAGGTCCACCAATCACACTTTTTTAACTGGGGGGAGGCAGGAACACACTACAAACCCAAGTGACTGCAATGGTTTTCATTTATAGATTGGAGAAACAAAATCTGAAAGGTAAATATCTGCTTGTGGGCAGATATCACGTATGTTGATATGCTCTGAGGAGAGTTGCATCTGATCTGGGCTCTTCAGGCCAATAAGATTAGAAAAGTGTATACACTGGGTACTTCTGGAAAAAATACTGTGCAGTGGTGAACAAAAATAAATGATCTGGAAACATGCAGGATGACTTAAGAAATAGGAAGTTTGTGTAATAGGTTTTCACAAGAAACAACCAGAAGCCATATAAAATCACGAAAGCCATTTTTTGGCTCTCAGCATCTGAGAAGCAGTTCCACTTGGTTTACCTGTGCCTCTCAGGTGGGACAGGTCCAACTCTTGACCCACCAGCCAGCCAACCAGGACACTCACACCTCCAGGCAAGGAAAATTTATTCTGCCTTTTCATATGTTGAATGAAAGCAAACTAAAATAAATATGGACCAGAAGAAGAAAGAGTAGAATTGCAGGAATTGTGAGGGATATATGTAGGAGATAAGGGGTACTGCAATAGAGAAGGAGGAGGATGTAAGCAGTTATAACAGTGCTCTAGTCAAAGTGGAGTGTAGTTAAGAAGTCAGTGGCTAAGAGCTGCAAATCCCTCATAAAATGAGTTTTAGTTCTCTCAGAGCTAATAGCTAAGGAACATCTATAATCAACTTACTATAATTCTCTTTTGAAAGGCCTACTTAGGATTTTTTTCCTTGTCATGAATCCTCCTAGAGTTCTAAATCAAGTACAGAAAATGCAAATCCAAGGCAACAAGCACACATACACCATGTCTTGCTTTCAAAATAAAGCTGACTTGGACATTGCCGCTTTGTGTGAAAGCATCAGATGGGGTGTTGCTAACAATGTCAGTTAACTCTCTGTAGTTCTGTGTTCTGAGAAATGTAGTGGTGAGTGCAGCGGGACATGAATAGGACACATCTGTCTTATGCCTGAGAGGCAGGCTTCTTGTGAATTATAATATTCTTGAAATGTTTTGTAAATGATGTATTAATCTTGTTATGAATGTGTGGTGGAGTCTCCTTCTCTGGAGATATTCAAAACGCGCCTGGATGCAATCCTGTGCAATGTGCTCTAGGCGACCCTGCTTGAGCAGGGGGGTTGGACTAGATGATCTCCAGAGGTCCCTTCCAACCTCAACGATTCTGTGATTCTGTGTTTTCTGTTTACTTGTCATTTGACGGGGAGAAAAACCCTTAGGAAATGAAACATCTCAGTTACAGAAATATCAGGATCAATACAAATCTTGCATATATGCCTCTGTAACAAYATAAGTATTTGGTCAGATATTGTTCTTTTTTAAAGAAACAAGTAATACTGGATTTGGAAAAGAAAAAATAGATCATCTCTTTCAATCTGCTATCAGTTAGAGAAAGTGAAGTAAGATTCAGTCATTAGTTTTACCAGCTGAATGTGATTGGCTCAATTAGTATCTCACTTCTTGAAGTGAGAAACAGCATAGCTAAGAGCAGTGTATGAAAATGTCTGGCATGCTAGTAAGAAATGAGGCAACAACAAATTACCTAAACAACCAAATTACTGTATACACAATCAAATGAAAAATGTGAAAGTTGCTGGATTTTAATTGAAAATGTGGAGATTAATTGTACAGGTATATATTTGTAAAAAAGAAATCTTAAGGTTGCCTCTCTTTACAATAGAAGATATTAAGTGTACGCTGCATAGTTTCCTTCGCCTGTAATGGAAGCTGAAATTTGTACAGATGATTGCCAGATTATTTGGTCTCCTACTCTAGGAATGTAGGTGAGAGCAGATTATGTCTCTGCCATATCTCTTCCAGTCTGGGATAAGAGCAAGGAACCCCAGCCCAGAACATGGTTACTTACTCTTTTTGAGGAAAGCTTACATGGAAGAGAAAATTGCTCAGGAAGAAGATTAGTTGATTAAATGGTGTGATGGCAGGAGTCAGTGTGATTAACCTTTTGCATGCTACACACTTTTAGTACAGTAGACTGAAGTTCAAGAATATGTGAACCTAATATCTTTGCTTAATTCAAGTTTGAGTCAAATGCTTTTCTATTCCACTCTAATTAGTTCCTGTTTCCTAAATCCAGTCAAAGACAGCTACCATAAAAAGCAAGATGAATCTTGCAATTGTAAAAAACCCTTCCCCAAGAAATCAGACTGTTCAAAGAAATAGTAATAGTTCTGGGGACTATAATGGCAGCTGAGGCCACAACAGGTGACTAAATGAAGGAAAAATAACCTTCAAAGTTGTTTAAAGCAGAGGACCTGAATGACCTCTGTAACTGACAGAAATTGCTGAGAGTGCCTCTGAAGAAGGAAATGTAGGCCCTACAGCATGTAGCTTGGACCTTTCAATGCCATTCATACTTTGCCAATCTACTCATTTTCAAAAGTAGGGGGGAAAAAAACAACGAAAAACCCTTTACTGAAATATCATCAGTGAATTACTTTTCAGAGGTCCAAGCATATTTATTTTTCTTGCATGCTGCAAAAATGTCTGTTAATCCATTATTGAGGCTATATCCTGAGAAGAACAAAAGCTTTGGGAAATGGTTTTCTTTAACTGATTTTTTTTCACTGTGTGCTGTTTTACATTTTTGTTTCTGTGTTATATGAAGTGGTAAATGAAATAGCTTATCATTATTAATTTTGATTTATATTTTAGAAAGCCACAAAATATTTAATGAAAACCCTTTTATTTGAAACTTTGACATATCCGTTTAAATTTTTACATTTTGTGTATATGTATGGTTTATTGTTTGACTTATTTTTCTGAGCGTGGGTCCTTCTGAAGCAAACATATGAATAAGATAATTAAAAGGTAGTGAATGTTTCCAGAAGACTAAGTAAAGTATTTCCTACTTCTGAGGAGCACTTTGGCAGGTAGTGGATTGATTGGTGGGTTAGAAAAATGGACAATTGCTGCTCTTGGACAAGTTTGCAAAACTTAAAACTTAGTCTTACTAACATTATGACAGTATTCAAATTAATTTTAAATGATTATAATTATTTGCACATTTTCATATGTTGTAAAATAGAATTCATTTTATTCTTCAAAAGATTTAAGTCTTTCAATGGTATTGCAGTACTAACACTATTTTAATAATATCTACAAAACTTTGTTTATGTAATATTCCCTTTGGAATTTCTTTAATGAAGTAGAGTGAGGAAGCATAGCAAAGAGGTTAATGATCTGACCTGTATAGACAGCTGCATCCCACAATATCTTCTCGAAATGGCAGGCTAATTATACTAATAGCAACTGTCTTTCCTTAGTTCATCTAGTTCTTTTTTTTCTCTCCATATTCTCTTTTAAGTCACAATTTGGTTCATGATTTAGGCAGTTTAGGACTCTCCTTTTTATATATGCTTATAAAATGCACTAGAACAAGGAATCTACCAAAATTCAAGTTAGTTAATAATACTGACAGAAGGGTGCCAGCACCACCACCAAGTGATACTGAGGAGTGAAATAAATAGCAATAAAAAAGGGGAATAAGAACCAAGTTTCAGAGGTCTGCCTCTTCATTTCCTTTGTCTCCTGGAGTGAAAAGAAGTCTTTATTGCTTTAGTATTCATGCAAGGCTTTGAGAGGTCAGGAAACTAAGGCTATGGACTTTCTATTTTTTTTTTGAGAGTGAGAAGGATGATCAAGTTTCCCTGGGGCAAGAAAAGTTCTTGCACGACTTTCTAAAGGGTCTTTCCATCTAACTTGAGGCTAAAAACTATTTGAAAGCCTTATGAAAGGGAAAGACAGAAGAAGTAAAGCCTGGAAGAAGTGTTCTGAAAGGGTTGGGAGACTTTTATCTGTCTTCTGAATGAATCTCAATTTATTACTGCGTCAGATGCTTACTTGTTATTTAGTACTTGGATGATTGCATTGATCAGAGATTTCATTTTTCCCTGAGACATATTTTCTTTTTGGCTTCTGCTGTGGCTGCTCAGTTTTCCACTGATGTGACTCCCACACAAGAGTACATGTTAATGTAGAAAACAGTGCAGCAGTATTCAGCTTAACGTGTTTGTTGAAAGATGCCCCTTTTCTGGAATATTGTGTCTTTTAATGATCTCACAAATTGCTCCCTACTGCAGACCACTTTGACCCAAAGTCAGTTACGTATATTGCCATACAAAGAATTAGCTAAGCTCATCTACCACTTGCTGACATCTAAAGGGGGAGATCACATCCCTCCTTCTTCTACAGTCTACTGTTCCTTGCACAGATGTTCTGCTCTCATCTGACTGCAGGATTCATCTTTCTAATTTGGCAGGACATTAATGCAAGGAAAAAAAAAAGTAGTACTTCTCTACTGGCTTAGTTGATGAGGTCAGCTGGGTGACAGAGAAAGCATAAGGGACTGGGAAAGCCACATAGTCAAGAGCAGAGGATGAGAATAAGGAATGAGTAAGAAGTTTGTGTTGCACAATAGATATCGAGATGGGCTTACATGCACAGAGGTTTAGTAGTGGAATCCATGGCTGATGGCATACATTAACACTAATGATGAAAGCAATTTAGGAGAAAAACAAAAGAACAAAGCAGAGAATGCCAGAAGGGAAAAGGGAAAACTCTCCCCAGTGACCAGCTGGGAAGAGCAGTGACAGGATCCCTAGATGAGCATCCTCCTCTGGAGGAGTTCTCTCCAGTGCAGCCGGTGGCAAAGAGGAAGATGATTTCTCACCTTGCTTTCCCTTAGTGCTATATATTTGTCACTGGGAGCTGCTCAGGCTCCCTTCTGATGGCATTAGCGTTGGTTAGAGTATGCAAATTAGATGCCAGTGCTGAACACTGGTTGTTAAACCTGTGTGTACATAAATTATTAGATAATATTGATCAAGTTTTTAAAAGACTATTATCTACTGTGTTGCACACAGCGTTTTAGTTTTCTGTAATAAACTAAAATCTACAAAGTGCGGTAAGGAAACAGGGAGAATTTTACCAGTGTTCGGAGCTTCCCATGAGAACCTGCTGTAACATGCTATTGGAGTTTGCAGGTGCAAGGCTGTGAGAACAACAATATGAGAACAAGAGCATGAGAAGAATAAAGGAAGAATAATGCCACAGAGGCTCTGGAAACACTGCCTCAATAGTTTAGGTAAAGGTTACCAGGCTGCAAATAGCAGGCCCGTAGCATTACTAAGACTGCAGCACTAAGATACCTAAGGCACTGTGCAACATTTGTTAGTTATTTTCTGTGCGAATCCACTATGCCATAAGTTTTCTCTGTTTGTGTTGGGAGTATTTGTTTGTTTTAGCRGGCTGAATTTCATGCTTTTTTGTTGGTTTGTTTTTAATCAGCAAACAGCAGATTTTGTGATGTTTTCAAACAGGTCTTGCAGTATTACTGTTAAAACCAAGGAAAGTTACTCTATGCCATTGTGCACAAAATGTATCATTACCCTATTTGCTCATATTTACATATATGGGGAGGCCTGAAATGAAGCGATTTTCTTACACCATAGTAAAATATAAGAATCCCAGCTCCTACTTCAAGTCACCTTATTTTGTTAGAATAAAAGGAAAAACAACAAAACAGCAAGAAAAAACTGTGTTTTTCCTCCATCCTAGTAAGAATTTCCAATTAAGACAGTGTGGGAGAATGGTTAAGCGAGAGAGGGCATGATCTCTTAGAAGTGAGCAATCCTGCCTTCATGATGAAGGGAGGATCCCATGGCTATGTGAACTGTCCTTGAGCATTCCTAAACCATTACAGAAGGGGAAGGCAAGTAGTGGTAAACAAGTAAAGGAGGGGGCTGACAAGCCCCTCCACGTGAACAGCAACTTTGCACCAATCGTGTATTCGCTTTAGGCGCGTGAACAGACTGTAAACCAATCATACAGCTATTGCTAGTGCATGCTTATTGCTTGTCTATATATACTGTGTGTAAGCTCTAATAAAGGGAGAATGACCATACTCATATTGAGACTCATCGTTACTCCGGGTCCGTCCCCCCACTCCGACATCTGGTAGCAGAGGATGGTTTACTTCCGTGACTACCGACAAGACAGAACCTCACTTAGTTATAGATGTTCTTTGCCATTAACTTACATGAAGAGAAAACATGGGCACAGTCAGGTGCATCCGCTTGGTAAGTAAAACCAACATACATATAGTACATATGTACTAWAWASATATAGTATTATACTACATATATATAGTACTATGTAGTAGTACTATGTAGTATTGCTATGTACTATATATAGTACTATGTAGTATTACTATGTAGTATTATTACAGTAGTACTATGTAGTACTACAGTACTACATACATATAGTACTAAAACGTTCTTCTGAATTCTCTAGTGGCTTAGATATTTAATGATATTATCCAGTTCCAGTGCTTTAAGAGAGTGCTCAGTCTAGTTTAGACAGAGTTTAGTCTCCATAGGTTTCCCATATGATAAATGTAGGGCCTTATTCTCAGTAACTCCTTGGAAGAAGTCACTTCACACCATTCTTGTGCAGATGAAGATTCTGACCTTGGTACTGAGGTTTAGTTGTCTAAACGAGATGTTAACACCCCTTTGGTATTCTGGCCACCTGAACTGCAAAAGGATACAAAACAGACAAAGACTTTACTGCTATAGTATGCAATGCTGCTGGTTAAATTGGAGAAATGATTTACCGTGTCTCCGAATAATTTTTTATATTCAAAACAGAAAGTGATTGTTGTTCTAGATACTGAATTTACATCTTTGGATTGCATAGCAAATGTGATAGTATAATCATGTTGTCATTTACAGCTTTCTTCTACTTCTGGTGATTTCAATAAGTGTAACTTACAGAACCTTGTGCAGCTTGTGCTAAAAAGCTTGTGTGTTGGTGTATTTTTTAATATTTTTTCCTCTGTGTATTTAGTGTCATTTCTACTTGATGAGATAGARAACCAAACCATGGTATAAACACCAGGCTTTCTACAAATTATTTCAATAGCCTCTGAGTGAATAAGATATTTATCTCTCTCTCAAAGCTTTGCAATCAGATACAAATATTTGTTGCCATTTGGTTAAGACATTCTCAATCACTTTCTTTAGACTGGGCTTTGGCAAGGCAAGACTTCAGGCTTCCCATAATGTCACTAGTATTTGATTGCAGCATCTGCATACTTCATTCCTGTAGGCTAAAAATAGTGTCAACATTGTCTTGAAAGTAAAGTGGCAAAATTTATTTACTTGAAACTTTTTTGACTAGTAAGTGGAATTTAGTTGAAAGCAAAACTTATATTTTTGACCGAAAAATTGTTAGAAAACTTGCTTGGTTACCTAATGCCGCTGACTCATTACAGAATAATTAATAAATAAAAAAGATTTCTGAGATATTGGAGGGTTTATTTGGAGCTAATTACCGAATGTTGAAATATTATTTGTTTTGATTTACTAAGGCATCTTTTTTTCTGGGGTGGCGTTGGGAAGGAGGGGATTGGTTTTGTTCCACATCAGAATGAGAACAACATTACTGGCAAATGCCAATGGTTGTTTTGTGTTATGTAGCTTCTTTATTTCCTTTAAAAAAGAACTAAAATAAAACAAAGCACGCAGATACAAAACAAAGGCCTAGGTTTTGGAATAAACAAGTATCTTCAGTTCCTTCATGATTTTGGCATGCTGCTTCTTGTTTGCACTGTTTAAGTTTTCTGAGGTTGAATGCATGAGTTTTTTTGACAGCTGCCTTTTACTGTGCCTGATTTTCTGTCACTGAGACAACAAAGACACCAGATTATTTTTTCTTCTTCTAAGGTAAACAAAAGCCTGATGGTTTTATTGCCTATTTAAATTTGTTCTCCTTACTGCAAGGAAGTTCCAGATGCTTTGAATTTCTCAGACTGTGTCCCCTTCTTCGGCCAAAATCTGGATCTTTCTCCAGAGGACCTTTTTTGACAATGTTCACTTCATGTCTTTCGGATTCCCCAAGCAGTTTCTTCCTTAGTTATTAGGATCTTTGCACAAATCAATAGATCAAGGCTCAGGCACTCCTGCCCTAATTAGTGCCAATCATTGAGGAGGTGCTAACTGAAAGATAGCTGTCCATAATAGCTTCATTATAAGAAACAGTTGCTTATGTGCTTCTCAGACACCTACTTTACTTTTCCATTAAGATTATTCTGCTTTTTTGTTAACTTACAACAGTGATCGCTCCACAGTTTTCAGCATTTTTCCATCTGGATTTTTCACTAGGTTGTTCTCAGCTGGGAAACCCAAAACAAGGTGTTATGTTTTCTTTTGAAAGTGGTAACCTAACCACATCCCCACCTGTAACCTCCTTCCCATTTCCTTCCACCCCAAAAAGAAGTTTTGCTCACAGGTATTACTCAAGAATACAACATTAATGAGCTCTCTTGTGAGATTCTCAGAGTTATTTTGATTTAAGAGGAAACCAAGCTCCAGCAAGGGCGAGTTTGGAGTCCACAGTAAAACTCTTTGTAAATAGTGCAGTATAGAACTCTACCTGTTCTGAAAATGACATTCCCTGGACACTGCTCATCAGTTTCTGAAGCATCTTTTTGACATAATTTGTATCAATCTGTCAGAAGAACATTCTGTAAACAGACTTCTTTTCCACAGTATCGTTTTAGATTAGCATTGCTTCTCTTGAGAAAACTGCATTCAGAAGTTCCTGCTGTTATCAGAGAGCTCATTTCATAGGAATAGACACATGGGAGACTGCTGCTTCTTGCTGTTAAAATTAATTCAAGATTTCTGTTCAATTTCAGGAAGTGAGAGAGGAGCATGTAAACTGCAAAGGCTCAGAATGGTCACTCTTAGCCTTGGAGCCCTGGCACTGTATTGGCATCTAAATATTGAAGTGTAATAATTATAAAGAAAAATCTTCAGTAGAAGTTTTCATAAGGTAGTTTCACATTGTTATGGGAGTTGTAGAGGATTGTTAACATGACAATGAACACCCCAGAAATGATGTATATGAGCTAGCGTACATGAAAATACCTTTAAGCCACTTCAAGTAACTTTAGGGTCATATAGCTATAGCATTTGTGTGAAATGCTGAATGTTTCTTATTCAGAGACAATAACACTAATGTATGTATTACATGGTATTTGAACAGCCAGTGTTTTTAACATGAGGAAGGTCTGGATACTGCTTTTCGGGTATCTTGCATGTGGGAATGAAAACTGTATACAAAAGCTATGTGTTGTTACTATGTGCAGGGCCAGATGCATCTGTGATAGTGATGGGCTGGAAGCTGAGAATGCTCCATCACCCAGTGTAAGTGCTACACTAGGCAGATGGCGCTGAAGGAAGGACGACTGCTGTCCCTTTTGCCATCTCATTAAACACAGACCTGTGTCTGGGCCTATTTTGAGGTTAGATCACTTTTGTACAGATGATGAATAGTGTTGTAAGGTSCCCCACTGCTGCCAGAGGAGAATTAGTACATTTATGATATGTGTGCCTTGCTGGAGTCTCTAGTATTCAGAGGGTACAGCTTGTTCTCAGTTTCTTCCATGGCCTATTTCAGGGGTTGCAAATGCAATTTTTTCTCCTTCATTCTTTCCATGAATAATGACTAGGAGTTCCCTGTGCTCAGTGTGTGGACAGTAAGTAGTTTCAACCGGCCTTGCATGGTCTAAACAAGACAAAAGGGAAAGGCCATGAAGCTTTTCAATTGTGTCCTCAGATCCCTTTATATTTCTGAGTTAAAAATATGTTCTTTATTTACTGTTAACTTTCTTTCCTGTATTGAATATGCTGTACCACGGGGTTTTTCCCATGGTCACTTCCAATGGGGAAATAAATTTCCACAGATTCTATGCATTTCAAGTGATAAGATGAAACTTTCTCAACAGTAGTTAAATAGTTCTTCAACCCTAAATCATCACATTGTAAAGAAATCTAGTCCTTCATTTCCAGTATTCTTGTCATCAGAATATTTTCCAGCCCCCTGGGCTACCACTCCATAATCAACATTGTCTCATAGGAAGAATGGAGCATTAAGTTTCAATGAGACAGGAAAATGGTATTTTAAAGACATTTCACACTGGATTCAGAATATGTAGCTTGCTTTCTTTCCCTCTGGTGTGTAGTAATAACAGCCAGTTAGTCTAGTCCCTATATTCTTCAACTACTTCTATTTGCAAATCCATAACATCTGCCTACTCAGATATATTGCAACATCAGCATCTGTACCTATGTTGAGGACAAATATCCRAAGAGCTATCCGCTGCAGGAGTTTACAGACAGGCTCAGCAGGCATGGTACTTAATAATGGCATATGTAGGACACTAACGCCAAAAAATATTATACAATGGTGCAAATCTTGTATGATCAGCACCTATTGTGAGTAGGTGACACGGCTAGTGGTAAGAACAGCTGTAAAAAAACATCTTTTAACTCCTTATTTCATTCTTATTTCAAGCAAGCGATAACAAAAGGTATAGGCGGGATCAGATATGCAGATGTCTGACAAGGATGTGACTCCTGTCTTTGAAAATGCTTCTTTTCGTGAGGACTGTTGATCTGCAAACCTTTTTCCTCAGCTGTGCTGTTGGGGTTAAATCAAGATCCCACAGTCTTAGATCATGAGTTGAGCATGTAAGAACTCAATATGTTAGTCCGAATTATAGCTGTCCCATCCATAGGACCAGGCGAAGTGTAAACTATCAGAACAGTCTGAAAAAAACAGCAAATTAAGTATAGCTGCATTACACAAATGGCCCTTGTGCCTTGTAGATGAACTTAAATTTTTTACCTACTTTATTGGAGAAATTATAAAATATGTTTCCTGTGGAGGCAGGAATTTTGCTCTCCAGTGTGCACTGCAGAAAATAACCATTTATGTTTCTAACCAAACAACAGCTGAATTTTTTTCAGGGATGAAGGCTTCAGTTCTGCCAAGTAAACAAGCACCTTTAATTCCCATTGAGAAACTTCTGAATGACATTGTACATTGTTATACCATGCTGGTGACTCATCAGTTGCAGTGTGTCTTCACTGCTAGTTTCTTCTTTTTTTTATTTTATTTTTCCATCAGTGCTGTTTTATTTGCAGCATTTCAATACATATAAAACTGCACACTGGCATGTACATATTTGACCATTGCAATATAGTTTTTTCAGTTAAGTCAGTACTACGTGCAGTCAGTCCTTGCACAATAATAGCACAAATGAATCTGGTGAAATAAAAAGTAATAATCTTCACTGATTATTTTTTTTTGTCAAAATTAACACAGCTTTAAAAGTAAGAAAAAAAATGTTACATTGCAACCTTGCTTCAACTTTATATATTGCATTTAAATAGTTATTATGCATACTGTATGTGTAACACCAGGTAAATAAATAGAAAGTGGTAAATGACAAAAAAGTGAAAAGAGATATTCTAGACTACTTAAAATTTCCTTCTGAAGAAGAGATATAGATATCTGCTTCTCCTAATGAAGTTTAATTTTGAAGAACTTTAAAGTTATCTTTGCAAAATGTTTCCCAGCTTTATTCTCTATGAACAGGTTTTTTTATTTACAAAACATTTTTAAAATTAAAATGACATAAATACTAAGTGTAGAAGATAGTTCGCAGAAACTCATTCATATTGTCTATTACCTCTTTTGTCTTGGTGCTTTGTGACTTTGAATAACGTAGRTCCTGAAGTTGGGATATATGTCCAGTTGCCTTAGATCATCCAGATACTTTACGCTTGTGATGATTGTTTTACTTGAACGGTCCTCTGTGCTAATAAGTTAGCAGTAACAGAGTTGCTATTAAGCGTGTGCATCTGTGTCTCCCCGGAATCCAATTCACTATCAGCTCCCTTCAAATTAGTGCTTTTTTTGGCTGGGGGCTTTTGCAGTCCCCTCACTCCTCTTGGGTGTGATACTCTCTGGCTTTTTGGTCTGCATTGCCCTAGGAATAGGTACTGTCTGGGTTTTTTTTGTTTTTGTTCTTCATAAAGAAAGCTGTAGTGCTGATGTGGTGTATTAATGGCACTGAAGAGTGGGTTTGAGATCATTAAGCACCGAGTTTCTTAAATGACTTTTTTTTTTCCCCCTTAAATGACTTACTACCTGTGCGTATCAACTAGACTGTGAGGTGGTTTTGCATCCAACTGCTCAAGTTTCATGTCAATATCTCCTGCTAAACTGCAATACAGTTTTAACTCTTTTTATAACTATAAATATTGTGTGACATGAAGCATTTTCACTATCAGACTAAATATTATTGTGAATCCAGAGCAAAAGGTTGATTTCTCAGCTCTTTAATTCAGAACTTTTGTACATAGTGAGAATTCATTTTGGCACCACAGATTAGTTGGGAGCTGTGGCAGCTTGGCCCTCAAGCTGAGTCCATCCTTAGGGCTAGGTACTTCAAATATTATTTTGTACTCTGAATTAGTAAATGTTATCCAATTATATATTTCACTGAGAATTAAATAAATGTCATCCTTCATATGAAATTACTTAACCAGTTAAACCAACTGTACAGCTTATAATGATGGGTCCTTTGTTCATCAATCCATGCTTGTGGTCTATTATACAACAGTTCTACCTTTTGCAGTACTACTGCAAATTCATTGAAATATAAAATGCCTTTTAATGAAGAGTGGGGAGAGGTACTAGTAAACAGCTATTTCTGACTCACCTAGGTCTGAACAAGTCTTAGCCTCGCATTATTGACTCAATTATCTTCACTGAGATTTTCAAGAGGAATTTCAATATTTGGAAGTGTGTGCGCTATAAAATCATTTTGGTCTCAATCACAGTGAAAGCATAGTAGCTGGTAAACAAGCTTGAACTCTAATTAAAGTCTCTCACATCTAAATGTGCTGACATAAAGCTTAATATTTTCATATACTATTTTAATCATTCAATTAACTATTCTTAACAACTATCAATATGTTCATGTTCTCTGTAGCACTAGCTTAAGTGAATCTAGAATGAGACTTCTCCTGTTAAGTTGCCTATACAGGAACTGTGAAATCAAACCTAAATGTAGTGATTCCTTTTATCTGGAAGAATTTGGGGCTGGTCTCCATTCTACAGAGTAGCTATGTGAATCATTTGTTTAAGTAATGTAAATTCCTTTATTGCTTGAGATTTTTTTCTTTTGTAGGCTTTTATTATTATTTCAATCATAAATAACTAAAATACTTAAAATTAGAATGGTATTTGGTTGTGATCAGTTACATGAGAAGTCATGTAGATGTTCCCTTCACTGATAAAGTTGATGAAGACTTGCAGAAACCATCTGGGCTTTGATTGAAAAGAACAGTTACAAGAGTTAGGGAAATACTACTGTGAGACTTATAGCAGACAGCTAGCATATTAGAGAAAGAACTCTTGTCATTTTTCTCTAAATAAGTTGACAGATTTAGCAAGGGAGTGCTGAGTTTAAATGTAACATCATCTCATTACAGTCAGATAAATTGTGTGAGTTAATTATGAAGGAGAGAATTGCAGAGTAGACTTTTCCTTTAATTATCTCAATTCTGAAACTCTGTTGTTGGAAGTTTAACAATCCTGTCCTTTGGTATTACATGGTATATTGTGTGATATAAATCTCTGTGTCTTGTGTTATAATCTTCAGATATCAATATAGTCTTTGAAAAAGCCAATAGTGTTTAAGTCTGTGACTGAAGACGTGGTTAGCATGATTCTGGTTCAGCTTGTTTAATTGTGCCTGAGTTTGTGCTCTGTGTCCAGTGAAAGTTTCAGGAAACCATGCGAGTCTTCTGCTGATGATCAATGTCCTATCCAMTCCAATATGTACTGCTTCCAAAGCAAATGCAGGCATGACAGCTTCTAATATCACTCTTTCTACAAACATTCAAGTGAAAAGAGTCATTCAATCTTCACAGAAAATGAATGCAAAGGAAAAGAAGCATAGTTGAAACAAATTTGTTTTTAAATTCTGGTGGATACATGYGGAATACTTCTGCTGTATTCATCCATTTCTGCTGTATTGCTGCTAAAGGAAAAACTTTATCAAATGTTGGATTTCTTTGTCTAGGCTTCTTGTCTCTTCTTTAAAAGAATTTTTAAAAGCAGCCTTTATACATCACATGTATGCTTGAACATACAAGCTTTTTTTATTCAGAGTTAACATTTAAGTACACAACTTGGATATTTTGATTTATTTTGCACAGTTTTACCGTACTTGTAACTTCCGAGTTGAAGAGCGTTATTCAAGATTTTGGGAAGATCTATTATTTCAGGTGGTCTGGAGATCTGCAGAAGTTCCACTCTGTTGTTTGCAAATGACCTGCACTCCTATGCAGTCAGAAAAGCTCAAAATTACGTCTTTCTCAACAAAACTTGAATTTCAGCCAGGTTTTAGTTCTTATCTAGAAACACTTTTATTTTCCTACCAGTGTGGCCACAAAATTGTGTTATATCTGGAAATCTAATGACTTTAAAATATGCCATATTTCTGTAATCTAGTACTGCCCCATTTCAACTTTCATTTAGAAGCTGATCAGCAAGTACAATCAGCCTGAGTGAATTAATTTAATATTTATGCTGATGTGCTGGAAGTGCAAAGTGAAACTCAACCTCTTTATTATTATGGAAAAGAAGTGATCTACATATAATCACATATCAAAAATATACAAACTGATAGATTTATATTGCTCACTTCAACATTCCTACTGTAAATTCAAAATAAGAAAAAAGGTGTTGGCTTCTAGTCTATAAATTTCAAACAATTTATTCTAAATAAAATTTCATTCTTCTTGCTCTGGATTTTAAGATCTCAGTAATCATCACTGAAGAGTGTTGAATTAAATAACTGAGTTTTTCTCTGTCATCACTGAAACCTGAACAGTTTGTGGAATATGCTATGGTGCTATATGTGCACAATAAAAGTAACTGTTATTAAAGATTCCAAGTTAGAGAAATAAATTATATAAATAAACATGCTTTGAACCAGAATACTTTAAGATGTGTTTGAAAAGAAGTTTTCCTTTGTGTATTAGGTAAATGTTAATTATCACCTAATAAATATTTCTTAAGGATGTGATGAAAACAGAGATGACTACCAGACAAAATTATGTTGCTTGATCTTTAAATGTTGCAAGGAATTGCTTGAATAAATGATTTACATATTTCCTTTAGTCTACTAGTTTGGGATTATAGCTGCMTCACTTATTATTTTATTTGACCATTTGAAGCTCAAGAAATACAGAAATCATAATCTTGATTTTATTTTCCTGAAGCTAATGCTTTACTGTTGTCCTCCAAAAGTGCAGCAAAATCAGGCTCACAAGCCTTATCAGACATTTGCTAATGTTAACGGAAAAAATGTCTCTGATTCTAGCAGGCATTGGACTGGACTTTTAGAAGTAACTTTTTTTCCTGTTGTGAATGTTAAAGTCACCAAAAGTGACATAGTTTTATTTTGATGTAAATGACAGTAGAGTTTGGCCACCTTAAATGTTTCATAAAATCATGATATACTTGGTAAGCTCCACTGTATTCTTGTTCATAATAATATTCAAGCACTCCTACACTCAGATAGCATCCTCCCTACCCTTTTTGTCCTTTCAGTTTTCCATACTCTGCTTCATGTAATTCAAAACAATTAGATTAAAAAGAAGAATGTCTTTGCATTGCATAATTAATCTTAAACAATAAGAAACCCAGGAGTAAATTAATTTGATAGCTACAGATGCATTTGGGATGCATGACCTGCAGGTCTTACACTGCAACACCATCATTAAACTGCAGTGCAAGCATATGATTTTAATTCTCTTAGTAGTGTGGGAATTTAGTTTTGTGTTGACAGAGGGAGCAGCATGTCAATGCATGACTGGTAATGATACTTATTCCCTGGTTAGGCAAATAAAAATGACAGGCTAAGTCAAGCACTGCACTGAACTAAAATACATTTTTAAAATAGGTATTTGATAAGTGAGAAAAATCTRTTTTAATTTAACAATCACTTATTGAAAGACTTTAATTAGATATGAGCAAAAGGTAATGAAGCAAAGTCTTGAGAGCAAATTAATCATTTAATAAACCTCGGCACTGTCTTAAAATTATTGAAATTTTAGCAACATCAGCCATAGTATTTTATCCCTTGGGTGAATAAAGAGTAATGTAGTTGATGAAATTTCATGGATGTAGAACTCTTGTGACAGTTAAAGCTGAATCAGACTTATTTTTGCTATATTTTAGTTTATGCATTCTGCTCCTCCCCTCCCCATTCATGAATAATATATCCTTGTATGGGGATTAGGCATACCAACCTGAATTTTTCATTTAAAATTATTCATTTTTGTCTAAAATGTATAAATATTTATCAAGGGATGTTGGGTTAGTTAATAGTATTTTCCCTTAACACACGCACATGCATTCACATGCACACAGTTATGAAAAATAAGAAGTGTCTGTCTTGGGACTAGACTGCTCCTAAGTTCCCATTGGCAAGCTGTAGGGTAAACCTGCCTTAATGAGCAATAGTCAAAAAGTAGTTCTTCTTCCCTCAATATGAAGTGTAGACAGAGTCCTGYCACAAAACTGCATTTTTTTCCCCCTTGAAGACAAGGAACCACAGACAAAATACAATATGAGGGCTTTTATGTAACATCTGGAAAGCATCCCTATGCTAATTTGAAAAACCCTATAATGCTAGAACTGCTAACATAAGCTGAGGATGAGAATTTAAGGCAGAAAACCTTCAAAGACATTTCCATAAGGGTGGAAATGAGCTATTGGCCTGCAAACTTTGCTTAAAGGTTTGAATTCAGATGAGAACCTCCCATTTTATTGGTTGGTGTCCAAATGTTTTCATATCAAAATACCAGTTTTAATACTTCTTAGTTACATCCTAAACACATTGTAGAAGTAAAAAAAAAAAAAAAAAAAAATGCATTAAGGTGCCACAGTGCAGGGAATCTTTGATATGTCTGTTTCTATATGAAAGAGTTATGATGGGGCTCTGAAAGATATCTGATAGTATTTTTTGAATGAAATCTCCTCCTTAAAAAAAAAAAAAAAAAAAATGAGAGAGAGAAGAAGAAAGAAAAAAGCAGAAGGCAAATGATTCCACATGGCCCCAGAGTGTGCCTCAACTCTATTTCTAAGGATTTCTTTGAAGGATTATATACAAGAAATAAGTCTGGTTGTTGATAAAGGTGAGCTTTAGCCTATTGAGAGCATAGGGAGATTAACTATTTTTAAGATACAGCTGTGTCTGTTCTGACTGTAGAGGAATCTGAGTGACAGCGTAATTTAGCACCTGTGAATCTTCTCCAAAACATCCATGTTCATCACCACTCTCTGTGCAGGTGGTGGTTTTGATGTGCTAATTTATATCTGCTAAGCAGCTCTGAGGCAGTGATCTTAAATTACTGCATGAGGATATGATAAGGTGTGCTGTACATAGCCATGAGGAACCACTGAATGAAGGTGCTCTTTAGGCTAAAAGACTTGATTTCAGTTCAGACTAATGGTCTAGGTTGCAGTCTTGTTTGCAGGCACCTGACACATTTTAAAATGCATGCCCAGTTGTGCCTGCCTATAAAGCTAAAGAAAGCAGTTCATCAAACGATGTAGAGTTCAGACTGTAATTCATGTTTTACTTTTGTGTTCTTCTACAGATAGTAACTTCATCCTTGCAAATGCTCAGGTGGCAAAGGGGTTCCCTATAGTTTACTGCTCAGATGGCTTCTGTGAGCTTGCTGGATTTGCACGAACTGAAGTCATGCAGAAGAGCTGCAGTTGTAAATTTTTACTCGGTGCTGAAACAAATGAGCAGATGATTCTTCAAATTGAGAAGTCATTGGAGGAAAAGGTAGAATTCAAAGGAGAAATCATGTTCTATAAGAAGAATGGTAAGTTTTTCTTTCTTCAGTTTTCTTTTAGCTCCAAAGTATGAAACTTAACGTTAACCTGTATAAAACACAATATGCATGTAATGATTTTGTATGTCTATAATCAGATCTACAGGAATACATCTGAATAAGGACACATTCTTGCAGTACACATTGTGATTGTGTTTATATTTGTGTTAGTGATTTTATGTAACTAAAGTAACTTACGTGACAAGTTACAAAGCCACGTAGAAGAAGAAATTCAGAGTCCTAAATTGCATTATGAGGCATTGTATTTTCTGCACTCACTATGACACTGTATCTACTTCTTGTCATGCTGAAGTCTTGACTCCTATTGCTGATTTTCTAATTCAGAAATTAATATTCATCTTAAGATAGAAAATGGGTATGTAACATTTTCAGCCCCTTCATTAAAATGTTCAGAACTGACTGGTCTAAGCGACTCATTCTCCATAGCCACTATCTATAAACACATCAGTCACGATTTTCAAAATGGGTTAGTACTCTAATTTAAGTATGTACTGTCACATTAAAATTTTCTGAGCATTAAGCAACTTCATAGACTTCAGTAAATTTTGGGTTTCACTCTAAAAGCTTTCATTCTCACAGTGGGGCATTTACAAGGATGCTTACTTAGTAAAAGAGAAAGCGTACAGTGGAAGAAAGTAACCCATGGTGCACCCTCTTCAGTTTGTCATTTATATCAGGCTCCTTCAGTCTACGTACTAGGTAAGTGGGTTTTTTGCCATATTTCTTGTGGCCTTTGAACTGTGCCACCCATCACAGATGACACTGTGGGATACAAATAGGACTGCAACTCCCACAGTGCTCTAGGAGCCTTCCCACGTGCTTAATGATCCATAGGTGCCTGTTAAACATCACTTCTGTTTAAATGCATGATTTCTAGGTATGTGTTTAGGCTACGTATTTTCCTTATAGGTCCTATCTGTGTCTTTGCTACTGAAACATTTTCCTCTCGAATATTATTACTATTTTATTAAACACCTTTAAGGATTCTTTCATAAAAGTGACAGGAATATACTGTCAAGAAGATAGGCAGTCTTTTAGAGAGTTGGGAGAAGATGGCCCCTCTTTCTCTGACTAATACAAAAGAGAGAAAGATTGCCTAGTTGACTCGGTTCATGACTGCTGTTTTTCATAATATGAATTTTAAAGTTATTTGAAGATGCTGTTGAATGCTTCCTCCTCTTAGTTTTTTAGCATTTGAAAGAGACTCCAACAGTTTCTTGAACCTGTGTTTCAGGAAGGTTATTCAAAGAAAGTAGACAGGATTTACAAATCTGAAACTGAATGTGGGGAAAAAAAATTATCTTAATCCAGAAACATAAGGGCTGCTTTTCCCTAGTATTGTAGAGTGATGATTATACACAGTAAGAAAGATTTCAGTGTATGTAAATGTAAGAAGTAAAGCTACTATACTCATTTCACTGGCTTGGTCCTAAAGGATAAATTGTGGTTCCTTTGTGCTATGAAGGGGTGCTTCAAACCTGTAACAGGTATGATCAGTGCAGGCACAAAAAAATTGCAGGTCAATTTGCTTATCAATGAAACAGTTGAACCATAGATAAATAGGCAAAGGGAAATTGTTTAGGATAAAAGCATTCCCACAATCCATCCTACTTGCATCCTTTTGTATAATCTGAATAAAAGCCATTCCAAGATGTTTTCTCAGTATGAATAAATTTCCCTTACTGCCTATTATATTTTCCATTTTCATGTATTTCTGTACAAATGGGAAGCAGAAATGAATAAGTATTAAAATAACATGAGACTGTTCTGGAATAAAAGCAAAATTTTTCTTAAAAATAGTCTTGTTTTTTCAACATAGCTGCATAGTACAGACACCGAATTTGGTAAATCATTCATCCATTTTAGTTGAGTGTTTTTTCTGGAAAAAAAAAATTGAACTTATGATGCAGTTAGGCTTATTCAACATTGGCAGGAAAAAAAAGGGTGTCWGTGTCACAGACAAATGTTTTAAAAGCATTTTAAGGCAAAAGAACTTTCAGAATAATGGCCCCCAAATGACTGTATGGCTAACTTGAGGCTCCCCTGATACTGAAAGTAATTGTCAATTGGGCTGGTGCCAAAGTAAATGCCAAGAACATCGATGGGTGGGAGAAGAGTGATGAGCAAGGTCTGGTCATCATAGGGTAAAATTTCAATATCCTATTATCACTTTAGGATGTCTGTGTAACTGGGTATCTGGCTTTAGTCCTCTGTTTAGAGGTACAAACTTGCTCTGCAGGCTTAATTACAAGACTAAATGAACGTCAGTAACTTCAACATACGATCACAAATGCAAAGTCTCCTTAAGCAAAACACTTGAGGTCCTGCTGGAGAAAACCTAAGAGCAGTCAGCATAGAAGAGGTTACAACCCAAGACTGATGTTACAAGAACAACCCAGGGACTGTTTCAGAGTTTAAAAACTAAGATTAACATTTTAAATTCCCCTGAACGTTCTTAATACTGTTTTGCAGAAACTCAAACTAATCCCGATAGCTTTAAAACAGCCTAGACAGTTCTGTTTCTATGCCAGGAAAAGTTGCTCATTCTGTAATGTTTAAACAAAAATGCTATAGTAGGTTTGACTCCTCTAACTGATAGCCTTGACATACTCTCTATGCCAACTTGCTATGCTATCTAAAGAGCAGTGTCAGGGATACTTCTGAGCTGACAGAGTAGACTGCTACACTTTGTTGAAAACATCTGCAACTAATTTAGTTGTCGATTATGATAATGTAAATACAAAATAACCTTGCTGAATTCAAGTGGCTTGGGATTTATCAGTGCAGCTGAGAAGAGAACCCACTCCCTGGAACTTGTTTCTAGAGTGATCTGAAAACAGATGAACACTATGCTAAAGARCTACATTTAGAAAATCCCTTCTTTTTCTCCCTGCCAAACACTGAAGAAACTTATCAGCTGCAAGTATGTAAAGTTAAATAAGGTCTTCAGAAGTCCCCAAACTAAAGTACTAACAAGCAGCAGATTGGAGTTTTTTTCTTTTCTGTAGACAGCCTAAGAGGATGTGACAATAAGCCCTGTAATCACATACTCAGTCCAAAGTAAGCTCTTCATTTTCAATTGCTGGGAAGGTCTTACCTTAATTCTTACCAGAAACCATCAGAAACCATTCCCTATGTCTCAAATCAGTTTCTAGCCTTTAAAAGGGGGTCTGTTCTTACACCCACACCCCTGTGATCTGCAGTATCCCTACAAACTTCTTTTAGTTAAAAGGAAATTGGCCTCTTACCGTACATCTGCAACTTGCATGAAACATTGCATCATCAATGATGGCCACTGGTGACTAATGGACTTTTGAGAAGCTTCAGTGTGGTGTCCGCTGTGTCTGTTCCCCAGGCCAGCAATAGGGCTGTTTGCACAAGCATTTGTGGGCAATTAAAAATCCCCCCTGTCAGAGGAATGGAGCCGGAAGGTGCTGCTGGAACCACGATTATGAGTTGCCCTAGAGTTTGGCCATATGCTGAGCTGGCTTCATTCTGTGATAAGACTATTGGGACTCAAGGAACGCTTTGTTATCTTCTACCTGTAAACTGCTCTAAGCACTTAGGTGTGTGTTGGCTRTGTGTCTTATAGTTCTTGGCCTTAAAGGTTTTGGTAAGCTTTTGGTATTTTAGAAGATCGAGAAGGCATGCCATGGTTATTGGTTTGATATTGAAATAAAATTCATATCTCAGATATGTTTTYTTAATTCTTTAATTTCAAGAATCAGTGTAAAAAAAATCAAGGTATTCTGTCTGACCCTTCCCAACAGTGTTGGAGAATACATGTTTTAATAATTCTGTATTTTTATTTGGAAGAGAGCTCAGGAACAAGGTTCTATTTCAGGAGAGTGGAATATGAGTGGAGAAGGAATGAAAGTCAGAGTCTCTTGCAGAGTTACTGCATACCTGCATACATGGCTAAAAGACCATTAGAAAGTCTAGGGTGTAACACTGTTCTCAGATGAACAGCAATGACAACCACAGGGAAAAGAAATAAGCCTCAAGATTGAGACATTATCTATAGCCATTCCCATAGGTGTACAGTTGAATAATGTGGCTTCAGGATAACAAAGGCTCCAATACAACAAACAAAACTTTTTTTTTTTTTTAAGAAATGGGCTTAATTTTCTTTAAAGAAAGTTAAGTTTTCGTAAAGCTCGTTTTCTACAAAAAGTATTTTTCTCTTTACAGGAATGGTGTTCCTTTCTTCCATCAAGAAGTTTAAAGATCTACTTTTAATTATTGTCTGAAAATTGAAGTATTTCACTAAAGTCCTGTAATATTTTGAAACTTCAGTGCCACAGTAGTAATTTACAGGAGTTGTATAGTACCTTTTTTCTATAAACTGACTCACCAGCTTTTGCAGTCTCCTGAAATAACCTATGTCTGTGGGAAATGTAAGCCTAGCAGTTAGAAAAGAGACATTTATTAAAATTTTCTAATTGACGAACATTAGAATTTTCCATATGGAAACATTAATTTTTTAGAGATATTGAGTTACTTATGTAGAGAAAGTCTCTTGACAAGCAGGAGAGTCCATAGCAATGTGACCTCATTGCCCTTCCACCACTGCTCCACCTTAGAAATATGGCCTATAAATAAGACCGTTAAAAAGCTTTTGTGGTTGATTTGCTCATGTTGTCTAAATATAGTATAAAATGTAGGAATGGGGGGGATCAAAAGAGCAAGCAACACCAAAAAATTAATCTGATGGTAATATCTAACTGCAATTTCATGAGCCGTAAACAATCGTTCATAAATCATGTTTCAGAAAAGCATCTTCCCTGCCCTCCCCCCCCTCGCCCTTTTTAGCTCAATAGTAGTGTACCTGGAAGTTCCAGAGATCTTGGGGAAATCTTTCATTTTAAAGAACAGTATACTTGTGTATGTAGACACATCCTTATTTTCCTACATTTTCATAGGAGAGGAAATGCTTTAGCTCCTTTTCTCTCCAAACATTTGATTTGATTGACTCACAGCCACTGATGAAACACGGGTAGCTCTGAAATGCGTAGAAGTGCTAGAGACACTGCCTGCTGCTGCGACGGGGGCAATGCAGCCCTGCGTCGGGGAGGAGAAGTTGGGGCAGACTTCCTTCCACTCTTGTGAAGAGCCCTCAATTGAACTCTGCAGAGTCTAGAATGAAGCGATTACTGAATGCTTGCTATGAGACAAAAACAGGGGATGAATTTCAGTTACATGAAAGAAATGGTGGTAAAATGCCCTGTTAGCAGTGTGATCTGAAATACCTGTGATCTTTTACTGTAATTTAATGAGACTTCAACAGAACTGTTGCTTACTACTTTGTTCTGATGGCACTGGTGGTGACATCAGCTAATAGCTTCTTTCAATAGCAGCATAATTTATTAAAAGCATAATTTCCTGAGAAAAGATGTGTTCTACTGGAAGCACAGAGATAAGCAACTAAATCCGTATGCGAGTTTCCTACTGTTTATTTCATTGTTACAGAGGGATAGCCCTTCACTGCTTACAGATGCTTACAGATGATTGTTTCCAAACAGGCACCTTGGGCTTCCAGCCGCGCTTAATATGGATGGTTGCTAGTAACACTGCATGCATGATATATGTCATTATTACTTAATTATGCACCCACCCTTTTACATATCTGTTTTAAGAAGTGCAGCTATTTATATTGTGGTGGGATACTTTTACTAAGTCAGACCAGTCACTCTCTTCTTCAATTTTTCTCATGATTTTAAGACCTCACTGAGGTTGTTGATAGGCTATCTTTTATTTTTATGAGGGTTTTTAGTTAGGCTTCAGCTGAAAGTTGGCTTTTGCCCCTGTGCTTTACCATCCATTAGGCTGTTCTTTGTTCAAAAAAAAAAAGAACATATCATTTCTTCCGGTGATCCCATCTCTCCCTTCTGCTGACAATTTCATTAATTTGTTCCTGATCCTCAAATCCCTTTACTGAATTGTGCCCTAGGCTCTATCCAATTGCTTTCTCCTGTGCTGACAATTGTGATGAATTCATGCAGTAACTCCACAATTTTTGAAAGAGCAGCATGTTGCTCATGTCAGCACTGTCTATTGCAACCTCTTACTGATTTGGCTTAGGGAAAGCAGTGCAATTTTGGAGAGTGGCTAAGTAATGAAAAGGTTAAAACCTATTACTTTCAAACTGATGGGGTTACTGTAATTCTTTTCAATGAGCAGGCTCAAAACCTGTTTACAGCATGTGCTCACATGGATTCAGATGGTGAACTGGGGAGACTAATCCTCTCTACAGCCTTAGGTAAATCCTCAGAGTATGTTTCAAAATCCTTCTGTACAAAAAGCATAACCTGACAGGATGGTGATATCAAGTCCGAATCTGTGGCATGACTTCTTGTCAGGTTCCATGTTTAGCCCCTTCCTACCAAAAAGTTGTCAGTTGGCAGAATGAATCATGTGCTCAAACAAAATTCTCAAATTCAGCTAAAACTCTTGATGCATACTAACAGATAAAAATGAAATAGTAGGCATGAACTATAGAGGCACTTCTTAAACAAAAACCATATTTGACCTTACCTAATGGAAAAAGTGATGGAAAACAAGTGACCAGTTTGTAAAATGGAGCTTTTCAACATGAGTGAACGTTTAGTCAGCAGAATCCGTTCTTCCTCCAAGGAAAAATTGTCCAAAACATTATGAATAAGCATGAGGCTGCAGTACCAGCAAATCCTCCCAACTTTGGGAGATCTTCCACTCTGCAGACTGTGGACCTTCCATTTCTAGGGGCTGTCACTGACAGAGACACCAGAATCATGATCACTAGAATATTTTGAACAAGTTTATTTTAGTTATGTTGTTATCAGTTGTTATTTAGAGTTAAAAAAGTGAACATTTTCATTGCAGGTGGAGTGGCCTGTTTTGGTATTGCTTTGTTTTCACTTACAGGAAACAACAAATCCTTTTTCCTCTTTGAAGCTTCTTTTTAATAGAATAAAATAATGAGTTCAAAAACAGAATAATGTCCTTTGAAAATATGGTTGTATTCAGAAGAATATGGGCTACACCTCTCCTGACATCAGAAATATCAGACACAGTTTCAAAAGTTAGGCAGGTTATAGGAAGAAACTGAGAGAAATGAAAAAGTGTGTGTGTGTGTGTGTACATGATTTTTCATGTGTGTGTACATATATATAGACTCATACACATGTACATAAATGTGTACAAGAGAGTGCCCTGGCTTAAGAAAATTTGTTGCTTTTTTTCTGAAGGACAAAAGTACATCCCTCAGTAGACCGAAAAATCATATTTACTAGTGTGATTACGTCTATGTTTTGAATTAGGAGCTCTTAAAATCCAAAAGGAATAGGGACCAAGAGTTGTAAACACAGTTCTAATGATAGATTACAAAAATATAGTAATCAAGGGAAAGCAGACTTTGCTTGTTTTGGGACTGTGCAACTGAAAGCCATGAAAAAAAAGAAAATATTAGTTGAAGAAAGCAAAGAATAGACTGCTAAGGTAGGATTGAGCCTGACTCACTCTGAAACAGTCCATAGAAAGATGCTGAAGAATTATTTTGTTTGGGTACACTGCATGATTAAGATATATAGTAGTTACTAAATAAGGAAGCCAGAATATTTTAGGACAAGTTTTTATCACTTTAACAAGAGATATTGGATATTTAATTATAAATAAGCCACCTCAATTAGTACTTTCCGAGGAGTCAGCTGACAAATGCTGAACACCTTGTAACATTATGACTGGGACACAGTAATGATCTTTTGGGGTTGGGGAGGAGTAAGTTGCAGACTGCGAATATTAATGAATTTGCCCTTTAGGCCTTTTGCATATAAACAGAATATATTTCATTGACTTCACGGCATTTTTGTATAATCTTGTGTATTTTGCTAATTGTTATAAATGTAACCTGGTAAAYGTATTACATCAGGCAGGTTGTTATCTCCTAAAATAGAGGTTTTTCTAATCTGGAGGGAGATAGGAAAAGGAAATTAGAGCAGACAAAAAATAAGTAGTGCACATAAGGATAATGAGAGCATGTCACATGGCTTTAACAGGCATTGCTTAGCTTCTCTGCTTTTGCTCAATGAAAACTCAAATGTAACTAGAGGATTTTGAAACTAGGAGTTTCATTAAGTGGGAAAGATACTGGAGTTCTAAAAGGGGAGTCAAGAAAGCTGAGTAAAAATAAAGCTGAAATGTAGATGTKCTGGAGTCCATAAATTAATTTATATAAAATGTATACTGCAGACCGTACTAGCTGTTGCATAAAAAAATTTAAAGAACATTAAGGTTGGAAAGTCATGTGCTCAAACTGCCAGAGCTGAGGCAGTCTGTGTCGAGATAACATGAAATGTAGATTTTGAGGTGATAAGTTGAGCCTTTACCTGCTTGATACTGGAAGTTTGCAACAGAGGCAAGGATAGGACTCAGCTGTGCTGAGGTGTATCTCCTCTTAGGAAAACATCCTTGCCACCTCTCCCTCTCCCCATTGTGGCAGTCATGACTTAGTTAGATATGTTGGGTAATATGATGTACAAGCCGTTCTGAGTTACCCGGCAGTGGAGGCAACAGGGCATAGGCTGAAGCTGGGCACTAAAAAAGAGTGAGGAAGCACATGCAAGGAATTTTTCACTTTCTCTGGTGGGATGTGACAGTTTTGTATAAGAGAAATGTCCACAATATATGATCATGCAATTGCRTATCGTGTAAGAAATTGTAAAGTTGATTCTATTTGCCATGCATTTTTGTAGCCAAAGCATTACCTTCTGTTTGGCTTCCTCACGTCTGAAACCTTTAATTCTTTCTTTGTCGACAAACTGAAACAATGCTGGGCTTACCATGGTCAGTATCTCCTCTGTATGAACAATTTAATGAATAAAGAACTTTGCAGCTTTCTGAATGCTTATTCTACAAGCCTATGGAAAAACAGTCATTCATAACTTCAAGCTCTACACTACAGCAGTAATGATAACCTATACAGAGGTATTTTTAATGAAAACTTCTGAGTCACTACATAGCTCCACAGAGCTAACATAGTTACCTACTTATTCTTATTGAAACATAATTTTTACCCTGTTATTAAGTTATCTCACTTATCACCTTCCTCCTACCAAGTTCTTGGAATACCTCTGTATTCCAGTTTGAGATATTTTGGCATGGATTTACTGTGTCTATTGAATCTTGCAAGCAGATCCACTTGCAGTATACAAGCATGATCTATCTGCCATACAAAACTCAGGGAAATCTGTTCTTGAATCTTTYATACTACTGCTGTGAAAATGTTAGCACAGACATCACTGACCATATATGTCAGTTAACAAATATATCCTATTTACGGGTATCCTTGTTTTCTTGAGAAATACTGTCAGACCAAAGACAGGCACTAGGATATAGCATACAGGCTGTCATCTACAGTAGCAGAATATAAGGGAAAAATTGATAGTTTTTTTAATATGTGCATGTGACTTCTACAAAGATGATGGAGAAGGAGGTACTTATTTGCTTAAAGCAGAAAAACCTTGCATTATCTGTTTTAATAGATCATTGTCAAAGTTTTGGTACTTAATAGAGAGAAAGTATTCTGGTTATAGCAGTACTTTTTCTTTCAGCTCCATTCCCTTTCTGTTTAATTGAGTTGCAATTTTTTTTAAAGCATAGTTTTCTTTTTTGCACTTTGGTTTCTTCAACAAAATGTTGACACTATCGAAACTACAAAACATTCAGCCAAAATGTTATCAGTGGCACTGGAAATCTTTCGATAAGTTAGCAAAAGAGCCAGTTTGGTCTCTCCGAGTGAAGTCGTTTCCAGCCTAGTCTGTCAGTATTGGTATCCAGAGTTTCCATGGTGGAAAAGGGAAAAGGATCAGGCTAAAACTTCTCTGGTGATATCATGTATAGAGCAACAGCTTTGTTTTGTTAATAATCATGTATCCAGCAGCAGCKTTATTTTGCTAATAACAAATAACTCTATAAATGAAAGAAGTCTGTGTGCTCATGCTGAAGATTCAGGATCAACCCTGCTGGCAAGTTACTGCCATTACCCATATAACAGTGTTTTTATTTTGTCTTTTAAATAACAGTCCCTAGAAATAGCTTAAGAAAGAAAGTATGGTTTGCATCTGCTTGAAAGAACATTTAGTTTGCTAAGTAAAGCACTATAATGTAAAGAAATGTGCCAGATTTATGATGCCTTGTGCAGCTTAATTCTGTCCTCTTGTGAATATATATCATGATAATTATGTGGCTTGAAGAGTCCCTGTTTCTTGCTATGAGGCACTTCAACATCCAATATGTAAGACATACTCTTTTCTTTCCAAGTACTCAGTTTCTTAGTCCATAAAACATCTCATTTCATTAGTCTGGTATGTTATGTGCAGATGCAAAGCTCTGTAAAAGAGCTTTATGTCTTAGTCCCTTTTCCTCTCACAATAGAGGAATCCCTCTTGAATCATGGGAATTTGTTCAATTTATTGCTCTTGACTGATGGAAGGGGCAGTGCAAGCCAGCCCGGTGCCTGTCTAGCAAGCAGCATGGCAAGCAAAGTCTAAAGGGAAGTGAAGGCCTGGTGGTGGATATAGCTGCCAATAGCTGACACATGGCAGAAAAGAAAGTCTTAAGCTAGTCTGCCTGGATGATACGAGTCTGCCAGGCTGGGTCTAGATAATAAGGAGAATATAGTTGTGCATCAGTGTCTATTACTAGTTCTGAGTGATTCAGAGGAATGTATGTGCTTACTGGTCCTTATTGCAGAAGGTACTTGCTGCAGCTAAGTATGGTTAAGATTTTGACTAAACAGAGGGGATGGGTACAGAGTTTAATTCTTTTAATAAAGAATTAAAGAAGCCAGTTGTCAATAATCCCACTCAATTTCTGTATTCTGATACCATTACAATACCCAAATATCCACTAAAGTCTTTCATTCTGAGTACTGCACTAAGCTTTGTCTAGGGTGGGTGTGACTAAAGACCAAGTGAGTATTTTTGCATGCTGAGCATATGTTGTTCATGAATAGAGCTAACTATTTGATTCTGCTCTTTGTTTTAAACAGCCCTTATTTTGTAGTAATAGGGATATTGGTATGATGGCAGGGTTCTGCATAAAGTCCTTTCCCTGTTGACTCTTGTTTTGATTTCAGTTTGAGGACAGACTGTTGGACTGAGGAGAGGTAGAAATGGTGGTTGAGGGAGTGACCATAAAGCACTCTGCTCCTTATGTATATATAAGTGGTGGACTATAGCCAAATTGCTTTGTGATAGTTATGCTTCATTTAGTCTCTTCTTCTCCATTCTTGTGATGTGCTTTTATAAGCCCTGAGGATATTAAAATATATTTTGAACCTTCAGTTCATAATACAAGAGAAAGATTAAACTTTTCCTCAGAGTGGTGGCTTGGAGCAATAGAGTCTGTATATAAATAAAACTCCAAGAGAAATTTCTTTGATAGACGACTCTTGGCAATTCAGAAGACCTTTGTATGTACCATCTGAAGTACGGAGGGAATTTCTGTCTCACAGATGAGTGCACTCAAAAGCACTGTAACTAAATAGGGAATTACTTTTTTTGATGAGTAGAAAGTTCTTTTGGCTTATAGCATTGTATGATGCTGGCTTTCAGAATAAAAGCTCTATAATGGATTGCACTGGATCAGTATATTTTTCCAAGAATGCTTGTCAATAGTGAAAGATGACACAGTTCTGTTCCTGACAGAGTGCTAGCACATATTGATCTACTTCTGAGCTAAATTGGGCCATCTCCTCTAGTCCTGAAGAGTACTTTGTATTCAGTTGCTCCCTTCAGAGCAGTGACAGAAAATCCAGCAACAGAAGCTCAGCTCAGGACTTGTGAAGACTGAGTGTATAAGTAATGGCATGAGCAGCAGCTCCACCATGCCAGGCACTAACCTGGAAGTCCCTTCATGAGAGAAGTAGCATATGCATGTATTGTATATGCATACTGTTAATGTTGCATATTTGCTTTGCTTAATCAATATTTTCAGGCATGTTTACAGAGGAGGAGGAGAACAAGGACAGATAATAACAGAAAATGTAATCAAAGATAAACAACAAATAACATTAAACCATGGCAAAATTTGGAATAATTTCCGTGACCAGTGTTCACTCGCAATGAATTCAAATGCTTCTTGGTTATACAAAAGAGTAAATGTGTTACAGCATGAAACTCTGAAAGGGTTTGTTTGTCTTTCTAATGATTGCTGATGGGCAGTGCTGCAATAATTTCCCTAAACCTACAAATCTATCATTTCAGGTAGCACTACCAAATGTGTTTCTCGGGATAGCTGGATTGGATTTGTTTGAATATGGCTGGTACCTGTAACTTTCTTCCAGGAGCAGCCTTACTGACTAATTTGTGTGTGAAAAAGAAGCAATTGAAAAGAGGATATGCTTCTACCTCTGGAATAGATTACAACAACTCTTTAAAAGAGCATTATAGCCATTGCTGTCATTTACAGCATCTTGTCCAGCTGCATCTACTGCTAGAATTTAGCCAGGCACAATGTAACTATAGAAAGTAGAATTTGGCCAGTTTAAGAGCTATAACAATACTATGTGGACATTTGTGATTCTATTTTTAAGCAGGAAAATAAAATTTCTTAATGTTTCTTCTCATCTTTGAATACACCACTTTAGATTGACAGGGTGGTGGCTCCGTATCACATTTCTGACAGTAACAGCACTGAAGCAGTTTTTCCCAGAAGTTTTGATAAAGGAATCAAGTCTGCACAAAAATGTTTTAAGAATGAAAAATTAAAGTGAAGGAAGAAACAGCAGAAATATCTTGCTTCTGATGTCAGTTCTACCTACTTTTAAAAGGGCTGCTTTACTTTCTCTGTCTTTACAACCTCAAAATGAGAACGTTTAAACCCAATATAAAGCCAGTCTACCTTCCATGATTTTTCTCTCTTTCTCCAGTTGTCTTTCCAGCCATTCACTGTTCTCCCTGTGCCTACTTTAAGGAGCTTAAGGGGAAGCCTTATGTTATAACAAGTAACCAGTAGTGGTTACCAGTAGTTACCCTCAAAGCTTCTTGCCTGCCTCTTGAGAAGTTTGGCCAGGATGGAGAGGACCACCTGACTTCCCTTCGAAGCATGCTTCTGGACCTCCAACTGTGGTAGTCCTTCAAGGGGGAAGCTGCTGTTTCACCTCCCATGCTCATCTGCAGCTTTCAACAGGCAGTCAGAGAACTTCTATCTGAAAATTTAAATTAGAAAGCTGATTTGTGATCTTGTATTCATTTCCAAGACTGCAGAGTTTGGGAAAGAGAGTCTAGATGGGGAAGTGACTGATCTACTTTGCCTTCCTAAGGACCCCTCCAAGGTCAGCTGATCATTTGGCGATAGTCAGTCTTCCAGGGAGCTTAGCCTGTTTTCTTTTCTGAATGAAAATAGACTTCTGGCTGTGAATGAATGCCAAAAATAGTGTGATGGGAAGGAACGTGATTATGTAAGGGTAGAGGCATCTCCTAAAAAGAAATTTGAAACTGAAAAAAGCCATGCTGTAGCAGTAGTTATATATCTTGTAAATAATATTAGTAGGCTGATAGCACAGCAATAATGTGTGGAGACAGTTTGTGTTGGTATCCAAAAACTGAAAAACACAAAAGCCTGGCACTGAACCGAGTTATCCCAGAACTGATGGGATTGGGATCCAGGGTGTTTACTGAGTTCTCAGTTGTATTCCCAATGCATTTGAAGGACTCACCAGGACCTAAGCAAAAGTTAGCTTTTGTTCTGAGTGGTCTGAATCAATGCCAAGCATTTATTTTAAATGGTATAATTATTTAGCAGGCATGGTCAGGGCATGATTTAAAAATATTGCAAAACACAGTGTTGTCTAGCTTAGGTCTTAGCAAGGTGACCATTATGCATAGTAAGGAAGATAGTTGATATTAATTTTATAGATGGTATATGTTATTATAAATCTTACCATCTTTAAGATGCAAGGAGTTAATTCTTTTATAGCTTAGGTTACTCTGATTCGAGCATTTACAATTTCTATTCTAAGTATCATGTCTGATTAGTTTAAATATCTTTGAATTAGTGGAATGATGCTCCAACTCTCAGGTCTTCTGCCGAGGGATTTTAATGAGTACCTAGTTGGATGATTAAGGTAAAATGATTCTGTAGTTAATATGGAAGCTTCAGATGTCAAGTTAACATAGTGGAAGCTATTCCAGTAAAATAGGAAGTACCATCAGTTGAGAGTTCAAAGGAAAACATGATTTCAGAGGAGTAAGCAGCTTCATTAAACTCTGTTAATGATCCCTGTAGATAAATTTTGCATTTAAATTAATGCCTTGCTTCCAGAGACAACAGTATTACTGAGCTTCAACCAATGATGCAAAGAGATTTACATGAGCTGAACATCTGCGATTTCCTGACTACTAACCTCCTAAATAAGATTTTTTTTTTAGAATTACATTAGTTGTAGCTTTAATRGTTTGCTTTTTTACCTCCCCCCAACCCCCCCTGCTAAAAGACAGCTGTCTGAATTAAATTTTATTCTTTATCCTTACAGGGTCTTCATTCTGGTGCCTATTGGATATTGTTCCTATAAAGAATGAAAAAGGAGATGTAGTACTCTTTCTGGCCTCTTTCAAAGATATAACAGACACAAAAGTGAAGATTGCTGCAGAAGACAAAAAGGAAGGTTTGTGTGATAGTATAAGAAATGTGTTCTCACATTTATTTGCTTCTGAAAGGAAACTATGCAAGGATACTCTTGTAAATTTGGAAAAAGATTATTTGTGCCACTCTAATGATGCACAGCTGCCGTAAATCAATATCAACTGCACAGTGCAGTCAAGTTTTGCTGCCTTCTGTTACAACAAAGCAATGATATTGGAGGGGGGAGTAGAGGGGGAATAGAAGATAGATGGTCAGCACTGACCTATATTGTCTACCAAAGGCAGTGAACTTGCTCCAGATTTACGTCTTATAAATGTCCACTGAAACAAGAGAGTAGTTTTACAACTTTTCTATGTCAGAAGAACTGTCTAGAGAAAAGATTTTCCTGTGAAGGGAAGGAGTAACTTTCAGAATTCCTGTAAAGTTTCATTACTTTTGCATTTTCAATTCTGGTACTGCTGTTTGGATTTATTTGAATTTTTCATCCCTATGATAGTCATTTGATCTCTGCATATCACTGAAACAATGTAAATATGTCTTTAGGACTCCTTTTCTTCTTCTGGGTTTCTCAGGCAGGGGATCAGTTAGTAACAACTTATATTCAGCTTTTACTGATTTTAAAGCTAGTAAGCTGGTAAGCTTTTCAATTAAAATAATTATATCTCAGTTACAGAGACAGTTGTAATGCAGTATTCTTTTAAAGCATTTTAATATTTGAAAACAGAAAATATTGTGCTTCCTTGTGCTGATGAATGCTCTTAAATCAGCATTTATTCTAACAATGTTTGCCTCTTCTGTGTGGTTTGACAAATAATTTCACCTTTGTCTCGCATTAGAAGCCCTGAATAATGGACATATTTTTGTGCATTCTTCACTTTTTGCACAGAACATATTTGAGAATTTCTGAGCTGAAAGGCTAAAGAAAGGCTTTGAAGTAGCACCAGGTACATTTTGCAGATTACCTTTACATCCAGCTTCAACTAATCAAAGTAAAATCCTTTTTATATTTTTATCTGATTTCTGCTTAAGACCTAAAAAAACCCCTTACACTTACAAATGCTTTAGGAAGATAGTTTATTAAAACATGATGCGTGAGGCCATGTAGAAGAGAGATTGTCTGAACATCTGTGCTCTAAAGCCTAATGKTTTACCTCTTATGAGAGATTCAGGATACACTAACAGAAATTTCATTTAGTATACCAGTGACCATTTGAAATAGGTATATGACTGATTACTTGTAAAATGATAGCTATTGCTTATCAGTTAAACATTTCATAGCTCCATGCTTATATTAAAATGGAGTTCAATGTTCTTCAGTTATTTATGTGAGCTCATGTTAAACTGTAAATTAAGCAGATTTTAGCTCATGTTTGCCATTACACATTTAAAAATTAATACTCCTCCTAGATCCCACCCTTGCACTTACAGAGGAATGCCCTCATACAAAGCTACATTTAGGTCAGCAAATGCCAGTTCAGTTCTCTGCTCTACAGTGTAGGTTCTGGGCTTCAGGAATTGCTGTAAGCTTTGGATATTGACATTTTGCTGTCTTGCACAATATACTCTTTAGAGCACAGTCTTGATACCCTGTTGTTCCTTCTCATTATACTCATGTAGAACCATGGTAATCCTATTCTGTGGAGGTACTTGTTCACACTGTGGCAACAGAAAGTAGAATTTAGTGTGGGTCTTTGCTAAATACGTTGTTTTATATAATATGGTGAGATAGGAAATAAGATCCAACCTTTTATCCAAAAATGTTTACAAACAATTCCAATATTTTAATTTTATGTAAATATATCTGGCTATATAAAAATAATTTTAATGGTAATATGATGATTTAATTTAACCCATACAATCTATGAAACTGATTCAGTACCTGAAATTTCAAAATACTCAACCCTAGGAGTAACTGATTCTTCTTTACTTTGATCATATCGACTGTCACGCATGCAGTATGTGCCCCATATTTACAGAAAGTGAATTCATGCTTTGTTTGAAGATATTAAAGATCATTTTTAATTTTCAATGAGTAACACCAAGTTGCACAGTGTTCAGTATATGTTGTAAGGTATTATTTTCACAGTTAATATAGCCAAAATATACTTTTACATGTTCAAGATTATCGAATTTGTCTTTCAAAAAACAGGGAACCTATACACATGGGACTGAAAGGCCAGCTCTTGCTATAAGACAGTTGCCATTACATACAGCTTTTCATTGCCCTTTTGGCGTATCTCTTGGGCTTAGATTATATATATGGGAAAGAGAGTTTAGATACAAACATGCTCAGTGTGAAACTCTTCCGTCCATGCAAGGCTTTTGTATTAATAGGTTTTACTTCGTCTCCCTCTTCTCTCTGTTATATCCAGAACAAACTTCAACAATTTGCACACAGGGCATTAAGATTCACATCTCACCTCCCTTTAATTTCTAAACTTGTTAAAAAAAGTTATCTAAGAAAATTGTTTCATGTTCCTTTTTTCCAAAGTCTGCCCTGGACCCCTTGGCCACATTGTTCAATAGTGCACTCTCACTGGTTGTACCTCCAAAAGTCTTCATCAGACTTCATTCTTCCTCACTTCTTTCCTAACTTTGATACCTTCTGTATTTTTTCCTGTAACATCTTGTTCCCCCATACTTTCACAATGACATGTTCCTGAGGTTTATCTCCTGGTTTTATGGCCTCTCTTTTCTTGTGGATTATCTTTTTACTTTTGTAGACCTCAAGAGTTTGACACCCTCTTCGCTTTTCTGCAAAACTTTCCTTATCTGTTCTGTATCATCTGTTCATACAAGGTCTGTTGCTCCTTTGTGCCAACATGCCTTGCAAAAGTCCACTTTTTTGCCCAATTTCACTTTACCCAGCCCAAATGTCAGACACTGTCTGTGACCTTTTCTTCTGAATGCCTCATTTTAAATACAAATTTAACAGAATCTTTTTCTGTTCCTCTTCTGTATAAAAATTTTCAGCGAAATTAGCCTGATCAGCCAACGGTGATGATAGACATTATGTCCTGAGATTTTTGTATAAGAAAAAGAACGTGTGCATGAGAAGATTAGCAGTCTTTAAGAGGTGTTGGGGCAATTAGCAGCTCTCTCCTTTGGCTTTTTATTTTTAATTTTTTAATTAATTTACCATCCATCCCCGCTCTCCCACCCCTTTTAATGGCAATGTTCTCAGAAGCTTCAACTTTTCAATACTGTTAATTTGTTTTCAACAATACATCTGTTTCCTCTACCTGTAAGTCTCGTAGAAATTTACAATAGTTTCTGTCTGTTTAATAATACCTATAATTAAGTACAGTTGTGAAAAGAAACTCTTCAACAGTTTTTTGCTAAATTTGGAATCCTTAATCAAATTGATGGTCTTTTTCTTTCTAATTCACAGGAAAACTTCTTTTATAAAAACAGTGTTCCCTCCCAGATCTGTTTCTCAAGCAGTTTTATGGGAGATCTATTTTACTATTCTAACCTAAGACGAAGTATATTTTGGTAAATTGGTTTAAAAGTTCCATTATCCCTTTGAAGGAAAACAGCTTAAATTGGAATTGCCAGAGTCCAAATCTCAACTCCAATACAGTGAGGTTTGATCTATGTTTTTTTTTATTTCTGCACATGGATATTCTGTAATATACTTGGACATATGCAGGAAGGGAGCAAGATTACAACAATATATGTAGGGAACTAAGAAATTATTCTGTGACTACTTCTGGGTCTCTAATCTGTATGCAAATACATAATAACTTGGGTTAAGTAGACATAGAATGCTATAGTTGTAATCACTGCCAAAATTCCCCTGCTAAATTTGACTCATTCCAAAGAGTTTCCTGTAGCCTTCATTGATAATCTATTAGTTATTTTTTCATTGAGAAAATTATTAGCATTTTGTTTGAAAACAATCTTAGGATATGTTCTCTCCCCCATTCTTCTAGCATTAGTATAAAAATGTGTGTAATAGATATCAATCACAGAATGGTTGAGGTTGGAAGGGGCTTCTGGAGATCGTCTAGTCCAACTTCCCTGCTCAAAGCAGGGTCAACATGAGCAGGTTGCTCAGGGCTGTGTCCAGATGGGTTCTGGATACCTCCAACAAAGTAAATTCCACAGACTCTCTGGACATCCTGTTCCAATGTTTAACCACCCACAGAACAAAAAAAGCTTTTCCTTATATTTGAGTGGAATTTCCTGTATTTCAACTTGTGCCCATTGCCTCTCATCCTATTACTGGGCAGCACTGGGTGGAGACTGATTCCATCTACTTTACTTCTCCACTCCATCAGGTTTTTATAAACATTGATAAGACACCCCCCTCTCCCTCTGAGCCTTCTCTTCTCCAGGTTAAACAGTCCCAGATATCTCAGCCTCTCCTTCTATGTCAGATGCTCCAAGACCTTAATTATCTTTGTGGACCTTTGCTGGACTCACTCTGGTATGTGAATGTCTTTCTTGTACTGAGGAGGCCAGAACTGGACCCAGCACTTCAGATGTGGTCTCACCGGAGCTGAGTAGAGGGGAAGGATCATCTCCCTCGACCTGCTGGCGACACTTCCCAATGCAGCCCAGGATGCCATTGGCTTTCTATGACATGAGGGCTTATAGCTGGCTCACATTCAACTTGTCCACCAGGACCCCCAGGTCCTTCTCTGCAAGGCTGCTTTCCAGCTGGTAAGCCCCCAGCTGGTACTGGTGCATGGTTTTTTTCCTCCCCAGGCACAGGACTTCCCTTTGCTAAACTTCATGAGGTTCCTGTTCACCCATTCCTCCAGCCTGTCAAGGTCCATCTGAACCATGTGACAGCATAACCATCTGGTGTATTAGCAACTCCTCCCAGTTTTGTATCATCTGTAAACTTGCCAAAGATGTACTCTTTCCCATCATGCAGGTCATTAACGAAGAGGTTAAACAGTACTGGTCCCAGTATCAACCCCTGAGGGACACCAGTAGCGACTGGCATCCAGCTGGACTTTATGCTGCTGATCACAACCCTTTTAGCCCAGCCATTCAGCCAGTAGTCAGTCCACTTCACTATCCCCTTATCTAATCTGTACTTTGTCAGTTTGTCAATGAGGATGTTATGGAAGACACTGTCAAAAGCCTTGCTAAAGTCAAGATAAACAACACCACTACTCTCCCCTCATGCACTGATCTAGTCACTGAGTTGTAGAAGGCTGTCGGATAAGTCAGGCACAATTTCCACTTTGTAAATCCATGCTGACTACTCCCAATCACCTTTTTGTCCTTCATATGTTTGGGAATGGCCTTCAGGAGGTTTGCTCTATCATCTTCAATCAGATCAAGGTGATGTTGACGAGCCTGCATTTCCCCAGATTCTCCTTCATGTCCTCCTTGAAGATAGGTGTGACATTTGCTTTACTCCAGTTCTCAGGAACCTTCCCCGATCACCATGACCTTTCAAAGGTAATCAAGAGTGGTCTCACAATGACATTAGCCAGCTCCCTCAGCGCTCATGAGCGCATCCCCTCAGGTCCCATGGACTTGTGTATGTCCAATCTATTAAAATGTTCCCTAATCTGACCCTCTTCTACTGAGGGTAAGTCTTTATTGCTCCAGACTTCCCCACTGGTCTTAGGGGCCTAGGATTTCTCATGGCACATCTTACCAGTCAATATCAAGGTGAAGAAAGCATTGAGTACTTTGGTCTTTTTTCACAACATCTGTCACCAGGTCCCCTGTCCCATTCAGCAGCAGGTCTGCATTTTCCCTAGTCTTTCTTTGGTTGCTGATATACCTGTAGAAGCTCTTCTTTTTGCTTTTCACATCCCTTGCCAGATTCAACTCTAGGTGAGCTTTGGCTTTTCTAATGCTGTTCCTGCATACTTGGACCATGTCTCTATGTTCCTCTTGGGTCACCTGACCCTGCTTCCATCTCTTGTATGCTTCCTTTAAATGTTTGAGTTTAGTCAGGAGCATCTTGTTTATTCATGTAGGTCTCCTGCCAACTTTGCTTGACTTCCTGAATGTGGGGATGGACTGTTCTTGAGTTTGAAGAAGGTGATCTTTGAAAATCAACCAGGACCACTCTTCTCTGCAGGGCCATCTCCCATGGCATTCTTCCAAGCAGAACCCTGAACAAGCCCAAGTCTGCTGTCCTGACATCCAGGGTTGTGATCCTGCTATTGCCTTATTCTTTCCTCTCAGGATCCTGAGTTTGATATGGTAACTGCAGCCAAGGCTGCCCCTGACCTTCACACCCCAACCAGTTCTCCTTGTTTGTAAGAACAGCAGAGTACCTTCCCCCATCACCTCCTTGATTATCTGTGCAAGGAAGTTATTAATGCACTCCAGAAACCTCCTGGATTGCTTATGCACTGCTGTGTCGTCTCTGCAGCAGATACAGGGGAGGTTAAAGTCCCCCACGAGGAGCAGAATCTGTGAATGTGGGGCTTCCTCCAGTTGTCTAAAGAAAGCCTCACCTATTTCTTCCTGACTGGGTAGTGTGTTGCAGACACCTACCGTATTGCCCATGTTGGTCTGCCCACTAACCCCAACCCACCAGCTCTTGTCTGGCTCATCGTCCGTCCCCAGGCGGAGCTCCATGGGTTCCAGCTGCCTTCTCGCATGCAGGGCAACTCCCCCCTCCTCACCACTTGCCTGTCCTTCCTAAAGAGCCTGTATCCATCCACTGCAGCACTGCAGTCRCCTGAGCTGTCCCACCACATCATTGATCCAAATGAGTTTGCGGCCCTGTAACTGTCTGCAGACATCTCCTTCCTCCTGTTTGTTCCCCCTGGCACATGCATTAGGGTGCAGGCACTTCAGAGAGACACCCAGTTGTGCTGATTTCCCAAAAAAGGTAGGAGAGCTTCCCCCGTAATGCTGTCCTGTAGGCACTTCCTTATTTGTGTGCATACATTTGAGGTGGGTCCCCTTCTGCTCTGTTTTGTTGATTATAAGGTTTCTCTTGCCCACATAACCTTGCACCCTTTGCTTGCTAACCTGGTCTACCACTTTCTCGTTCGTTTGTTGGTCATCATCTCCTTCCCCTATCATTCCTAGTTTAAAGCTCTCCTCACCAAGTTGGCCAGCCTGTTGGCAAAGATGCTTTTCCCCAGTAATAAGTGTGAATTAAAAGCTAGACTCTACCCCTTCCTACCATGGGTTAAACTAAGCAGCAGTGTTATGGGTTAACTGGCTAGCTGTCTTTTTCTGACTTTCTATTAATCCTTAGATCTGTATGAATTTCTAAGAAAACAGATTTATTTTGGTTGCGTATCATTTGTTTTGAGTTTTTTTTTTCTTTTTAGTGTGCCAGAAGAGAAATACCATGTGCCAACCATTTTGCAATCCAGATTTTTATGTAAAAATGTCTGTTAGGTGGCAGGGGAGAGCTCTTTTTCTAACAAATTCTGCAATATGCAGATTGATTTATTTTGGTTAATTATTGTCTCAGCCCCTTCCTGATTGCTCAAGCTACAGCAGTGAATATTCAGGGGACAAATTTTAGTTTTAAAGCTCTTCATGACTGTCAGGAGGCAGGATGTTGGGAGAGGTACCTACAGTCATCTAGATGTRTAGTATCCAAAGCAGCTAAAATTGTTTCGGGATGCAAGGGCACTATGCAGTTCAGTCGACACAGGGGTGGGATAGAAACACAGTCTGACCCCAGCTTTCCCTTTGCTGAAAGGAACAGTATACTGTGGAAACCTTTATTCTCCAATGACTCGATTACATCTTCTCTATGAGGGCTTCAATTCTGGCTGACCATCAAAATAGGAAGCGATGGGACTGCATCTCTTCCATCCTCAGTGAAGAGAAACTGTTTTCCTCCTGGTTAGTGCATGCAAATACCTGTGGGAAAAAAATATAACTGTCTTTATACTCCCTGTTTCTGCATATGTGAGCACATACATGCTTTAACTCTCCCCTTTCCACCTTCCCTGTGCAAGCAAATAAGCTGTATTTGAGTCTTGAGCCTTTAGAGAAACAACAATTTTCATGACTACTGCTTTAGCTTTTTACCAAGTGTTAAATGTGAGTGACAGTCCTATTCCAGCAGTTCTTAGAGGGGCACAGGATATATTCTGGAGATGAGGGGCAAAGTGTCCTTTGTGGCACACTGAAGGAGAAAAGGAGAAAAAGAAAAGCAAACTCTGATTCAAACTCTGATCAAATGTGGAGGAGGCAGACTGTATTCTGGGATATCATGGAAGGGTGAGAGAATACCTATATTAGAAACCAAATAACTCTTTAACTCACCAATTCCTTGATGAACTCATGCAATCACCTCCAGATTTTCCTTTGAAGCCAAGTTATGAAGTAATGTTTTTGTGGGTTTGATTTGTTTTGTTTTTCAATTTTTTTGCTTTTTAGTTTGTTGGACTAGGTTGATGACAGACTTAATGGAAAACATCTCTGGACCTTCCTTACAGAGCTCGTTAGCTTAACTATGCAAAACAGCCTGGAAGAAATTGCATGGGAATGTTTAGTATGTGCATTGCCAATTACAAGTGCTCTTCAGAGCTGTTGTATGTGTAGTGGTGCTTTTTGTTTTATTTTGTTTTTGAGGGATTGGGTGGGGGGGTTGATAAGAGTTAGCTTTGCTGTAAAGCAAACCTTTGTACAAAAATGTTTTATTTTTGTGGGAAAATTTTGAAAAGGAAGAAATATCTTTAGAGACTCTTGCAGGCCTAGACGTAGCCTTGAATCTTACATTTTAGTAATCAAGAGACCGCTAGGACTAGAATGCATGTTGAACATGTATTCTGTGTTCAGAAACAGTTCCACAAATAAGACAACTTAAAGCATTTTCAAAATTCACTTGTAATTGTGGCTATAGTCAATGTAGTTTTATGCAGTAGCTCTTCAGAACAGCTCTGAGGTCCTATAAAGTCTCTGAAGATAGGGTCTATTATAAGCCAGTTTTGTCTAGCTGTAGCAAATAAATTTTTACAATTGTGAGCTGACCATAATACCTTCTGTAATTAAGGTTGTAAAACAATTTTATTTTCTGACCTCTGACTTTCATATTCTGAAACTCTTAGTCCTCAAAAGGTAGTCAAAAACAGTTTTGGAGTGTTTCAATGACCTCATGAAACATGTGCACAGTTGTTATAGTTTTTTGACCTTTTAACTATCTTAGCTTTTACCTATTTTTTTTTTTTTTAACTAATTCCCCCCTCCCTATTTTAAGTCTGGACAAGTTGCAATGACCACAAAATGTTTTTGAAAGTGCCTGCTCATGCTTATCTACAATTCAGAAGCAATTAAGAAAACAAGTCTTCATCTAATGAAAGACATGCTTGCATTGAAAGATAGAAACTATTCAGGAGTTTATATTCTTATTTTCACTTATTAAGTGAGCAAGATTATATCCTATAATCAGCTTCTGTGTAAAATGTTTATTTAATTAATTTGTGCAAAGATCATTGAGTGTGAAACTATGATCACTGGAGATTACRAATAACCTAAGGATTCTGGAAGGCAAAATATCGGTAAAGAAAGTATGTGATCAAAGTCATGGAATTAAAGGGAAAAAGTCCTTTAGGTTCAGTAAGATTATGTCCTTAAATACTACATCCTTATACAGAAAGATAAACATTAACGCTTGTTGCAGTCAGTGAAAAGTTTCTCAATGACTTATGAGGAAGTTCTCTCACCTACCTGGCTGTAAGGCCACACTTTAGAAAGCAGAGAAATAGGATTTTTGAAAATATTTAAGACCAAGGGCTTTTTTTAGAATATTTAAAATATTCTCTGTATTATTTCACTCATGTTTTCCTTTGTAATGATAAAAAAAGCATACAACTTAGCCATGTTATAGCAAATAGCATTCATGGTGGGATGTAATTTTTTTTTCAAAAATAAGAAAAGTCACATCAAAAAACAGCTGTAAAAATAAACAGCTGTAAATTCAGAAAAGAATTTTGTTCTGTAGTAACTACATACAAACAGTTACTTCAGGTAAATCAATAGATATGCTCTATCAGTGGAACAATAGCTTAAAATCAATTTATCTTCCAAGTTCTTGTGCTAGATCTAAGTCTATTTTTAGAAGCAGTTGAAGAGAAGCATTCGACTTGTTGGGTTTTTTTAAATTCTTAAGTTTATAAGACCTGCATCTGAAAATGAACGTCTGTTTGTTTATTTAGGAGTGCACTCCCCTCAACTTCAAAAATTGAGGTGGAAAGAGATCCCCTTTTCTTCTGGCCTTTTTTTTTTGGGGGGGGGGGTTGTTCTTGTGTGTATGTGTGTGCGTGTGCACATACATATATATATATATTTTTTGTATATATATGTATGCACACATACTGGAATAATTGGCAGCCAGGTTAAAGGATGGTGATTAAGGATTCCTTATCTCACATGCATATTGCTGTATAAAGGTCTTTCTGCTCCATGTAACACWAATAATAACATATACTATTGCTGCTTTTCTCTACCCGTAATAACTTCCTATTAGCTATTAGTAAGATGAATTTTCTCTGAAGGCATAATTTTAGAATGACCAAAATCATACACCTTGATTTGATGTGAAAAATCAGTCCTTGTAAAAAAAAAAAAAAAAAAAAAAAAAAAAAAAAAAAAAAAAAGGTCCATATTTTATATTTACAGCTTTTCAGTTGGTATGTCTGTTAAATACATATTCTTCTTGAATCACGTAATCAGTTTTAAAAAAAATGATTAGAAGGTAGGTAGAGCCCTGGATCCACCATACTGCTGATAGCTCTGTAAATGTTTGACTGCTGTTGACAGAAGGAATGCTTCCTGAAACAAACAGACCTCCCACAGTGCATTCCCAAGGGTGGTGCTTTTATTTTGTCTTAAAAACAAAATGGGCTTCTATCAGTTTTTTCTTTATTGACATCCACTGGTGTGTTGTCCCCTGGAGAATAAGATCAGAAAGTTAGCTAAAGATCTTAAAAATCCTAGAAAAACTCATAGCAGCCTTCCAAGTAATCTCTTTGGGAAGTATTTTTGTGTTCATTCAGAATCCTTCTGTATTGCTTTACTCCATTGTGTCCTTTGGAATTGAATTTTTTTGTGTTTGAGGATTGCCTAAGACAATAATGTGTTGTCCTGAGTTAATGATAGTGTCTATGATCAAGTACCATTGTGTATTCTTTAGCCATAATTGTATTTATTTTATGGCATGTGGGCTATTCATAGGTGTTTATGCAGAGACCATACTTTCTACTACAGTTTTCTGTACTTCATGATACAAGTGATGAAGGCTTTTCAAAAGTTGTATTAAAAGGGGGAAAAATCTCCGTTGCACTTTTTACAGGAAGCTGTTTATAAATAGGCTGTAAGATTAATAAACAATTGAGAAATTCTTTAATAAATAGTTTATTTAACCCAGCATCACAGAAGAAATAGCATACTACTTATACTACATTTTAGCTAGCACATCTTACTCTGCAGTTGGATTGAGTTGCTGGGCTATTGCACCCTATAGAGATACACAGGAAAGGTAACGGGAGAGGTTTATTTCCTTGCCTGATTTTAGAATACAGTAGCAGAGGAGATCACGTAGGCACTTGAATATGTCACTCCCACTGTAGTTTGAGGAGGGAAGGGTCCAGCCTTTAGCAGCTTGAAATACTGCTGTTAGCCTCATTACAAACCCTTTCCACTGTGYTCAAGCATCTTAGTCTGTCATGAAGCAGTATTGTGAACCTCTCCAATTCTTTCTTACCCTGATACTTCTTAGCAAAGAAGAAAGTTTGTTTGTCCTGTTCTGCTTTTTTTTTGTTCAACTGGGAATCTAGCTCATGCACTCAGGAGCACGTTCTTTCTCTGAGACATTTTCTGAGCTGGGAGCTGCATCGCCTTCTGTTTCAGTTCATGACTGACTTTTACTTTTTATAAAATGAAATAAATAAAAAGGGCCTTAGCTACTCTGCTAACTTATCTAGTCCTCTGAGTACAAAGTTAACAGAATAGAAATTCACAATGTCCTGGAAATGGCAACACAGATTTTCCACACTCTTAAGCCCTTGTTCATTAATGGACTTCATGTATTATTCATTCACAGTTTTAAACAGGCTTCTCCACAGGATAGCAGCTGCTACTGCTGCTTTAAAGTTATTTTTCGTCACACCTCTGCTTTTCTTTTCACTAGGCATCAGTAGTGTGGGCAGCTCCCCTTTGCAGGCAAAATATTAGTGCTTTTGCCTTTGTCGCTCATCTTCTGCCTGAGCCTAGATGCATCAGACTAGCATAATTAAGGAAAGCCATCTTCCACCAGTGGTGCAGCAGTAATGTGGCCAGTATTTGGGTCCCACTGCCTCTAATTCTGTAGACCAGATGGTCAGGACTTAAGAAAATCCAAAGTGCGTGACTAGATTGAGGCTCAGACTTTGATGCTACAGAGCGGTTTCTGAAGAGCTCTGCTTCTTACAACCCTTTTGACTGCTGCATTGTGATTCATGTGTGAATTCACAAATTGGACGGTTCATCTGATGAAAAACAAAGAAGCCTAGATACAATCCTCTTAATCTGTGTTCTAGAGTAACTCTAAGTGAGAATTAAATAATTATTTTTTATAGAAATCATCATCTTTATAGGTTTGAGTGTGGTCTGAAACAATGGTCTGGCTCAACCCTGAACCGTCTGAAGCGTAGGCATGTAGGAGCTGCCTCAGCTTCAGAAGAACATTTGCACAGTAGCAAACTTTGGAAAGGTGAAAAAGGTGCATAGAAGTTCCCCATTTTTTGCTGTCTACTGGCTCTGGTATTGCTGTAATCCTTTCAGATTTGATTGCTTTCTGTAAACATTAGGGAGAAACAGCCATGTAACAGTAACTGTCATCTACTAATAAGGCCTTAATGTCTTAGGTCTATTTATTTCTCATACTTGCTCCTTGACCTCGTGAGAGCTAAGAAGTTATCTCATTATAATTCTACTGTACTTCTATGCAATCTATTTATAAAACTGTGTACTACACTTAAAAAAAAAAAAAAAAAAAAAAGAACAAATCCCCAATTTTCTAAAAAACCCAAGCAAACAAAAACAACAAAAAAACAAAAAAAAAAAAAAAAAAACCTACAAAAATAAAAGTTTTCCAGGTAATGGGCATTGCAGGCTTGACTGTGTAAAGCCAGACCTGTCCCATTGTAGCTCACTGCTTCCCTGACGAACTCTTCCTTGAAAAGTATTTACAGATAGTTATGTCTATACTGTCTTTGCTAATTGTACCCCGGTGGACATGTCATAACTTGAGGTGGTCATATTTATGCTGTTTGAAGAGGACAGTCAACGTGCATGAATCACTCTTACCCTAAGCCTGAACTGCCCTACCTGTCAAGCAAACAGTACAGCAGTGGTAATCAAGTAGTTGGGGCTGGAATACAAGCTTGAACTTGGAGCTAATATGATTGGATTGTGTAGAGGTAAAAAAGCAGTGAACAATTATGGCATGGTCCATAGATGTGATTGTCTATCTTTCCAATGGCTACTGTACTCAAAGAAGTGACAAATTTGGAAAAAATACTGCTCAGAAGTCCAAATCCGCAGCCTTTTAGCCTCTAGGATAACTTAGTCTCATTGTTTTAGGTATAACTGCTTTATGTGAATAAAGCCAATCAAGTGCTTATGTGTTTGCAGGGCTAGACCTTCAGACTATTTTATCTGTTCCATCTCTATTCCATGCAAATATTGCCAGTATATTGTCTCCTGGGTTAAATAGGGGAGGTGCTGGTTGCTTTAGCTCGTCCTCTAACTTTCTGGGAGCTACTTTAATGAACCAAATATTATTTGTTTTACCTAAAACCACATGGAAGTACTACATATCTTAAATACAAGTATTAAAAAAAAAAAAAAAGCTGTTTGTATTTAGTCATGTTCCAGTTTCACCTGCTCCTGCATAGGTCTACTGATGCTTTACAAAATTCAGACTCATAATCTAAGTGATCCTCTGTCTATTCCTTTTGATACACTACTGAACTCTTTATTTAATTAAATCTGCCACAGAAAACTAGAGAACCACTTTCAATGTAGTGCAAGTTCTCCTTTTTTGTGCCCAGTGCAGGTTCTTAGGAATTTGTTTGATTTGCTGAAATCTGGGAGATAATTCAGAAATCTATGTCTAGACTGCTACTATCCATTTAAATCCTTCTCATATGATTGCTTAGGTTAAAAACAAATAAATCTCTTGGATTTTCCTGTATAATATGATTGAAATGCTAGGTATTAATCTTCTCTTTCATGCCCACATGCACTTGCGTAAAAAACTTCTTGTGGTAATGATCCATGAGTAGACTGGGAGATGATGCCCTATCAGAGCATGTTGGGCATTTAAACGCTCCATGCCAGAAGAGGAAAATCTAGGTAGTGGTTTTAATTAACACATGTTCTACTGTGATAATGAGTAAGCTGAGGGAAAAGTGAATGCAGTTCTTTTGGAGGAATACAAACTAATGCTGTGAAAAATGAAAAAATACCAAGGCTGAGATGTTTTGTCAGTAGTGTGCAACTTTTCTGGCTAGGACTGKTTAGCTTATTTCAGCCTGGAAAGAGCTGCATTCCGTGGCTGCTCTCACGTGCCAGTGAACGTACTGCTTCCAGCTCGTGTCAGAGGTACTAAACGCAGGCAGCTCGAGTGAGCTGAGCAGGAAGATTATGGTGGCTCTGCATGTGGTGATGGATTTGCTTTCCAAGTAAGGTCTTATACATGCTCATAGGCAACCGCAGGAAGCAGAGCAGGGGAGTGTTGAGTCACGGTCCACGAGGACCCGGGGAAGGGCTCCTCTGGCCACGAGCTGAGCATCCTCTGCTTAGCCCTGCTTTGCCTCAGGGGGAATTCGTGCCATTTTTTATTTGTTACCACCCAAAGTCCACTACTGAAAGAACGGTGCAAGTTTTACCTCCCATTTGATGAATAAACAGTTTATTTTTTACATATCAGGGATTTAAAAATACTGTGTTTCATCTGGTGAATGAGAATATTCTAAATCGTAAAGTGTTCTGTACCATATCCAGCGCTACGCTTTAAATGCTTTGATGTAATTTGGGGGAGAGCAGACATAGGTTTGGTTTTAATTTGGTAAGCAAAGCTGACTTTACAGTTCTTTTGCCTTGCTAAAGCAGGACAAACCTAGTAGAGCTTATCAGAAGCTGTCCTCTTTTATTTTTTTGGTTTATATCTAAGGAGTAGATTTTTTTCAAAGGGACAAGAAAAGAGTTAAGCCCTCACTTTCTATTAAGTGGAAGTTTAATGCTTCAAGTTCTTATAAGATTGCAAGCAAAAAAGTAAACAGATATAAAGGTGTTTGGGGTCTGACCGTGCTTTCTTCACAGCAACCTTCCCTCACAAGGTTGTAAGAATTCTTCAGTTGTTATGGAACTAAAGATGAGCTTTGGGGAAGGTGTTTGTTTTCTTGGAAAAGACTTTTGATTTTGTCACGTGATAGTTGTGGTGCTATAGCTAGCTTCATAAAAAAATAATAATATAAAAGAACAGCACAGAAAGGCAGCAAGAAGAGATAAAACCCATGTTCCTACTTTTTTCATCAAGAAGAGGGGGAGTTAAAACTAAATTGCAAAGCATCCTTTTTAAGAGCTATTTCAAGGGGGATTATCATCACACAGGAAGGGGTGTGTACATGTGCCAGCAGAGAGAGGCCCAAAATCTGTCACAATAGTTGGGGAGATGAGAAATGCTTTTGATTTTAAGCACAGGGTAAAAATAAAACAACAGCATTTAAAGTGCCTTTCTGTTTGTGGGTGGATTTACTATTGTGTCTTTTTTCTAAGATCAGCCTTGGAAAGAGAGGTAAATACATCAGGTATGTTATAATTTTTAAGAACCATGTAGGACAGCTGCATGTGTGTCTCTCTCTCTCTCCATATATATATGTGCATGTATATATATATATAAAACAATCTCCTTCAAAGTAGTGATCCGTAAACTGCATGTGAGAGGAAAAGAATGCAGGTTGCAGATAATAATTCCACATATATCAAAGATACAGCTGGTGAACAAAGTAGTTCAGTAAGGATTAGGATTGTCCTTTTCCAAAAGGCACTGGAAAGATCAGAAAGAAGGGGCATTCACAAACTTCATTCACTGGTTTATGTTACAAGGTATTGACACACAGGCCCCAGCAACACCATTGTCTGATGGCATCTTATCTGCATATGCACTTGTATTTTTTCCCTACTAAGTATTACAATAAAAATTCTTTGTCATTTCTTTTTAAAAAGAAAAATAGTAATTTTTAATGAATTTTATACTGTCTTTTTTTAGCCCTTCTTAGCTGTCTCTGGTGGTTGACTGGCTTCTAATATTAACATAGGGGTAGTGTTACAAACAGTGGAATCAGCATGTGATGGCAGTCACCTGCTGTGCAAATATGCAATGAGTATAATTCTAAGTGCCATATCAAGCCATTCAATCCGAGYAGGTTAATGCATACAGAATTCTTTGTGGCTGGAATGTAAAGCCTACATAGGAAAGATGGGATCCACCTAAAACAGAATATTATCAGGCCACTGACACTTAAAATTGAAAATGTTATAAGGATTTTTTATTACTATTTAAAGAGTGGGCAGAAATGACAAATGCAGAAGGAAATATGGTTTTAGATAATGCACTTTGCTTCTTTTAAGAACAATTAGTCAAAAATCCACTAAAGGAAAAACAATTCTTAATTTAGCCCTGAGTAGTATACAAGACTTTCTTCAAGATGTAGCCACAGAATAACCTCTCTGTAATATTAAGTGATCAATTCAACATTCTTATTTAACTGAAGAGCCCAAATAATCCACTACAATTAAGTTATTCTTCTAAATGTGAGGTATACAAAAAAGAGAAAATTTGATAAAGAGAAATTAGGAGGAACATCTAAAAGGGAAAAATCTTTGCCTTTGAGATGGAGATGGTTTGGAAATATTGTATTACAGGCTCTGAGTAGATATATATCATCTACCAAATGGCTATTTAAAAATGATAAACATGAAGACCAACCGAAAAGAGATAATCAAGATTAAAACAAACAAAAAGGCATTATTAGACACAAAAAGATAATCCGAAACTGAAAGTGGTATCCAAATAAGAAAACCAGAACAATAGAAAGCTGAGGAGATAAACAAATAACGGGCTGAAAAAAAACAAGGAACAATTTCTGAAAGACATAAACAACCAAGTCCAACAGATCAGAAACAAAAGGAAAAACAAATCTCCTCCCCTGCCCTGAACCAAAAAACCCCAAACCTATTGGGAATTTTCAAATATAATTGTTATTTGAGATGTATAAGGAGTCATTAAGGTTTTAAGCAGAAAAGTTTATTATTTTTTTTAGCATTAGTGTTCATCATGGAGGCATCTAAGGAGTTCATGAACACTAAGGAGTCTTTTGTGACTAAAAGTAGAACTATCCAGATCTGAAAAGTCTGACCAAGTTTTAGAACAAAGCAATTTTGTGCTGCTCGTCGTATTGACAGGACTGGATTATATTCACCGAGCAGTTCAAAAGACCTTCAGATATGAATTATTTCAAAATAATTCAGGATAAATGGAAAAGTTAGATCGAGCGCATATAGCCGGAGAAAACCCCAAATGAATGACTGAAAGAGAAAATCTCAGTGAAAATTTGGTGTCAATAAATGCAAAGACATTGCTCATGGGAAAAAAGAAACAACCTTAACTGAATATGTTGACACTGACTGGCTCTAATTACAGTTCCGGATAGAGATTCCGGAGTTGCAGACAGCTTTCAGCTCAGTGCTCAGCAGGTAAGAGAGAGGCAAATCAGTTAGGAGCTGTTAGGAACAAAATGTACTGAGATGGATTATCCTGTGCTTTGTAGGCTAAGGACCTGGGGAGGTGATAAATATGAGTTACTGTGAGGATGAAGCCTTTGGCTGAAGAGCCCTGAAAGCATTGCCTGCCAGAAGCTGGGAGGAGGCATTTGCCCTTTCTGGCCCTGCCTTGAAGCAGGTCTGAAGCACATTTTGTTGACCGCTTTGGGAGGCTGCACTGTGAATTGAGCTGCCTGATCCAACATGGCAGCTTAGGCTGAGGCCTCAAAGAAAAAGAGAGGCCTGCAAGGAGTTTTAAAGAGGATTTTAAACCAAAATGACAAAGGTAGACTACTATAGCTGCCGATACTACAGTGGAGACCCCATTCAATAAAGACTAAAGTCCATTTTTGTCTACAGAAGCAAATAAGCACTTTGCTCAACTTTAGGATTTAAGAATGCTTTTCAAATTAAGTTTGTGTTTTAGATGCTTTGCTGAATCAGAGATTTAAAGATGAAAGCTTTTTTTAAAAAAGGGGGGGTGGGGGAAGGAGGAGTCATTCATCTGAGGGTTTTCTGAGTCAGCCCTGCTGTGTATCACCTGTCTTTGTTGTAGCTGGCACTTTGATGTGCTATAGCTCTCCAGCCCACCTGCAAGTGCCCAAGGTGGAGATCAGAAAGCTGCAGCACTAAACATGGAAGTTTTCCCTCTGGCTTCCCCAGCTTTCTTTCGTGTAGCTGCTTGGTTTTGCAGGACAGTTTGGGTTGTTTTGGAGGTTTCTTGGCGGGGAAGGGGGGAGGTGTTTTTTACCCCTCTTTCTAACTGATATGGCAAAGTGCTTATCTGGAGAGGTCTCTGTTGCATGAGTTAAATGAAAAGTTCTTGACTGAGAAGTCTGGAGAGTTTGGCTTCCTACAATTTCCTCATGAATGGTTCTGTATTATAAAGCCAAAAATATATAWTTTTTTTTAGATATCAAACCTTTCATGCTTTTCCTGGACAGGTTTCAAAATGTACCTGTTTTGCTTGTTGTTAATTTCTGGCTGCGCTGTTTCCCCCCCCTCATTTGTATGCATTGAATTAACTTTAATTAAACCTGTTTGACAGACAGTTTTTTCCTTTATTCTCACAATTCCTTTTTTCTTAGTCCTGACACATTGCAGAATGCCTACTTTCATTTACCCTGGCATCAATTCACTGTAATTCCATCAGAGTCACCGGACTTGCATTGAATTTACTGCTGTATAAGCAAGAACAAAATTTGATCCCATGATTGACAATTTCAGACATCTGAATGGAGGGAAGAACACAGAACTTTCCAAAACGCAATGTTCAGTGTTTTCCCTTAATGGATTTCATGTCACCAAGGAATATGTCAAGTGACTGCTACGTGGTAGGAAAATTAGAAATCTAAAGACATGAAAATAAGAATTGGATATTACTAATGATCAAGGTTGTAGATTAGCATATTCTGACATAACAAAAGCCTAGTACAAGTCAGCTTCTTTGTTCTTAAAGCACACTGCAAGAGGAGGATTTTTTTTCTTTTCCTGAAATAAAGAGAAGGTAGGACTATCTTAAGGACATTTTAAGTGGTTAATCCTAGCCACTCTTGCCTCTGGTCAGTAAGCACCACCTACTACTATTTTTTTTTCTGAAACAGTACATTTCTCTTATCTTTGAAATAATATGTTGTAATTAATCATTTCTGAGTTGAGTGAAGCGTTCGACTTTTAAAAGTGACTCTTATTTTCCCTTCAGAAGAGGTGTTTTGTCATCTTAACTGCAAAAGATTAAGCAAAACCTAGAAAAAGTGTGTGTAATTTGTACATTTAGTCTTATTTCTACCAAATGCTAAAATGTCAATAGTTCAGCTCTCAAAGGTTGAAGTGGCATCTCCTGATGTTTAAGGGACTCTCGCTTCTGTTCTACAGAAAAATGGAAAGGAAGAGGAAGGGCAGGGTCGCATTTTGATTCAGCACGAAGACGAAGTAGAGCTGTCCTTTATCACATCTCTGGACACCTACAAAGAAGAGAGAAGAACAAATTAAAAATTAATAATGTAGGTGTAATTCATACAAGTTCCTTTTTTCACCTTCCTTTTATACCTATGTTACTTTGCTTCTGAGAGCAAAGGATGGTCTAATTAGCTTTGCTAATTCTTATTTCCTCTCTTTTTTTTTTGTTTACTGTCATTTCTTTTAAAGAATGTGTTGTAGAAGGTCAGTAGATATCTGAGAAAAGTCCTAATCACAATTTTATCGTAATAAGAGGAGTAAAGCATACTGAAGTGTGCTTCTGCATACTATGGTATTTGTTACAGTTCAGGTATCAAGACAGTGCATTTAGCTATACTTTACATAGACATTTATTTTACCCCAGGAAAACCACATTATGAAATTTCTTAAAATATAATTTTAGCTTCCAGTTTACCTTACCATCTCAATTATTTCATTTCAATAATCACCATTTACCCCCCAAAAATCCATGAAAAACTCAAGGCTTTACTCTAGCTGAAAATCTTTATATTGAGTAAACTCCAGAAAGTCACACTTCATTTAGGAAACTTTTCATATGAATGTTCCCAGCTTTGCAGAGGGTAAATTAATGTTTTCACGAGCGACAGGACGCGAGGCAACGGGCACAAACTGAAACACAGACAATTCCATCTGAACATGAGGAGAAACTTTTTCACTGTGAGGGTGACAGAACACTGGAACAGGTTGCCCAGAGAGGTTGTGGAGTCTCCTTCTCTGGAGATATTCAAAACGTGCCTGGATGCAATCCTGTGCAATGTGCTCTAGGTGACCCTGCTTGAGCAGGGGGGTTGGACTAGATGATCTCCAGAGGTCCCTTCCAACCTCAGCGATTCTGTGATTCTGTAACGGAAGTAATGCCGATTCTTTCTTTAAATTAGCATTTGTGTTTTCTTAGTAACTATAAGTAAGTTCATAAAGAACCCTGTGAATGTTGCAAAACCAAATCCAAACAATAAACAAAACCAAAAATATAACAGCAGAAAGACTTTTTAAAGAAGTATGTTCAGAAAAAAGAATAATTCTCCGCATTTATGAAACTAAGTTTCAGGAGGAAAGTCAATCGAGGAAAATGAGAGAGACGCAAGAAATTAATAATTACATATAAAAATTTGCTGGAATTATATTTGAGAGTCTGCACCAACAATGAGAGCCCAGGGAAAAAGATATATGCTTATAGTTATTAGAAGCAGAGGCTGTGAAAGGAGACAGTTTTTCTTAAAATCTCAGAACAGTATTTAGTTTCTTCTTTACATTTCACTAGCATCAAAAAGCCCTACTTCAAACTAGGACCTATATTACCATATTTTGATTCCAAAATTTAAAATGTAAGTATAAAGACAAAAGGTGGGAGGGAATTCTGAGTAAGAGAAGTGGACAGAGATACTGGGGCACTTTGCTTTGCTTCTTTTCTGTATTGAATCATTTGAAAACATCAGCTATGTTTTTCTAACTTATTTTTCAGATAAATTTTCAATATTCCATACTGATATGGCTTTGAGGGAATACCTGAATTATATTGTGAATTTTAACTGCCAGGTTAAATGACTGTAATCTTTGATTCATTTTTTCTAGGCTGAATAATTTCCACTGAGAGTGAAGAATAATCTGTGTTTCAGCATTTCATGATATTATTTTTATAATAGTTTATAATTAGTTTTTTATTTAGTAAATATTCCTTCCAGAAGATAGAAAAAACTCACAGAATGTGACTGAGACTGAAATACTTAGTAAATGTGTTTATGTATTTGAAAGGTAGTTTACAGCATCAATTCTTGTCTGTATTTGAGTATGCCAAATTTCTTTGTCTATTTTGAAAAAAAAAGGCTGCATTAGAAGAAATGCATCTCTGTGATGAAATTATTGTTCTGTCTCATTTCTTCTTTTTCTYTCTCTTTCAGAATGTTTTTGTAGATAAACCAGCATTTCCAGAATACAAAGTTTCAGATGCAAAAAAATCCAAATTCATACTGTTGCATTTTAGCACTTTTAAAGCCGGCTGGGACTGGCTTATTTTACTGGCAACGTTTTATGTTGCTGTGACTGTACCTTACAATGTTTGCTTTATTGGCCATGATGAGCTGTCTACAACTCGAAGCACAACTGTCAGTGACATTGCAGTGGAAATTCTTTTTATCATTGGTAAGATATTTTGGAGGGTTGGTTGGGGTGGGGTTTTTTTGACAATTAAGGTTTTTAAAGAATATCTAATGTAGAAAAGGAAATAAGCATATTCTTTCATGATTTACAAAAATTATTTGTATAGTTTGAGATTTTATTTGAACTTTAGATTAGTTTCTTTTTGTCTTTACATTAAATTTATTCATATGTACRTTCCAGATAGTCCTGCTATTAAGATTTTAATAGTGAGTTTGGCCTTAAAGAAGGTTTGAAACCATTGTTTTATGCTGTGGATGCCTAAAACCTTCCCATAGTTGCTCTTCTCATATAGGTTCTCTAGAATTACAGTAATATTGTTCATAATATGCACATTTTTCTTGATTACCTTTGGCAAACATTTAGAGAATTCATGGACCACAACTTGAAAATCACTAGATTTAAATAATTAATGACATAAGATTAAAATTTGTATTGCAGTAAAGCTAATGTACAATATCTGTGTTATTGATGCATTCTGTAGTACACATGAACACTGACAATCAGGATAGAATATAAAGGTTACAGGCTGTCATCTGCTCCTTTCTCTACACATTTTCTTTTTTATTTCAGTGATCCAAGTAGTAATTAAACCTTCAACAGATTAAAAACAAAACAGGGTTATTCCTAATAGTGGTCCTATAGCAAAAGAATTTCTTTCCTGCATGACTTTTTGTCATTTCTTCAAGAATATAGAAAAGAATCCCTAACTATAAATGGGTCACACAGAGGGTTTTTTTCTCAAGTTTTTATTGTTACAACACCACTCAGTCTCTGTCTGCTATCGCATTGATAATCTATAGCTCAGAGCTTTTGCTAACGCACAGGTGGAGAAGCTATGATTTTGAAGAAATAAGAAAGCTGAGTATATCTTTCTTGAATGGGAAGAGGTTTAGGATAGGCCTAATGGAAAAGGAAAATTGAGGAAAAAAGAAAATCATCCTCAGATTTGAAAACTCTTTTCTACTTTACTTTCTTCTATTTTTTCCTGAAAAATGTAGTTTACATTAAAAGTGATATTATGATCTTCTCTAGGAAAACTAAATAAGTCTTAAACTTCTCAGACACTAAGCAACAGCTCTGAATGTCTTTATTTTAACAGAAGTTTTTCTTATGAAATTTTTCAGAGGTTTATTCCATTTGTCTGGCAGCTTTACTGTACACAGTAAGACTAGCAGGTGAAGGGGCCGATGGAAGAACAGATGGCATAATGGATAAAGATTTGTGTTTCCTCCTTTGGACTTTGATCTATCGTTAGGTTTAAGGTGCAATTTTTTGTTTTCATGCTCACTAGTGAATCTTGGTTGCTCCTTCATATTAATACAAGCAATCCACATTGAATTGTTCGAGTACTGCAGTAGGAAACCTACATTCTGCAACTTCAATCAAAAGGATCATTTTTTTCTTGTGAAAAAGAGCAAGGTTTCTCTAATCARTTATAAGTGACTCCACATTCTATTTTAAGAAATGCAAAATGAAATAATTCCATTTGATCTACCTGAGAGTCTTTTTGTGCATATAAAATACAGTAGGCTGGAGGTTAAGATGATTTCATAACAGTTGTATCCTTCACCTCACACAGGTGTAGAAAGTTGGTTTCTGTTATGAATGTGTTTACTGGAATCTGAACACAACAGAGTGTAATCTGGATCTATCTGATATACATGCTATATTATTCATTTGTATCAAGACAGTGTACTGCTCAGTGCTGCTTTTCTCTTTATATCCCTTGATGGAAATACAAAACTCTTATTATATCAGTTGTCAATAGCAATGCTATGTCTATAATTAGTAGAGTAGGTGGTTAAGAAAAATAAATGGAAGAAGATTTTCTGTAAATTTTGCTTGGTATTTTTGGTTAGGCTTTTTGCTTCATCATCCATGAAAACTAAACTGTGATTGTGACTAAATGGACTCAGAGAAGTGTTTAGAGTATTAGTAAAGTCTTGTTTGCACATTTAATGTTAGTGGTAATCACAAACAGTATATTGAAGTATACCAATATTCTTCCCCCACAGTTTCAATAATGTCTTGATTTTTCCCAAAATGCTTGTTTCTAGAGTTGATTTTCTGTTTTTTAATTTGTTGCTCTGGGGAAATGTTTGCAGAATATTTTCGGGACATCAGTATACTGCATTTAAATCTCTGCACTGAATTTAAAKAAAATTGTGTGCTTATAGTCACCTCTTAAAGGTCCCTTGTCCATTAAAATATTGGGTGATTATCTCAGAACACATGCAATGATATTCAGAGTAGTAGGATTACAGCATACATAAGTTTAAGGATAAGTTTGAGGGCATTGTTGCATTGTGGTTCTGACAAGCACATCTTGATGAATGATTTACGTACTCCAAGAAGAGTCAATGAGAAGGGTTGAGTAAAATTCTTCATATGATGATGCTAGTGGGGAGATCTGACTGAGATGGGGCCTTACAACACAGTAATCACAAATTATGGTATTAAAACACTGCAATTGGGATTTGATGAAAAAGAAATTATCTGCTTTGATTTTGCTTGGATTTCTCAGAACATAGAATAGTATTCCTTTTACGCACATAACTTGCATAAGTTTTTATTTTATTTTGACAGAATAAGTTCATACTTTTTAGCTGCATTATCAATGGGATCAAAGCAGTGACAACAAAAGGGGATAATGTTGTCTTCACACCAGTTCAAGAGAAATAATGTGCTGGAAGTTAAGGGTTTCCTTTATGCACAAGAGTTTGTATAAATCTACTGTCTAGAAAAAATGTTTTTGGCTCATCAAATTTCTGATTCAGCATATGCTTAAGCATGACAGAAATATTTACTGAAGTGGTCTCCTGACTTGGGGTGCTCATGAGTAGGAGTGTTGATCTGAATGAAATTATTTAAGAGGAAAGAACATATCTAGCTAGAGGTTTAACTGCTTTAACCTTTCAAGTACTCTGAAGCACAAACAGAAGATACGTTTTCCACTCTGTAACATCCTGGGAGAATGGGGTTTGACAGGGAACACAATTAAGGCTTCTCAGATTAAATTCAAATTATTTTTTGCTTGATTTTTCCTGCATATGCTAGCACTTTGATAAATTGCATGATGTTTGAGTATACTTTCACTTCTGTTTTTCTCTTTAATATATGCAAAGTTTCTTTAATGTTCTGTAAATGAATCTTTTGCTTCCTCTATCCAATGATAAAGTAATTCTAGTTTTAGGGGAACTTTTTGACTGTTTTATGTATCTAAAAATCACAAAGAGATCAAGAGAAAAACCTTTTAACATTAGTGTATTTAAGCATGCACATAAAGTAGTTATCTTAGAAAGTAGCTTTTGTTTTGTGAGTGAGATTACCTGTTTTATTGTACAATTTACTACAAATTTTCTGCCTCTTAATTTGCTTAAGTGTTTGCTGGGTCCTTCATTTGCATGTAGGTATGTCTTGGGCCAGGGCAGCCACACTTTAAATATTTCTAAGATGCATAAAAAACCTTGGTTACTTGATAATAATATCCTTTCCTTTTGAGAGAAAAGCTAAAAGAAGCTCTCTCCCCATTCTTTCCATTTTATTGGTAATATCCTCGTGAGTATATAGGTTTTACTCTTCCGTATATATTTAGTGTAGTGCTTTTCTTCCTGTACTTCATTCTAGTTTTCAGATAAATTTTTTCATTTTTTAAAACATTGTCGAGCACCTTAATTGAAAGAATTAGGTAACATTACCTAAAGAATAATAGATGTTTTGTTGCTAAGTTCTCAGACTTGGTACTACACAAAACTATTTGCACAAAATAGTGAAATCCTGAACAGGAGTTGAGATTGGTATGATGTTTCAGAGAAAATATGCATACATTTTCAGGCAATAAATAGTAATATTTTATTTGCTTGACCAGATCAGAGTATTTGGAGTGTTTTGTCTCCTAAGGTGGCCAGGACCAGCTCTATGGAGAAGAGCTATAAGAATGAGCAACCTTTAGCTTATATTTCCAGTTTTCTATTTGTGCATCATTCAAACACTTTCAAGTAGAAGGTGAAGAACACTAGATACTAATTATAATTGTAAATTTATACTATTTATAGGCATACTAGCAGCAGTCATTTTAAATAATTTTCCCCAAAGTATTCCATTGCCTACAAGTGGGGGAAGAAAAGACCCCCAATAATCTAAAGATTTTATTCACGGCTTGCAATTTCAAGAGAGAAAATTAATCATGGTTACTGTGATGGCTTCTTTTTGTATATGCATATCTCTCTCTTGTTAAACACTATTAAATAAAGTGTTTTATTGGCAATTTCAGTTTTTAAAAGCAGCATGTTTACAATGCTAGTACCATGATTTGTGTTGCATGTTACTGTACAGTAAAGAGACTTGTCGGGCCATTAGCATCCATCACAAATGTAATTGAAGCAGGAGCAATGGTTTTCAGATATTGCCAAAACTGTCTTAAATCATATGAAGTCATTGAGTCTCAGATCTTTAATATGTATAGATTTAAAATTACAAAACAAAACCAGGAGAAACTCATATCACTAGTGGTAACTTATCTGAAGTAGTTCAAGTGTGCATATTATTTTATTGAAAATAATATAATAGTCAATGCTATACATTTTATTAGGTTGCTTCACTTTAAATTAAAAGGTTTGGTTTCTTATTTTTCTTTCTAATGGTCTTTTTCATTACTATAATGACTATCATTTCATATCTTTGCAAGGGCACAGAAAGGCATTTAAAACAATGGCAGTGTCTAGAGAACTTCACACCTAATAAGAAGATTTGTGCATTTGTGAATGAAAATGGTGGTGTGCTGAACCATATTTTAGAAAGCATACCTTCAGATCCAAATATGCTAAACTCCAGGTGGACACCAAGATGCCAACAAGGAGAGGTGTGCTGCTGGACCTCGTACTAACAAACAAAGAAGGACTGGTGGAAGATGTGAAGGTC